>NC_139010.1:82919617-83497117 GCF_964374135.1 Grampus griseus
GCACATGCACAAGCAGCATTTGTTTTCTTAACACTTTTTTTTTTTTCTTCCAGGATATGTAAGCGGCAGAGGCCACAGTCTATAAATTTCTCACTTTGCGCCCTGCCCATTGTTCGCGTTTCCGTGTTTTTGATGATCGCTCTCTGCCGGCCGGGAATTCTCTTTGATGGGATTTCAGGTTTCGACGGCAAAGGCTTGTTTACCTTTCTCGATTCTGGACCCGAAGTAAAAGGATACTTCACTAATTCCCTCCTTGGAAAGCCCTCCTCTCCTGGTTCATGTTCATGGGGACGCAAAGTGGGGACTTTAACTTTTTCTCAAGTCCCACCGGCCCTGCGATGGGAAAACTGTCAGAACGGGACTGGCTGGAAGTTGGGGTGATGGTGAAAGAAAGCAGAGAAATGAACCCCGTCTCCTGGCAGCGAGCCAGCTTCACGGTCCCCCGTGTGTGTTTGGTGCCTGATTTCCTGGGACGCTTCTGGCCCAGGAATACTCACATGTGAAGTTCTTTGGGGCTGTGAGATGCCAAAGACTCAACAGGATTAGGAGAAAATGGAAAGGAAAAGGAGAGACACACTTGTCGAGCCTTCGTTACCTGGTGTCTTGTTTCACCGGAAGCTAGTGATGGTCACTGTCATCCCACTGCAAAATGGTATAACTCTTCCCTTATCGAATGCTTTTCCATGGGGATCTGAGCCAGTTCCAGGTGATTCTTTAAGATTCCAGGAATTCTGTAAGAGTAATCATAATAACAGTAAAAGTCTCCATTACTCCTGCAATCACGGCACATACTGCTGAGGTCTGCTAATGTCCAGAAGTGGCAGCTGGATCCGAAGCATCAAAATCAATGAAACAGATCGAGCAGGATGTCTTTAGTTTGGGGCGTCTGTTGTTCTCCAGCCCCTCCTATCAAGGCCTGGCATCCTCCGAGCTCGTCTGGGGTCGCGAGGGCTGCCTTGGGAGCTGTGTGCACACTGACCCACCAGCATGCGACACAGCACTGATTTTTGGCTAACTACTAGGTAGTTTCTATAGTGATAATGATGTAGCATGTGCACCTATTGGGAATATATAAAATTAGAGAGAATTTCTGTTTGCTTTGGTCCTCTTTCTAGAGTAATTACAGTAACTGCCATTCATTCCTGTTCTGTTGCCCTGATTATTCTAGAGTCACCAGGATAACCTGGCCATTAAGGTTTAGTCACGCTAAGGAACATACGGCAAAGTGACAACTTGTCATGTTGACATTATCAATGCTGCAGAATCCTCACGCCGTGGATCCAATTGTCACACTCTTTCCGAGTACTTAACTTGAGCTGGTGGGGACATGCAGCCCTGGAAGGCCACTGAGTAGTTTCTAAATTTGTTTCCCCTTTGATTATGGCAAAAGCCTGCAATTCTGTTTGGTATTACTTTGATCATTTGACCCCCAAAATGTGCAGTGTGTTAAAGCCCATCGAGAAAAATCCCTAGAATTTCCAAAGGAGGTGAGCTGATCAGCAGGTGGTCACCCCTGTCTGTTTCCCACATGAGAGATTTTCAGTTTCTTGGGTCAACGTCAGAGTCGGGCATTACATCAGCTCTAGCGCCTTCTGGGAAGAGCTCTGTAACAAGATAATTTGGAGGGAGAAAGCACCAACTTGGGTAAAGAATGCCAGACCCCCCCCCCCCCCACACACACACAAACACTGGAATGATGTTTAGGGACAAAACAGACACAACGATGACATCAAAACTCACTCAAACACTTGTAGGTGCAAAAAGATTCCTCTTGTCCCTTATTTTCCATTATTTGGGGCACAGGCATGCTTTCCTGGGCTTGGAGAAACTATGACTGCACACGTCATGCAAAGATTGGAAAGATGTAAAACAAATTAACCTAGAAAAAGTTCTCACTGAGAACTGACGGGCTGTGCAGTTTTGCTGGAGAGAAATCACAGAAGCAAGGGGGAAGAAAGTGCAGCAGGATATTAATACCTGCCTAAGTGAAAATCATTGTAAAAGAGGCGACACCTTGGAAAGCCCTGTTCTCCTTACTCTGCGTTCTGCTCCTGGCTGTAGTTAGGTCTTCCTGATACGGCCCACGGAGCAAAATGCCTGATGACTCATGGAGCAGATCTGAGCAAGGAGGCAGACCCCTCGGCACCAGAGCGGGAGCTGGCAGCCCAAGGGCAGATAAGCGAGCATGCAGGAAGTCCTCTCCCTCACAGGAGAGGGGCCGCTGGCAGCTGCTGCCGTGCGGTGACACAGGCTGGAGAGAGGCGGCAGCAGGGAGGGGGCAGAAGAGGACCGAAGGAGTCCAGGAGCATCTCCAGCTTTTCTAGCACAGCTTAGAAGCGCTGCATCCCCTTGGCCATCCAATATCCGTCAAGGGCCAGCCAGTGGAGGGACTCAAAAGAGCTGACAGCCTGACAGTGTGTCTCTTGGAAACCAAAGAAGGAAAAGGATGAGAGTGAAAGGTGAGGAAATGAAGGGACTGACCACCATGTGAGGCGGGAAGCTCCCCCAGATCAAACAATGCAACAGCCTAATATGTGATAACTGATTATCTGTCATTAACGGACCTGGTTTCTTAGAGCACTTTTAGGCTTACAGAAAAGTTGAGCAGAAAGCACGGAGTTCGCATGTGCTCTCTTATCCCACCTGCCCCCCTTCCAGTGCACCAATGATGAACCAACATTAGTCCATTATTATTAACTAGACTGTGCACAGCTTACGTTAGAGTCACTCTGTGTTGTGCGTTCTGCGGGTTTGGACAAATGCGTGATCGTGTGCATCTGCCGTTACAGAGTCATACAGCACCACCCTAGAATCCCCTGTGCCCCACCTCCACCCACTGATCCCTCCCTCCCTCCCTCCCCACCCCCCACGCACCAGCAAGCACTGATGATAACTGCTTCTTTTTAAAACCCTGTCTAGGTACTTACCATGTACCCAGGACATTCCAAGACCGACACATTTGTTTAGTCAATCTCATGCCGACCTAGGAGGAAGTCGACCTCATCTTACAGGTGAGGATAGAGCACAGAGAGCATGTGACTTGCCCAAGGTCACACCGCTGGTGAATGGATGAAATGAAACCCGCCACCTGGCCCCGAGTCCTAACTGTGTGCCGTGTCTGAGCGTGGGACAGGGCAGGAAAGCAACAGTCGCCACCGACCTGTGCGTGCTACTAAAAATTAAAGACATCAGCTTAAAAAATTTTTTGTGCTAGCTCCTTTACCAGGCAGATCACGAATAATAATGCCTTGCCCATCATCCGCTTCTCTGGTAACAGACTCAATGCCGTCACATCTCAAAGCCAGCAAATGTCAGCAGAGCACCGGCTGTGCACTGGACCCCTCCCAGCCTCTGACCAGAATTGTCATACGGAATCCTCAAAGCAGCCCCTAGAGAGAGACGCCAGTATACGCTCCCCCTCCCCCAACCATGGTACAGAGGAAAGGACTTGGCTTTGGTGGAATGCTCTGGTAATTTGCCGAATCCGAACACCTGGTCGAGGGAGAGCTAGAGTTTGAACACGGAGGTGCAGCCCCTGCCCTGCTCTGGCCACTTTGCTCTATCGTGTCTGGACTGAACTGTCCGGAAGTGGTTCCAGCTCGGGCAGGTCCTTCAGCATCTCTGGGCCAAAGGTTTCTGTGTGTCATTCCAACCTGAGGCCCCTCTCCATCGGCTGTTTTAAAGTCCCCAGGTGCATAAGACGTGTATTAGGCAAATCCACTTCAAAAGCTGGAAATGCTGCTTCTTCTCCAGGAGGAAAGACTTGGGTGTGACCTGGGCCAGGAACACAGCCCTCGCTGGGCTGGCCTGGCTCCTAGCTCCTACGGGATACCCGAAGCACTGCCAGAAGCAGCGGCCAGCCCAGTGGCCGTGATGCCGGTGGGGCAGGGAGGCAGACGTGGACACTGGGGCCATTCTCCCACACCTCCCCAGCCCAGGCCTTCAGGCTGCCTACCCCGGCAGGTCCCAGGCCCCTCACACGCTGCTGCTGCTGTTGGAGTGGAGGCTGACACAGCCCAAGCCTCCTCTAGGGGCACCACCGGGTGGGACCAGCACACAGGACTGGGTCTAGTGGAAATGGGTGTGGAAGAAACACTGGTCCTTACCAGTGTGCTGCAGATGGGAAAGGGCGAGGAACGTGAGAGTTTCTTTCGGGGGGTCATCCCGCTGGCTCTGGACCCGGTCGACTGCTTGGATGGCGAGTCATCACTCAGCATCTTGGGTTCGTTGGATGAGAAAGGCGGGGATGCTGGTGCCGCTTTCCCTCTTGGTCTCTTCCCGGGAGATGAAGCCTAGGTCAGCCTGCTTGTGAAAGGGCCAGAGTCCCCTTTAGGAGGACGGAGACCCCCTGCTGCCCACACGTGTGGGTGAGCTGAGCTCCCACAACTCCTCCCAGGCCTGTCCTCTCATCAGCACCCGGAGCGGAGGCTGATGCCTGCTTATTTATGAGACCACACGGCCGTCACGCGCCTCGGCTTCAGGAATTAACCCTGCTTCCAAGGCCAATCAATCCCCGTCCCCTCACCTGGTCCCACCTGGTCTGGTCCCCCTCACGTCCCCGGCGCCAACAAAGCCTTTCAGACTTCAAATCAGACACATTGATCGAGTACTCTTGGGTTCGACCTCCTCGGCCGTCAGGAAACTCATGTTGCCTGAGTCCTTGCACGCCCTCATCTCGACCCCTCCCTTAGGGACGGCAGCCATGGCCCTGGGAAAACATCATCCCAGCCACGGGAGGGGAGGTGGCACTCTTCCAGGGCCCAGCGGCCTGATGGCGCTCAGAGCATCCAGCCTGACCGGCCCAGGAGGGGTTGGGGAGGACAGCTCAGGAGGGAGGCGTGATCAGCAAGGTGCCTTGTAAGCCCTTCCCACCAGGCACAGCGAGCACGTGGGTGGGCCAGCCAGCTTCCATTCAGCGTTGACTGAGAACATATACTCTCTTCAGGCCCTGAGCTAGCTTCTGATCACCCGATGATGACCGGGCAAAGGGCACAGGCATGTGAGTAGCCAGGATGTGGGAATCCCTGCAGTGATAAATGGAGCTCAAGGTGTAAATGGGGGGGACTTCTTTCCACTTGAGATGGCCACTTCCCACATGCTCCAGCTTGGGTAACAAGGATTATCCACGTGTGTTCTATAATCTACCAGCATCCCATAACGTGGTGGAAGGGGTAGAAGGGTTTGGTGATGAAGAAAGTTTCCAGTGTGCTGTATCAGCACAGTTCAAGGGTTACTGGGTGCAAAGCTGATGTCATTGAGGATCGCCAAGGCTGGCTGGCATGACCACGAGGTCCTGAGACCCACATTTTCAAAGGACACATCCAAGGGTTGTTCACGGTGCACTCTTAGGACACCTGAATTTGATTCCACATCTCCAGCTGGTATGGTCTGTCCTTCAAACCGTCTAACTCTATCTCCTGTGCTCTCCCTCTTCACCGCCAGCTCACCTGCAGAAAATCGTCCCCAATTCTACCAAAAGGCAGTTTTCCAGAGATGCTGGCAAAGATATTCCACCCTGAGCCCTCTGAGGAAGTCCCAGCTGCCCTTCAGCCATCGGGATCATGCTCGTGTGACTGTTATAACCACCTCAAGGACTAAACGGCTCTTAATTTGATGTAAAAATGAAATGGCACAACCTCTTCGTCTTCTGTTTTCTTATCTGTAACTTGAAGATCCCATTACCACCTACTTCCTAGAACTGCTGTGATGGCTAAATTCAGGGTTGCCGGGAAATACAGGGTGCCCAGGTGAAAACAGACTTTCAGATACACAAGGAGAGATTTTTAGGGTGAGTAGGTCCCAAATATTGTGTGAGAGACCGACTTATACTAAAAAATTGTTGTTTATTTGAAATTCAATTTAACTGGGCATCCAGTATTTTTATTTGCTAACTCTGGCCCTAATTAAATCATACAAAGCACTTTGCAAGGTGATGAATAGTCAGTCTGGAGAACGGCCAATGACAGCGAGATTTGCTCACAGGTCAGTCTCTGATCCTGGACGATGAGTTTCCAGAGGGAAAGGAACCTCTTATTTTCATCTCTGACTCCTCAGTGCCTGAGTCAGGAGCTGGAATATGGTTCACGTCAGCAGATTTTGAATTAAATGGTAGATTTGAAATCAGTGCTTCTCTGAAGGATGATGGTACATAGAGGCGATTTCTTATCAGTAAAATCCTCCCTTCCTTTTCACTCGTCTGCTGCCCTGTAACGCGAGTGGTTAGTTCACTGTGACTAATTCAGTAAATAGTGGTGCTATTTGCAGTGCTGCCCCACTCCTGACCCCAACTGGGCATCTTACCATCTACAGGGATAAAGAGACATATCGCAGGCAGACCCTTCCGCAGGGGAACACAGGTCCAGCAGACGGTGGGGAGGCAGCAGCGTGGCTCTGTGGTGAGGGATGAGAAGAACTCCTCTGGGGGTCAGTAAGGGTTGGGTGGGCATCCTCAGCTGAAGAAAAGCTTGAGCAAAAGCACCGAGAAGGGGAAGAGCAGCTGGGGGTGCTATAACAAGTTACCCCAAACAGGGGTGCTTCAGACAGCAGAAATTATCCTCTCACAGTTCTGGAAGCAGGAAGTTTGACACTGAAGCATTGGCGGGGCTCCCTCTGGGGCCGCGGTGGAGAACGGTTCTTTGCTTTCCGGGTTCCTGTGGCTGCCGGCGCTCTGTGCTTTGCAGCCCATCACCCGACTCCTCCCCCAGCTTCACACGACCTCTCTCCTCCTCCTTGGGTTTCTTTTACCAGGACAGCCGTGATGGGATTTGGAATCCACTCTAGGTCCAGGTGATCTCATCTCAAGATTCTCAATTTAATTATATCTGGAAAGATTCTTTTCTCCAAACAAGGTCACATTCACAGGTGCCAGAGTCAGGGTGTGGACGCGTGTTTCTGGGGCCACCATTCACCCCACCACTATCGGGGGGCAAGGAGCCCCGATGAGTTAGGGACTGTGGGTGGAGCCTGACTCTTAAGGCTTTTCTAGTCAAGGCTGAGGAGCGTGGGGTTGACACACAGGCTTCGGGAGCCCCTGAGGGTTTCCGCCTGGGACCGACTTGCTCAGAACTGTGTTCTGAGAAGCAGGTTCTGGTGCCAGGCTAGAGGGGAGCTGGGAAGGGCTGGCCGAGAAGGGTGTGCAGAGACAAGGCACTCCGGAGATGCCATACTTCGTCCTGGGCCCACCCGCAGCTGGTCCAACGGCTCCCCACTCCACGAGGTTCCTTGAAGGTGGCTCAGGTCTCTGCCTACAGACGGGAGAACAAAGCTTTCAGTCTAATACAAGTTCCACAGATTATGTCTCTGTTTTTATGAGGCTAAAGGAAGCAAATGTCAAAATCGTGGAAGCCACAAGATTGAGAGAGAACTCATCCTTAGGGGTCTAGATGTGTTCAAGGCGTCTCAGCGTCCCCTTCCCCTGAACCACTCGTGACAAAGCAGCAAGAGGAGTCCACAGGGAACAACACGGCCGAGGGCGCACAGGGTGACTCTGTTTGCCAGCATTAGACACCGCCTGGAATGGTCTTCCAACCTCCACTCCAAACCCACTCCCAGAGGATGCCCATCTCCCTCCAGAGCAACCCTACAACGTGACTTCTGTGAACAGAATATTTTAGTATGACCGATATACGGACACACGAAGGGGAAGGCAGAGTGCCCAGCCCTCCTGGGCATCCAGGGAAGCTTCTCAAACTGGTGACACAGCAGCCGAAGCAAACTCCACTCCAGGAGGCAAGAACCTGGTGTCACTCCCCTCCTGTCCGGGTCCCTGGGGAAGGTGGTGGACACTGAAATGGCCTAACTGATCACAAGCCAGCAGACATCTTGTCCTGAGAAGCTGAGGCCACCTGCTTGGAGCCACATGGACGGGGCTGTCCTACCTGTGTCCCCACCTGGGCTCCGAGGATGGTACCTGTTTCTAGAGGCTCGAGTCACACACATTCTGCTGGAGCGTGACTCTCATGAAGACGGGCTGCGTCATGTGGGGCAGTGCTAATTGGATGTGGTTGGAAGCTCAGGAGGGGAAGAGGAGAAAGTCACTGACCTGTGCCGTGACTTTGAGGACACAGCGATGCCACCTCCCAGACGCCGAGCTGCAGCCTCTCCCCCCTCCCCTCCCTCCTCTCCAGGCTGTAGACACCAGGCTGTTTTATTTTCTTTAATCAACTACTACATCTGCCCGTGAAACAGCTGAGAAGGACACAGAGCCTGTTTTGCTGGAACTCCAAGCAGGGAAGAAACTACTCCAGCTGGTATTTTAGAGAGAGGCCCCTACGTTACTCTGTTGCATGCCAATTTCATCCAGGGGAGACCTGAAACTGTTTGCTCAGAATAAGCACCAGGATGTGGGCTCGGACTGCATCCTGGAAGCACCTACCTGTGTGTTACCTTCAGCCGCTGGAATTCAGGATGGTGTGACGGCGATAGAAAGAAGCCCCCGGTACATTTACAGAAGGTACACTCATGTGGAGAGTCGTCCTCCCCACCTCACACCTAGCAGCTGCAGCCACTGAAGACCCCATGACGCACTAGGCGGAGACAGGAGTGTGAGCATGGTGTGTGTGTGCACATGTGCCTGGTGCACTGGCTTGGGTGCACATGGCCGAGCTTGTGTGTGCATTTGTGTGCACACGTGCAGTGCACAACTGGTTGTGCAGGCGTGGCTGTGTGTGCACACGTGTGCATCTGTGTGCACGAGGTCTCCAGATGTGCACCTGGGTGTTTCCAGAGAAATACCCCAGGACATAAGGTCTTGTAAATTCTTAGGCGTGGAGTTTGCTGACCCCAGCCCAGAAGTCCGCATCCACGAGACGGGACTGAGAAAGAAAAGGTGCTGAGAGCAGGTGCCACACCTGAGCTCCAAGGCCCTGCCCAGGGCTGGCAGAGTGGGTAGGAGGCCAGGCACAGAGCTGTCCCGTGGCTGCTGCCCTGTGGCTGTGGAGAGGAGGAAGTTTCTAGAAATTCTGAGGAGGCGATTTTCAATAACCACCCAGGAAGAAGCCCTCAGATGCCAATGGGAAGTGGGGGAAACAGATTTCTTCCAGAGAAGCTGGCCAAGGACACAGTGATATCAACAAAGTGGCCCCTCGGTGGTCTCGGGAGACAACTGCACCTCCTTGGCCTAAATGTGCACTTGGAGCAGTGCCCGCCTTGAACTCATGTGGGCTCCCACCCCTACTTACGGTCAAATCCCCGGATTATCTGGAAGCCCCCAAGTGTGGCAGTGGGAGGCTGTACATGGAGAGGGCGCCCGGGGTCACTAAGCTGTCGCCCGATCCTACCCACACGCTCCTCCCATCAAAAGAGGAGTTGGTGGGGGACCATGTCCCCGCTCCCAGCCAACGAGAATCACAAAGCGTTTCTGTTGCTTAAAAAGAAAACCTGGGCTCACTTCCACCCAGTCTCGTGGAAACCAGAGCAACAGAAAACTAGGAACGCCGAGGCCAGGCCACATGGCCAGAGGGCCCTGATTCTGGGGACACTCGTGTGCTTGCAGCCTGTCTGCAGACAGACCGCCAGGACTCAGGGAGGACGAGCACGGGGTTCTGCAGGGAATTTCAGGGAGCACACCACACAGAGAGCGCGGGCAAGCAGGGTACTCTGCTGCTGGTTTTCTGTTGCTTTTGCTCTCGGCATCTTGTGCAAAATCTGCGCTCTTTAATCTCCAGAGGCTTTTCCTCCAGACCCACCCTGAGGAAGGTCACGGGTCCCCATGGAAAGGAGGTGGGAGGCGTCCTATCGAAAATTCAGGAAACAACTGCTCGAATAAAGAGTGAGCTTTGAGGTGGTCTTCTGTCATCCCCTTGAAGAAATGCCCCCATCTGAAGAATGACAGAATCGACCAAAGGAAATCCAGATCTTTCGAAAGCCACGGTCAGAGAACCTGTCTCGAGTAGCCATGACAAGAGTCTTAGAGGCTTGGATCTCACATGCCCCTAACAAATGCTAGGCGTGGCCTCAGCTGCCTCGGGGACCCGGGCTCCCGGTACTCTGAACATATGTCTCCACCACCCAGTGCACAAAGCCCGCAAACCATTCTTTTTATAAAGCGTAGAATGAATTCCAGGTCATTCCTAGAGTCCTGAGCTCATCACAGGAAACCAAAGGACAAGTGGTGGCCCCCAGGCTGGGTGTGTCCTCGGCCCCTGTAAGGGCCCCGAGTGTGGGAGGTGTCCCCCAGCTGGAGGCTGTGTTAAGTGGGACCCAGGCGCCAATTCCAAGCTCCTGGGCAGGTCTGATTTCAGAACCACCGCAGGGTCCAACAGATGTGGCAACAGGAGGAGACAAGTGCCTCCGGTCGCTCTCCTGGATGAGCCTGACGTGGACATTCAGCGGACTTACTAACTCTTTTGTGGATTGTAGTACCAGTGAATAGACTAACATTGCCGTCCACTTAAGGGTCTCAGTCTTTGACCTAAGGATCTGAGCAAAGGACTAATACAATCTCCCGTTCTATGAAAGGGTGGAAAGTACCCAGAGCTCATTTTTGTAAGTTCAGAACAAGGTTTTGCCGCGAACGTTCTAATTAGAAGTAGCCGAGTGCCATCCTGACAGAAGTCAGCTCCATCCTGTTAGAATCTAAACACGGTTTCTAACCGCCCCAGCTGGGGTCACAGAAAGGGAAGTAATATGAGGTTGCTTGCCAGGCTGAGTCCTGGGTGGTGAGGACACAGGCCGAAACTGGGTGAGAACACGGACCTAACACGCCAAGAGCTTCTGAACACAGGTCTTGACAGCATCTTCTTGGAGACCAGAGCATCTGTACCCTGTTCTACTGAAATCCTCTCAGGATGCAGTTCTAGACAGCACACACTCAACCCTACAGCCCCAGCTGATATGTGATAACAAGCTCTGTAACAACAGAAGAAGAAACGGAAACACAGAGGACTTCCTGCTTCCCTCCAAGAGCTGGTCATCTAGAAGGGCACCCACATCTGACACGGGACCTCCCTGCTATTTCAGTGGAAGAGAAATGTAAATGCCTTCTCGTGTTCCACCTTCAAGAAGTGAATCTCCTGTCCAGGTGGCGACCCTGAGGTCACCTCACGATGACCGGAGCCCCTGGCCAACAGGCCAACAAGAAAGAGAGTGGAGAGCTAAGGCAGCTGGCAAGAAGAGGCTGCGCGGAAACTCCGAGGATGGAGACCAAACAACTGGACTTCAGAAGGTCCTGCTACCCCTAAAAGTCTCTCTGCCACGTCTTAGCTTCCTCCAGTTAAGAAATCCATTCTGGCTGACAGCTTCACTAACGTATATACAAACATCCCAAGAAGAGTAAAGAGAACGGAACATTCCCATCACAGAACGACTGTTTCATCAGATTGCTTTCCGCACCTCCTAGAGATACACACTCAGCTTTTTCCAAAGTATGTTCTGCCAAGTCCTCCACGCAGGAGCTGCTCTGGATAGCACTCAGCATTCTGCATGGCGTGTCTCCTTTGTGGATATCCACGAGGCATGTGAGACAGACAGTCGAGCTCCTTTCCCACAGGATTTCTCAAAACCTTATGAACATTGCTTACCTAGAGTTTCTCCTCTTTCCTGACTCAGGACCATCTTGGCCATTAGACGTGTTACTACGGCCTGGGAGATGTGGCAGGAAGGAAGGGAGTTCATCTCTGAGTTCCATTCAGGCTGAGCCTCCCGTGCAAACTGGGCCCCAGGAGGGAGAGATGCTGAGGGTGCCGTCCTAGGACCCAGGAGAGAACAGAGAGGGGCGGTAGGCTTATAACCAGCTGCTGAGGCCCTACCCAGCGGATTTGTCCACCACGATTTTCTGAGGTGAGGACAGACTTCCTCCCTGCGGCCCCAGGGCTGCCTCTGCAGGCCCATCCACCCGACGACCTCCTCGCCACTCAGAATCCGTTCTCTGTCGTATTCAGCACCAGAGCAGCCATCCAGGTAACCAACCAAGGTGATGTCAACACCAGAGCAGCCCCACACCAGGTGACTAAGTGGGCACGTGCACACACACACACACACACACACACACACCCAGAGCCAGCTGCCTCCTGTAACAGAGAGCAGTTTTGTGGGATTCTGACCAGACCCTTTCCTATTCACGTGCAACTTTTGTGATAAACCATCAAAGCAGCTCGAGTAATCCTGGAAGCTCCAGAATTAGCCCCATGAGTCCCATGCCCTCTGCTTTTGCTCCTTCCTTGGGGCACTAAAGGGAAAACAGCCTTCACCCGGCAGCCGTCCACGCACAAGGCATTTCATTTGCCCCTCAGAGCATCTCCTCTGGTCCAGCTCGGGCAGAGTGAGAGGTGGTTGAAGGTAAATGGATGTCGTTGAATTTGTGTTCGGGCTGACCCAGAGCAAGGGAACGTGGTCGTGCGATGGAACTTAAGTTTAACGTCTGAGTGTGAATTTCCAGCTATTACATCTGAATTTTTTTAAGGCCAAAATATTTACAATGAAGCTCTCTCATTACCAAATTCAATAGATACGCCTCTCTTTTCATACAGTAGGCACGTTCCTGAGCAACTACATGAGACGAGAATTTTTAAAAATCAAATTATATTTTTCAAAGTACTTGGAGAGCTTTCTATTTAAAAGAATCCCACCAGGAATCCTCCCTGAGAATGAAGAATCCTATTGTAATGCAAATGATCACCTCCTAATTTATCTGTTTTCTAAATTCAAATAAACTCCAGTTTATTCAAAATGGTCAAAGAGCGGGGTCTTGTGGTTAATTGAATATTCATGTTAATCTGGAATCACCATACATACCTTGTGTTGATCACTAATTTTCAAGAAACAAGAATATAAAGAAATACAATAAAATACACTTAACCATGAAAGGGTGCAGAATCTAATTACTTTTTCTTTGACAATCCAAAGGCATTTTGGACCTCAAATTGTCGGACAGTCATGGGATCTGTTCATCCCTTAAACCTGCTCAGACCTGAGTTTCCAGAAAGGATTTTAGGCTGAAGCAAACTGATCTGGGGAAATGACCTGGGAGTCTCATTTTTGACATAGGTCTCCTGAATTATTTTTTACCTTCTTCTCTATTTCAAAAAAAAATAGAGTTCAGAGTATATATTTTTTTATGTCCTGGAAATGCATGGTCTCCGATTCTTTGGATTGTTTGAATATGCCGTTGACAACATCTGCACAGGTAGGTCCCCCTTTCAGAAAGCCAGTCCCATTCAGAATAATAAAGCAAGACTTAGCTGTTCTTCTCTGCTTGTTATCTAATGAGGTGTGGGAAAGGCCAACAATTCCGGGATATACCAGGCTTACAGACAGTGCCTGCCCTAGGAATAGATGGTGATCTTGATTTCATACAATGATGAAGGAAATGATTCGTTTCAAAAGCAAAGCGCAGAGCATCCATCCTCCATCGCCGAAGCAAAGTCTCATCCCTTTGCTTCTTTCCAAATACCCTTCCATCCACGCTGCAGGCTTGAACTTGTTAAGTACACTACAGCCCAAGTGCTTGATGTTTTAAAATCTATCCACTTCCCTGTCATTTGTTAGAACTGCTTTTCCGAGGAATCATGCGACCATATATTCCTATTTAAGCAAATAAGATTAGCTCCCTTTTGCCATTCACAATTCAACAGTCTTCCTAAATTAATTTTTCCAAAAGTAATTCAAATAAAGGCTTCGTTGCCACTGCTCTTTCCTGAGACACAAGGTTGAATAAGGCATCTGAATAAAAATGCGTATTACGGCCCTTCTTTAATATTTAAGCATGACATTCATTGATTTGTTTCTTGTTTTCTGCAAACCTTGACAACATGATAAAATAAATCATAAGAACAAAATATAGTGGTAACATCTTTTATGGACTTCACATAGTCATCAATCTCAAACTGTGAGGGAATTATCAGTACAGCAAAAAGATCTATGTTTTAAGAGCTCCAACAGCCCACTAGCTGGAGGTTTTTCACAAGCAAACTCAAGGCAAGTGACTGATAAGCACCATTATTATTTTCTGAGAGCCTAGTTTATGGTGTGTTGCGGACGTGTTGGCGTATATGTTTCGGAAGCAAAGGTCTGATCAATTCTAAGTAGACATCTAGTAACATATAAAAAATATAACAAGGCTTCCTGCTGAGCGACCTTGTAGTACCCGCCATCCCGTGTCAGCGTGACAGGCCCTGTATTGTATCTCTCATTACATTTAATACAGAATTAACCTTTCTTAATGTGATATACTACATATGAAACATGGATCAACCTCTAGGTATCTGGACACATTCCCATTGTATTTGTGTTTTGACTTTTAGCAACATCATTGTAAATAGAAAAAAACAAAAAAGCCTTGAATTGTCACATAATAACAACCTCTTGGACACTCCATAGGCAAAAGAGCTGGAGAAGAATATTGTTTCGAAGTAATCCCATCTGGAGCTGGTGCCAGAGTTCAGGATAATGGAAGAGTCTGGAGCCTGTAACACCAAGCACAGCAGAGTTTTTTCACCATCATCAGCGCCTTCACTGGTGAAACTGTGTCCATACCACACCTTCCAGGTGACACAGAAACCTGCAGCCTATGACCCAGCTGTTGGCGAAGCTACCATGGGGCCTCTGGACGCTTGGAAACATCTGAATAGTGTGTTCCACGTGATTCTTTTGTCCGTTAAGCATTATGTTCATGCAGCCTAAGTTATGTTTTCCTTTTTTTGAAAAAAATCCACAATTTCTTGCCCGTGAATGCCGGGCCCTCAGTGGGGCTTAAAGTTTTAAGGGAAAATCACCAACAAGGGAAATGTTGGCCGCATCGAATCCAGTTGCGACAAACTGCAACACGAGGATTATTCCGCGAGATCTGAGTCATTACCAGCATTTTCTCCAAGCATGTCACAGGGCTGGTAATGCAGAGGAATCATCTAAAACTCTGAAATGACGTTCCGGAAAGCACAGCGGCTTCAGTGCATCGAGTGGAGCTTTCTATCTGGAAAATGGGTAAATGAAACCTCTAGAGGCGGGGGCTTCCGTCTCGGGATTGCAGGAGTAAATATTAAGACGTTTTCTGACAAGCTGAATATCCGTGGTTTCCCACAAAGTCTCACCATGCTTTACACTCCATAAATATCACTCCTCTTCCCTTACAATTTGAACTCCTTGAAATAAGATGCCAAGGTCCACGAAAGCACAGCTGCACTTTCATTGGCTGGAATCTCAGGCCTGCCCTCATTTACATAGGTGGGCACCATTCATCACCCTCATAATTAATTCAAGTCAATTACACCATTCTAAAATATCTCCTCTCCCAGGCATGTTGCATTCTTACCACCTACTTTTAATAAAATTATACTCACTATCCCTCTGGTTGAGTCACTGTAACTCCTGGAGGTTTTTTTTCTCTCTCTCTCTTCTTTTCATTATTCTAACCAATTAAAGTCACTATGATTTTCTTTACTCGGCCTAAGAGAAATACCATCAGTATTATTGCTTGTTTGACATTTTGGTTTTCCATTTGTTAAATTTTATTAGCAATATTAGAAATTTGAATTACTGTATCTTCGCAGCCACAAATGTTCTTTTGAGGAGTTCGTGCGCAGTTGGTGATGCTATATACATCCACTGTAAACCTTTCAGAGTCTGCATTTCAGTGCGGACTGCTAAGGTACCACCGGATAGGCAATTGGGAGAGAAATCATGGCGAGTGCAGAAAATGCCACCGGTGGCTCCAGTGAAATGTGGAGCAGGGGATGGCCCGAGGATCCCCCAGTCTGACCTGAGTGGTTGCTTCCCGGAGGTCCTTGATTTTTAGGGTCATAAAATGAAGCCTCTGCCCTGAGCCAACCCTTGCTGCAAAAACTCTAACAACCACATGGGGAGAGGTTTTACTCAATTGACTGATAAACCAAACAATGGTCAATTTACCCATAAACACACTATATTTTATTCATTGATCTTCAGTTTCCAAGTCAGAGAACCAGGAAAGAGCAGAAGGGGTCGTGCACACCTTGAATGAATGGGCGGAGGGAAAAATGTGTTAACCAGATTCCAACACACACAGCACCTGCCCTACCACCAATGCCCACCCAAACACACTACACACTCACGGAACCAGAGACTGCTTCACCAAGTCCCAGAGCCTCCCCACACTGACTTGCAGCTCAATCATGTATTTTCCTGGGATCCCTAATTAACCTCCCTGAGATGTAATTAACTTGCTGAGTTTGGCTGGGGTGGTAGTGTTAGTCATATCATACGAGGGAATAAATCTTTAACAATAACCTGGAATGTTGGCTCCATGAGGGCATGGACTGTGCTTATTGTGTTCACCGTACGTCCCCAGTACCTACAAGAGTGTGTGGTATACAGTAGGTGCGAAGTAAATGCCTGCTGAGTGAGTAAAGCCCTTAGTCACCTGATCCAGGCTCAGTTTCCCCATTCTATCTCAGCATGCCTGGAGGCGTTTGCTGGCATCAAGCCGCTGTGCCTCTGTTTCCATCTATAAAATGGAGACGTTAACAGTGCCCACCTCAAAGGGCTCTTCTAGGACTGAGTAATTATATATATTTTTATATATATATATATATATATATATACATATATACATATATATATATGGTGTGTGTGTTTGTATAATGGAGACAGACAGACACACAGAGAGGAAATAGCACATAGCCTGCTCTCAGAAGAAAAGGACACTCTTATTAATTTTGCGTGGGGCTACCATTTATCACAGCTAGTAACATGGCTTCCTGAGCTGACCCAGCTTTGAATACACCTGAAGATCCTAATGAGATCAATTTTCTATTTCTAGAAAAATCGTGGAGGAATTCCAGGACTTGGAACAAGCCAGTGTCTCCGATCATTTCTTGTATCTTATCATTCCACACCATCGTACCATTTAAAAATCCAAACTGAAGAGACCCTGTGAAGAGTACGTGATTTCACAGAGGAAAGATCTACGGAAACCTTTAATTCTGTGTGTAAATGATACATTAGGAATATTTTTCCTTCTGAATACTAATATATAATTCTTTCAGGAAAAAAAAAAGCCACGTGCGCCTTCTTATGCAGTGGCCTGAAAAATAATCTATAATATTGCATCAATATTCACTTAATAAAGGAGGAAGTTCGCATTGCTTATGGTATTTCTATTCGGTTCCCCCAGCCTGTAGATATTATGTACAAGAGTCGGTCCAGCAACATCTCTATGCCTTGTCAGTCATTTAATTAAGCAAAGAAAGCTTGCTATTCATTTTATTTCTGTATATGTTAATGTTAAAAACTAATAGAAAAGAGCTAGTAAATTGTCCCCTGCATATATTGGACACAGCAACAATTACTCTGGTGGAGAAGATATAATAAAAGACGAAATTTTAATAGTATCTTTATTCCATTTATTCTCTTGGGCTTCTGTTTCAAGGTACTGTAGAAATTAACAATTATTTCTTCTCATTGTTTTTGATGATCTTTTTCTATTATCCTCCTACCCGACTTAAAATAAAAAAATAATTTAAACTTACATTTTTTTAATCAATTTTATGGTGCCCTGAGATTTACATTCCAGGCATGAGGAAGAACTGAGAAAAATCAGAAAATCACCCAGAGCTTTCCCTTCTTGTTCTTCTGACAACTAGTTACGGCCATGCCCGTCAGTAGTACAACTGAGATGATCTTGATTTCAACTCAGAAATTCACATAATAAAAATAATTATCTTACACATCACTGTATCAACAAATATGTCTGCCTTGTATTTATGAATGTCTGTCATATGGTATACCTAAATAGTTGACACAGCTCTACTCCATAAAGCAATTAACTCAGTTTATATGGCAAATTGTCTAAGGATTTCTCCAGAATGCTTGGGGAAATCTACAAACTAAAATATTCTCCAATTTATTGACATGCTACCATGTTGAAAAAAGTAGGCCACCAATAACCAGCTTTCTTTGAAACCTGGGATCTTATTATTATCAGTGTAGGGACTAGGAGACCCCTGGCTTGGCTGAAATATAGAAGACCGATTTTACCTTGTAAAGAGGTCTTTTGTTCTTTGTTTTGGCAAAAAAAAAAACACGTGTTCATGATGAATAAAAACGTGCTATCAAGACAATATTATTTAAAAGTGGAAAGTTTTCCTTGGTGAGAATCTCATCAGAGTCACTTCTGAGACCCTGGAACATGTTCAGTTCAAGTCCCATTTGGTTTTCTGTGGGATTGCTCAGATTCTCCATGGAGACATGCAGGTTCACCAGCCCTGGGAGGTGTAAACCCTTGTGACTCTCCCTTAAATCCACAGAGCCATGAGTCCTCCCAGGTCCAGTGAAATCAACCAGCCTGGAAATGCACACGTTGACTTGCACATACCTGCTATTACCTAAGTGTGCTGTTTTCCCATTGATGCATAAAACGTCGCCACAAATTTAGCCACTTAAAACAATACACAGTTAAGAGCTCACAGTTTCCATGGGTCAGGAGTCCAGCCAGAGCTTAGCTGGGGTCTCTGCTCAGGGTCTCAGGCTGCAGTCACGGTGTCAGGGGGGCTGCGTGTTTCCGGAGGTTGGGGACCTCTCCTAAGCTCATGTGGTTGTTGGGTTGTTCCTTGTGGTTTTAGGACTGAGGTCCTACTTTCTTGCTGGTTGTCAGCCATGGGCTGTTCTCGGGTCCCAGAGCACCCTCACCCTGTGATGACCTTCTTAGGGACCCTCTAACAACATGGCAAGCTTACTTCCTCAAAGCCAACAGGAAGGACCCAGTCCCTCTTTAAAGGGCTTTTATCTGAGTCACTCAGGCCCACGCAGGAGAATCTCCCTGGAATTCATTCAAAGTGAAGCTGACTGGGGAGTTGATTACATCTGCAGGAAAGTTCCATCTTTACCAAAAACTGTAATCAAATCACGAAGCAGCATCCCATTCCATTCACAGGTCCTGCCCGTACTTCAAGGAGGGGGTCATACAGGGCGGGGGAGAGGGGGAGGATAGGCCCCAGGGGTTGGGAATTTGGTGGGGCATCTTAGAATTCTGCCCACCACAATAAAGGAATCTAGAATATGAGTGCTGTATGAACCTAGGAAAATTATCTAAAACCTGGGAATTTATCCCTAATTTGCCTTAAATGCCTGGAATTTTCAGAGATATAAATAAATCCAAAAGCAATTATTGCTGCGCCTGTTATTTCTAAGGCCACCTCGGGGAATCATCTTAAATGAGCTCATCTCCCATACCCCAGCTCCCCTTGAAACAAATCTTTGCTCAGATAATTATGAAAAACTACAGCAAGTGCACTTCTTGGAGGGAAACTAACAGGAAACCTCAGCTTCGTTCACTGGGATGCCTGTTTCCAGCCAGGGATCAATAGGTTCTGCTGGGCCTGGATGGGGTTGGGATGGACTGGCCTGTCCTCGCCCTGCACCTGATCACCTTGACTGTGTCCACCAGCTCGTCCCCGAAGTACCTAAGAACTCTCCCTTCTCAGCTGTACCAAAGGGCCTAGATTTGAAATCTCACTCTGTTTTCAGCTAGTCGCTAACCTCTGGCCCGTGACTGCTTCCATCTGCCCTTCCTGGAGTCAGACTGATGATGCTCAGCTCAGGCTGCACCCAGCTAATCACTGCCTTCCAACAAGTCTACCCCATCCCTTCCCTTAACTCCACTACTCTTGTTCCAGTCTTGTGAGACCCTGAAAAAGCCTCCCAACATGTCCCCCTCCTGCTCCCCAGAACGTGTAAATATACCACCTTCCATGGTCAATGGGACTTTGCTAGTGGGATTAAATTAAAGACCTGGGTGGGGAGATTACCCTGGATTATTCAGGTGAGCCCTCGGTGCAATCCCAGGGGTCCTTCTCGGAAGGAGGCAGGAGCAGAATGAGAAGTAGAAGAGGCGAGGCAGGAAGCCAGAAGTGGAGTGATTGAGGAAGGGGACATGAGCCAAAGGATGCAGCAGCCTCTGGAAGCTGGAGAAGGCTAGGAAAATATCTCTCCCCGGGAGCATCCAGAAGGAGCCAGTCCCGTTCACCTTGACTTCAGCCCAGTGAGACTGATTTTGAGTTTCTGACCTCTATAACTGTAAGACTATAAATCTGCCTTGTTTTAAGTCTCTAAATTTGAGGTAATTTGTTACTGCAGCAACAGGAAGCTGGTGCAGGTGGGGAAGGATGTCCTTCTTCAAGGCCTCCTGATCGTCAAGGCTCCATCTCTCTCCAGATGCTGTATTGGTGTGAGCTGGGCTCGGCTCTTTGAACGGGGCCTTCTTTTTAAGCCCAGAACACAGTGAGACTAGACCCAGAATAAAAATTAGTCACCCAAGGGGCAAGAATACCAGCTATGAGCTGAGGCTGGACGATTCCTATATTGGTCCATAGAGGAAGGCAGGAGCCACATTGTTGGGACCTTGGTCAGAATCAGAGTCTTTTCTGTCCCCACCCCTGCTGCAGGAATAATTTCACATGGTGTGTGATTTATCTAGAAGAAACCATACCTGACAAACTTTCATTTGCCTTAAATGATGAATTAAAATAAAAAAACAGAAAGACTGGAGTGCTAGTATATTCATTTCATAATTTAACAGACACACTGCTCAAGACTAAAGAACCAAAACTAGAGCATTAGACACATTATTTAAATTAAAAATGTAACCAACTGAAATAATATTAATGGTGATATCAAACATAGGGATAAGTTAGTGAGATTGGTATACACAGGGTTGACATCCAGGTGCAGCAAGGCTGTAATCACTCTTAAAGTATTGAAATGGTTCCACAGAGCTTGGGGAACAGTCACTGCTCCTGTCTCTTCCCCTACCCATCACCTCCCTCTACCAGTCCTTCCATTGGATTCCATCCCCTGATTTAGCAACTAAACGGTTAACAGCTGGTGTCGCAGCACACCTGTGGAACCTACCCCAGCACCTTGGACAGCGCCCACACCTGTTGACTAATGCCTGGGTGCACCTGTTGTCAAAGACTTTCAATATGTCCCCTGAGTATAAGTAAAATCCTTCTCTTCTACAAAAGTATAAATTCACATTGTATACATCCAAAAAACAAGTACTAGAGTTATAAGCACATTACCTTCAATTATGAAGGCCAACCAGAGCAGGGAGAACAGGAAAGTTACATCTAGGGAGCAGAATGGAGTGGAAGGGGCAGGGTAGGGAGTACTGCTTTCCATCCTCATTGCTTCTGGACAAGTTATTACCATCTACATGTTTCCCTCTATTAAATAAAAATTAAATGCCTCCTGTTCAGCAAGTCCCATGTCGTGCCCCTCTTCCAGGATGTGGAAGAGGGTTACACATCCCAGGCTTCCTGCAGCTATAGGTTGGGACCACGTTACTGGTTCTAGCAGGTGGGTTGTGGGCCAAAGCCCAGGAGAGTGAAGGGGAGGTTTTAGTGCTCTCTCTCTGGTCCTGCTGTTGTGACCTGGTAGCCATGTGTTGAGATGGGAATGGCACAACGTGGGAGCAGCCTGGATTACTGAGTCACCAGGTGGAGGACAGCCAACGGGGGTTGCCACCCAGAGCATGCTTTGCATGGATGAAAATAAGCTTTGGGGTTTTGTTACATCAGCAAAACTTGGCCTATCCTAACTAATACACTGTAAAAATAATGGCATGTCTGGGTGTATCATCTATGTGTCATATAAACTTTTAGATGAATGGAGTGTCCACTCCGCCACCATATCATACAGGATGGCAGGGCTTCCCCCATCACTCAGCAGGTTGTTTTTACTACATCAAACCATAAATGTCAATGAGAAGAAGCAACTGATGCTGTAAATCAGTACTATCTCCAATGTGCAAATAATCAATTCCAAATGATCTTTTGGTTAATGAAGGACAAGTTTTTTCCTTTCCTTTCCACTTCTTTTTCCTTTCTTCTGTATTTAAGCAATGCCCCTCAACAGACAGAGCAGGAGGCTGTGTTGCCCAAGATTAGGCATCTCTCAGGAGCAGGGCTGGGTGTGTCCTGTGGTCAAGGTAAGTGAGTGTCATACCTGTCTTTAAAATGTTCTGCTCAAAGCATCTCTTACTGTTTAAACAAACACCTAGGGTAATGGACAGTAGACTCATTTGTCTGAGAGCAAAATGTTTTCTGTCCCTTGATTTGAAGAAAATAAATGAGTGCAAGTCCCCGCATCCATAAAAAGCTACCTATGTAGCCACCTGCTCCAGTCTTCTTATGAACCTTCCAGAACCTTCCAGAGTGTCATGGTGGAGAGAGAAGGGAGAAAGTGGCCAGGCCTATGATGTGGCAGGGACTCAGTGACAGGCAGTTACAGCTTTGCCACCCAAGGAATAGCTGTTAGGATCAAAGAGTGTTTCTCCACCACCATGCCTAACAGCACTGTTGCATGCTGACAGGGCTTCAGTGTGGGCAGCCCAGGACACGGAGAGGCAGAGAGCAAGCCTGCAGCTCAGCCCTGATTCCTCAGAGCCTTGATTCCTCAGAGCCTTGGAGGAATCCGCTGAGGCTTTGCAACCTGCATCTCTGTTAAGGGGAGCTACTTCCCAGTAACTTGGGCTTGCGTTTGCTGAGAAGCATGTGGCCACTTTTCATATATTTTTAATATTTTAATATTTTTAATATTTTTAATATTCTAGTTATCATGCAAAATCTCATCAATGAGAAAGTTTAAGTAGTGTGCAAACAAGGCAGCCTGCCGAGCCACTTTAAGATACCTAGGACACCATGTCAACACGCAAACCGCATGTTGTGTTTCTGATTATATTTAATAACACAAAATTAGCTTTTCTTCACGTAACATATTGTGTCTGCAACACTATTTGTTTGAACTAAAAACACCCTTCTTACTTTTCCATTGTAATAAAAGGACTCATGTGGTGACCAAAATTTCTAGCCATTTTTATGCATTTGCAAAACAGTAGGAACATGGAGCAATTCTCCTCTGAAACCAGCCAGAGAGGGACGTGCTGAAATGGGCTCCATTACCCAGGGGCGTGGTGGATTGTTCCAGACATCTGGGATTGGAGCGCTCAGCGGTTACTCGCAGGCAGACCCAGGCCACGCCATCCTGAGGGCATGGTTCCCATTTCTCCTTCCTGCACCCGGGTCTGTGCAGATAAGGCCAGAAACGTGTCAGCAGGCAGCTCATCTCATGCACTCCAGCCTCTCAGGGCTAAGCAGGGAGAGACCAGCATCAGGCAAGGAGGGCTTGGGATGTGTCCATGTTGGCATCCATGCAGGCTGGGGCAGTAACTGCTAAAGGGGGTAGTGGGGGGACTGGGCGTGACCCCTCCAAGTCGAGGAGACGTGCCCACCCAGTGGGAGCACAGGGGTTTAGCGCTCATACTGCTGGTCTTGGGGTTCACTCTGATGCTAGACTTTTCCATCCCCTGTTGCTGCCCCAAATAATTTTGAGTTCAAATATAAAGTTTACTTCGTGCTCATTTCTAAGCTGGCAAAGATCATGGGACATGGTAGAGTTTGAGGCTGGGAATGAAGGGAGGATGGAGCTCCTAATTCCTGTATCCTTTTTCTTTCCATGCTTCCTTGTTCTCAACAAATTCTCCGTAGGCTTTTATTAAGCAAACACAAAAGATAGGAGGATCCCTCTGGCAGCCTCTGTTACTCAGTCCAAGACACAGGAAGGCCCCAGGCTAGAGTTCCCATGCGCATCTGGGCTCTTGTACAATGTGGCGAGTATTCAAGATGGACGTGCGGCTCTAAACAGAAAATTCAAAACAGACTCCTGATCACTGACAGTCTCAGAAAGAACCTGGGATTCGCCTGGATTTAGTTCTGATTTAAAGTCATGAGGAGAAGTGGGGGTCAAAACTGCACCCAGACAGTGAGGTTGCTGGTGACAAGGTGAGGAAGGCAAAGGCCATTTTCACGGATGGACAAAAGGAGGAAAATTTGCCTTGACAGCTTAATATGAAGAAAAGGATGAGACTATTTCCCCCAAATATTAAACCCAAGAGCATATTGTGCAGTGGTAATGCAACTAGAGCAAAAGCTAGCTATTTAAATATCTTCCTTCTAGAAAAATCTAGAGACGCTAACACTACTATTAGATGTTGCTTTACAAGATTAATGTAGTAATAAATAGCATGCAGCTAATAGTAGTAAAAATTATATTCCATCTTCAAGAATCCCTACCCCAACAACACAAGGAAATCTTGAAAAATACTAGTAATGGGGAAGAATTCCACTTTCACGTATCAACGTATACTACTGTGCACGTCACACGCAGCACACTAGGTGACTCCAGAAAATCAGACCACAGCCAGACAGGGAGCTTAGACTAAAAATGAAAGTCCTGAGATAATTAAGAAAACACGTGATGTCCAATGGATGCAGGAGAGAAAGATTATTCAGTGCCTGGTGTTAAATTATTAAAAAATTAATCTAAATCCTTATTTCATATCTCACAACAAATAAATTCCAAATGAAAATAAAAAGTAAGTGAAAAATAACATGTAAGGACAAGTAATAAATATACATGATTTTTAAAAATATACAAGTTTAGTGTGAGAAAGGCCTTTCCAAGCACAAGACCTAAATAAGGAAACAGAAGAAATTATTAAAGATTTGTGTAAATAAAAATTTAAAAAAATGCTAAAAGGGGACATGCCTAATATACAATTAAAATGGAAGCCAACTGAGAGAAAACGTTTGCTAAATATCAATCTATGACTAGCTCATGGTTATTTGCCTTAAGATAAAAAGGAATATTCACAAATCAATAGGAAAAAGATGAACGGAAAAGTGGGCAAATAACCTGGCAAGGTGATTCCCAGAAGAGAAATATGAATGGTTAGTAAAGTTCTGAAATAGTGAGCTAGATCACCCAGAGTCACAGGTAGCCAATTATCCAGGGTTCTTACTGTGTCTCTGTTGTTAACTCAGTAGGGTTTCATCTGTTTCTTTTGTTTTTCTTTGCTTTTTAGTGATGGTATCAGGGTCCTCATTAACCTGGTCAAAGGGAAGGGCCATTCTCGTGTCGCTAGGTGAAACTTCAACTTGCTGAAAGCTTTCTAGAGGGAAATTTGACAATGCACGTAAAGTTTATTTAAAATATGCACGGTCTTTGACCCTGTGGTTCCATTCCTAGGGATTATTCTGAAGGAAAACTAAAATAAGTTCAAGAATTAGTTTACTAAGTTCATACAGTAATTAAGTTCAACACAGTATTATTCATAAAATTCAGAAACTTTGTATCCTAAGAGTGAGGGCCACAATCCCCATCTCTCAGAAACCCCGTGAGGACTCAATCCAATGAAACACGTAGAGTCTGGCACAGAGCTGGTTTGTATTATATTATTACCCTTGTTGTTGTTGTTGTTTAGCCATACGAAGAACTATGAGGTGCCGTTAAGAAAAATGTTGGAGAAATACACGCATTCACCTGGGAAAATTTGAGATACAGTAAATGCGGAAAAAGCAAGCTACAAAACAACACTTACAGGAAAATCCTGTTTTTGAAAAGAAAAATATATATGATTATGTATCGTAAACGTTCTGAAAGGAAATATACAAAATGTTAATAGTGCCTATCTATGGATTCTGGGACAATGCAGTCATTCTTTTATTCATAATTCTCTGTATTTTCTTATTCACCTACAACGATTACGTATTTCTAGGGCAATAAAACACATGAAGTATTTTATCTAGGAAGACTATTTAGATACAAAGGAAATACTTGTGATACAGTGGACAGTGAGAAAACAATCCAGCTGGCATACGCACCAATTTCAACCTTGTAAGAGCATCTGTGCACGTGGAGGAGGGTTGGAGGTTTCTGCGGGCAAATGAGCATAGGTGCGTCGTGTGATGCTGGTACCTCCTCGGGTGAGGAAAGAGGGGCTCGTGCCCTGCACCCTGAACTTTACAAGCTCCTGCTCTGGCTCCTCACCTGCTCATAAGACAAGGTCAAGAAGACCCCAGGGTGTAAGCTCACCTGGAGTTCGCGGCCCCTGGCTGACCCCAGCCCGTCTCCTCTGTGACCTGCCCTGTTGAAGGCACGTCCAGTCAGAGGCTCCAAGCCTAGCCCAGGGGCCACTGTGGGTGCACGTGAGGGGGCAGAACTCGTGTGTAAGGTCCTCAAAGTGCAAGAGGTGGTCAGAGGTGGAACGCGTGGTCCAAGGCTAGGTGCCAGCTCTCCCACTGCCATGCTCAGGAGTCCCACACCAAACTCTAAACTCTGGCCTCCCTTCCAGGGAGCCAGGGAAGCATCTTGGCCAACAGAGGACAAGCAACGGCATCTATCCGACAGCCTGGTTAGTTGCGTTGGTGACTCTTCCGTATTGAGTCCCATGGCCTGTGTCTATATGACTCTTACTCCGGACCTACAATTTCAGGGGTGGGCTCAGGTGGTGAGGTTATCGCTATCACTGCTGCTGTTGTTGTTGATATTTTATTTTCTTTACTATGGCTGCAAGTGGCCTTTTTCATTACAAAAATTAGAAATAAGGAAATATCGGCTAAATGGCGCATTTCCCTTAGAATGAGGGTTGTGGCAGCCTGCCGGTGGCCCGGTCCCCACCCCAGGTGGCTCACAGGTTGGGTATCCACTCCTGTCCAGGGTCTGTGATCAACCTCTGCCCCCCCCAACCCCCTGCATTCCTGTGTTGGCTTCTCCGGATCCAGAGGCCTCTACCAGCCCTGGCTTCATGGCTGCCACAAAGTTCCATGCATGTTGCTCCTGGTCACATCCTGGAGGCCTGTAGCTCCTAAATACTTTGGTTGCTTGTCCCAAAAGTCTGGGGGCTTTTCCAACAAGACCTGCATTTAAGTCCTGAGCAGAGGCTCCTGGCTGACCATTGGCTTGTAGATCTACCTCTGCTGCCCCCTCTCTCAAGGGGGACCTCCAGATGTGAGCAGGGCTGAACCTCGGAGTCCATCTAATTTTCAGCCTCTCTTCAGACCAGTCCCTACTTTTTCCTCCGCGTGTGTGTGTGTGTGTATGTGTGTAAGTGCACAGCAGGAAATGAGTTGCTGTCGCTGGTTTTCAATAGTATGACCATTACCAGCTCTCCCAGGCTGACAGTGGCATCGACGCGGCTGCTCTTCAGGGAGAGTGACTGTGATGAACGGGACCCCAGGGGCGCCTGCTGGACCTTCAGACAGCACCTTGCTCCCTGTCTGTGCAGAGGCGCTGGGACCCGAGGGCCCAGGGGGCACCCGGTGACGTGGACCAACATGCACAGGGCATAGCAGTAGTAGCTGCTCGATAAATGCTGGATGAATTCAGTTTGCTCCTCGGGCTCAGGAGGAAATGGGACCAGCTCAGTGTAAAAACACCGCAAGACCAGCCTGGCCTGGTTCTGTTCTACGCGCGGACACGGATGCTCCTTCCTCGGGCTTCAGAGGCACAGGGCAACCCTTACGTGGGTTTTAACCTGGAGAGAATTCAGAGATTCATGATCTTGGATGGGAAAAATTACTGAAATGTGGCCTGTCTTTAATCCTGAATGCAGGCAACAGACCATGGTGCTATTAGCAGTAAGGATAGAAATCAAGAGATGCTTTGAGACATCTGCTACAAACACAATGCGACATGGAATGTCAGTAATTCTCAGCATCCCTTCTACAAAGAGTGTTGACCATCCCTCCACCAGACCAGGTCACCAATGTGTTAAAGGAGCACATGTCATGCATTTACTATAGTGTCTGTACCGTCCATACGTTTTTGTCAATATTTGAAAACTTAATTTCGGTTATTTCAACAATATTTGGTTTCATCTCCTAGATTTTTAAAAATCATTTGAGAAGGGGGTCCTGAGACCAGCCAAATGCCAAAGGTGTCCATAGAAGAGAAATTGTCCGAGCCCCCCACCTTCAAATGTGCCATGAGCTTAGCGCCCCATTAGTCAGTACCTTCAGGTTGTAAACTAGGCAAAATAGATATTTTCCAAGGGAACCAGTCCTCGTTTCATATGTCCTAGCTTCCTAAATTTAAGTGGCAACTTCAACTTTGTTCCAGCACTCGGTGCCAGGAACACAAGATGAAAGAGGGCTGTGGAACGAAGCCAACCACAACCCAGCCCCCGAGCCAGGAGAAAGAATAGACAAAGCTGGAAAATAAGCAGAGGGCTTTGTTATTATGGTAACTTTGGCTGGTGTAAGTAAACGCCAGCTTTAAAATGCTCAGGGTCAGACAGAAGCAAAGCTCTGGGGCCTATTTGTTTGGGAGCCAGGGATATGGGGAGAAACCACCAGGATCATAATTCTGGCTGGCACCGTGGGGTAATGACCCAGAACTGGTTTGTTTTGACAGCGAAAACCTGAGGCAGATAACTGAGAAGCCGCACCGTTAAGACCAAGCAGGCCTCTCAGATGAGCCTGGAACCAAAGACGTCAGCTGCCTGAGGACACCACCTTCTCTTTGTCTCCATGTGGGCAGCACTAAGCATGGGGGTTTACCCAGAAGCAGCCTGGAATATAGGTTGGCCAGTCAAAAGAAAAGACGAGGCCTCTGGGCCGCTGTGAAAGTCAGCACACGTCTGACTGGCAACCCTACCAAATGCCCATCTAAGCCAGAGCCTGTGTATCCAGCATCTCCAGATCCAATTCGTGCAAGAGGAAACGCTTGCATTTTGTCTTTCTCCCTCCAAGATGGAGGCTGTGACGCCCACATGCCCAGCCCCTGTTTGAGAGACGAATGTAACCCCTAACTTGGCATTTTAAGGATATTAACGGATATTTCAATCAGTAAAACAAAATCCACAGAAAAACAAACAAGATGTGACACCTCCTCAACTATCAAGCCCCAGAGCAAATCCAGCCCACTCTTCCCCCAAGAACATTCCAAGTCCAGTGGTGGCCCCTAGGACTGAGTGCAAAGCAAATTTTGAAGGGATATTAGGAAATCCCTTATAAAAAAGTGAATCTTTCTGGCTAAGACAGAGGAGCCTGTAGCAGTGACGTGACCGTGACCCTGCTATGGAGAACAACTATAAAAGCTGGATAGAAAAAAATCTGCTTGAGGACACTGGAAACAAATCAAGACAGCCAGGACTGGAGGGTTCGAAATCTCAGAGGGAAGGGAAAAGCAGTGGGGTGAGTCTTCTGTTCACTGGTGCTTTTTTTCCCACTGGGGTATTTGCCAATTTACAGCATAGGAAATAGAGTTGAAAGAAAGTGGTAGCCCAGAAAAGTCTCAATGGGCTGAGAAGACAACAATTGGAATGCAGTGCCGCCAGAAAATGAGAGGCCAAGATTCTAGTGTAAAGGAAACCCCAAGAGAATAACCCCTGTTATTCCACACCCAGTTCTCCCCAGGGCAATTGTCAATGCTGAGCAATGAATGCAAGCACGGGGCAAAGGAGGAGACACCAAGAGCAAAGCAGCTGCTAAGAGGCTTAAAATCTAAGCAGGGATTTTGGCAGACGCAGAGTCCTGGCGAGAAAAATATTGAAGTTCAGAGCCCACTAAGGAGGAGGGCCCTGGTAAGTACTGCCGGTTCTCTGCTGAAACTCCTGAAACACTGTAGCCCAGGAAAAAGGGCAAACCATAAGTAGGTCACCCTTTCCACAGCTGGAACCCAAGCCTAGGTAAGGTCAAGGTCATCTTCCCCTACTCTATTGCCCCTCAAGAAGAAAATGACAACATCATCCACTGGCTTTACTCTTTTTATATGAGGTCTTGACGTTCAAGTACAAACTTATCAAGTGAGACATGCAATAGGAATAAATGATGAAAATCAAGAGAAACAATTGATGACAGGAATAGGCTCATGGGTGATCGAGATACTAGAGTAATCAGATATGAACTTGAATTATAATAAATATATTTAAGAAAATTAATGAAAAATAGAGAATTTCATCAGAAAACTGGAATCTAGAAGAAAGAATCATAGTGAAATACAATACAGAACTTGAGAATTTAATCAGTGGATTTACCTGAAGGTTAGACACAGCAGAAGAGATGATAAGTGAAATGATGACAGGCCAATATGAAAGATCCAGAATTGGCACAGGAAAACGTAAGAGATATATGAGACAGGGTAAAGAAATCTAGCCTATGGTTAACTGGAAAGGTTAGATAAAAAGCATCATTTGAAGAGATAGTGGGTGAGAATTTTCCAACTCTGACAGAAGAATTTCAAGATGTTCTACAAAGCCCCAAAAAGGATAAACACAAAAGCCACTGCATACTAAAACTGAAAATCAAAGACAGGAAAAAATGTTTCATAGCAGAAGCAGCCAAGGTTAAACAAAGGAAAAATAATCAGATGGACAACTACTTTCTCAGAAGAAATGAAGAAAGCCAGAAGACAATGGAGAGAAATCTTTAAAATGCTAGAAGAAACTAATAGCTAATTTAGGAATTTATGCTCATTGAAATATCTTTCGAAAATGGAGAACACATGACATTTGAAAAATGAGAATATTTATTTACAGTACACCCATACGAAAAGAAATATTAAAGCCAATTATTAAGGCAAAAAAATGGTAATAAGTAGATTCACATAGTGCAGAAAGAAGCAAAGACCATTAGAAAGGGTAACACAACTAACATCATTCTCAGTAGTGAAAAGCTAAAAGCTTTTCCTCCAAAACCAGGAAAAAGACAAGGATACCTACTGTCACCACATTTACTCCACATAGTTTTGGAACTCCTAGCCAGAGTAATTAGGTGAGAAAAATAAATAAAAGACATTCAGTTTAAAAAGGAAGAAGTAAAACTCACTATTTGCAGATGACATGATATATAGAAAACCCTAAAGACACCACCAAAAAACTAACTATTAGGATTAATACATGAATTCAGTGAAGTTGCAGGATACAAAATCAATACACAGAAATCTGTATATACTCTACAGTATTTCTATATACTAATAACAAACTATAAGAAAGAGAAATTTAAAAAAACAACACCATTTATAAGTATACAAAAAGAATAAAATACTTAGGGGTAAATTTAACCAAGGAGGTGAAAGACTTGTACACTGAAAACTATAAGACATTGATGAAAGAAATCAAAGAAGACACAAGTAAATGGAAAGATCTTCCATGCTCATGAATTGGAAGGAATAATATTGCAATGTCCTTGCAATGTTGGAAAAATGATCAAAGATTTAATCTGAGGTTGACTCTAATAAGCAAGAATGTGCAAGTCATCCAGGCTCAGCAAAAATCTCTAGCATAACCATGAAAGAAAAAATAAAAAGAACATTTAACCAGCAATCTGATCGAGAGTGAAAATTTGAAGAATAAATAATGTTTTGTTACATTAATTGGCATCAGGTTAGGGCAAATAGAGAAAACAAGTAAAAACTAAAGAATAAGACTTCAAATATAATCCCTACAGCAAAGGTTACATCGAATGTAAATGGAGTCAATACACCAATTGAAAAACTCATATTGTCTTTTAAATGAAATTTTTAAAGCCTAACTACGTGCTGCTTACGTATATGCTAGATGCTGCATGTTTTATTGGCAAAGACACAGTCAAGTTCAGCGTAAAAGAATGAAAGTAGAGATCCCATGCAAACATCAGCCCCCAAAAGACACCTGTACCTATGTTCATATCAGACAAAGTAGACTCTAAGACAAGACATATTATTAGAAATGAAGAAAGAGATTTTATAACGATTAAAGGGAAAGTTCAGCAACAAGATAAAATAATCCTAAGTGTGTTCCACCTAATAAAATGGTCCCAAAATATATAAAGAAACCAAACAGAAGTAAAAGCAAAACCATAGAAATCCACAAATTTACTTAGAGATTTTAATACAGTTCTCTCAGTGGAAGATAGAATAATCAGAAAAAATAAAATCAAAAAGTTTATAGAAGAATTAAAAGCAACAGTTAACAAATTTGACCTGTTTGACATACATAGAATACCACACCCAACAACTTCAGGGTACATATTCTTTACAAGTGCACACAAAACTCTTCTTAAAATAGAATTTATGTTGGATTATAAACCAAGTCTCAGTATATATAATATGTTCTATGATCAGAGTAGAATTGAGCTAGAAGTCAATAAAAAAAGATAACCAGAAATTCCTTCCTAATTGTTTGGAAATTAAGCAACAATTCTGAATAATATATAATCGAAGAAGAAATCATAATGGAAATTATAAAATGTTTTCAATTAATTTTTATTGGAGTATAGTTGCTTTACAATGTTGTCTTTGTTTCTTGCTGTTCAGCAAAGTGAATCAGTTATATGTGTACATATATCCCCTCTTTTTTGGATTTCCTTCCCATTTAGGTCACCACAGAGCACTGAGTAGAGTGCCCTGTGCTATACGGCAGGTTCTCATTAGTTATCTATTTTACACATAGTAGTGTATATATGTCAATCCCAGACTGAATAATAATAAAAACAAGTTATACCAAAATTTGCAAATAAAGAAATACCTAGAAAGAAATGTATAACCTTAAATACATTTATTGGACACGTGTAAAGGCTGAAAAATTATGATCTAAGCCAAAGGCACTTAAACTTCTTGGTCTCAGGACACCTTTTTAGTCTTAAAAATCACTGAGGATCGCAAATAACTTTTGTTTATGTGAATAATATCACTCATTATTTACCATATTCTAAACTAAAACTGAGACTTTTAAAAATATTTATTAATTCTTTTTAAGTAACAATAATGAATCAATTACATGTTAACATTGATAACATTGTTTTAGAAAAAATTATATTTTCTAGAGCAAAATATTAAGTGAAAAGTTGGGCATTGTTTTGCATTTTTGAAAATTTCTGTAATGCCTGGCTTAATGGAAAACAGCTGTATTCTCATATTTGCAGCTGTTTTCAATCTGTTGTGATATTTTGTTTTGGTTGAAGTATAGAGAGAAAATTCAGCTTCACATAGCTATGTAGTTGGACAAAGAAGTATTTTAATAGCCTTGTCAGATAATTGTGTAGGTCTTCTTTGATACTACACCAAAATTTGGCGGGTATAGTTTCTTAAAGGTTAATTGCAATGTGAAATCTGAACCCATGTGAATGCCTTTTCTATACTCTGTTGCATTAAAATCCATTGTCTGTCTTACACATTGAGTGGATCTTTCACTCATACATGATTTTATAACCTTATGCAATGGTCATTTGGAAAATATTAGTTTACTGAGTTATGTAGATCTTGCAAATATCAACACATTATCCTTATACAATTTTTAAATTATACTCATTAATGTCTCTACCTATCTCATTATAAAAGTCTCAAAGTATAGGTAAGGTATCAAGTTCACAGTCAGTGGGACCAACCTTCCCAGTTTGACTGGGACTATTCCAATTTTAGCACCGAAATTCCTGCATCCCAGGAAACCCCACAGTTCTAGGCAAACCAGCATGGTGGATCAATAGTTGGTGAATGCAAGCCTTCCCAGTTTTTCAATTTTGCTTAAAAGCTTGAAGTTTATCATTGGCAACAAATACTCTCTGTGATTTTTCTAGAAATGACAGGCCCATTCTATTCTTCTTTTGGGAAAATGTCTGCTAAATCCCCAAGTTGGAATAACCATAACGTGTCTGCCAGTTATTTTTTCAAGTAAAATAGCAATCCATGAAAAACTGGACTCGTTCACTTTGTGTCACAATCACAAAAGTGCTTTTCTTTGAGTCAGTCACTGGACTTCAGTATTCAGCAGAAATGCTTTATGCATATTTCTTATTTTGCCATACAGAATATTTATTACAGGAAAAATCTAATTCATATTTTTTACCACTCATCAAATATACTTTTTAAGTGAAACGAGCATTTTGTTTGTAAGTATGTGGCATCAAAGAATATAATGACTAGTAACACACTTTGGTGCTGCTACACTAATTCAAGCTACAGCACCAACAATTTTATTCACTGTTGTTTTTACACCATCAATAAAAATAACGACACCATAGAAAAGGTAATGAATATTGTGTTATATTGCTTTAGTATTATTATGAGAATATATTTTACTTCATTGGGATCCTAAATTTCCTGGGTACCCCCAGGGTTCACAGAAGTTGATTTGAGAACTAATGCCCTAAATACTCATATCAAGAACCCAGAAACAAAAAGTAAGTTGAGGGCTTCCCTGGTGGCGCAGTGGTTGAGAGTCCGCCTGCCGATGCAGGGGACACGGGTTCGTGCCCCGGTCCGGGAGGATCCCACATGCCGTGGAGCGTCTGGGCCCGTGAACCATGGCCGCTGAGCCTGCGCATCCAGAGCCTGTGCTCCGCAACGGGAGAGACCACAACAGTGAGAGGCCTGCGTACCACAAAAAAAAAAAAAAAAAAAAAGTTGAGCCCAAAGTAATGAAAAGTATAACAGAACTTAAGAATTCAATATGTAGGTTTAAATAGCAAATTAGAGACAGCAGAAAAAGAAAGAAGAATAAAGGTAAGAGCATAAACCAGCTAAACGTGAAGCAAATACAGTAGAAAATAAACACGGCCTGAAGTTGGCTTTTTGAAAAATCTAACAAAATATATAAATGGAGATAGTGAGACTGATCAAGAAACAGGGAGGCAACAATACCAGGAACAGCAACCAAAAAAGGTCATCGATGTAGACATTTTAGACATTAAGAAGATGGTATTTTGAAGAACTTCATGTCAATACATTTGGAGAATTTAGGTGGAACAAGCAGATTCATTGAAACATACAAAACTGACTCAAGAAGAAATAGAAAATCTGAAAAGTTTGATGTGTATTAAAGAAGTTAAACATGTAGTTCAAAGACATCCCCCAGGGAAAACTCAATGTCTAAATGACTTCCTTAGTGAATTCTTTTGAACATTTAAGGAAGAAATGATGCCTATCTTGCTCAATCTTTTTCAAAGCCTAGCAAAAGAGAAACCACTCTCTCAATTTGTTTTTCGAAACCAATATAATCTTGACACCAACATCTGATAAGAGCATTATGAAAAAGAAAAATTACAGGCCTATGTCTCTCATTAATTTGGATGCCAATTTACCCAATAAAAAAGCAGCAAACTGAATCTGGTATGAAAGAAAAAGGCAAGTGCATCACATCTCCACAGGGTTTAAGAATCCAATGTTAGTATAACATTTAAAAATCAGCCAATGCAATTGACTACATTGACAAAATAAAGGAAAAAACCTGCAATCATTATAGCAGATGCAGAAAATGAATTTAATAAAATTAAGCATTCATCTATAATGAAAAATTAACAAATTAGAACTAGAAGAGAATTTCCTGGATTTGACAAAGAATACACACACACACACACACACACACACACCAGCAATGATCATAATTACTGATGAAACATTGAAACTTACCCCCAGAAACTGGAAAGAAGACAAAAGTGTTTGCTGTTATCACTATCATGAGAACATTGTACTAGATGTCCTAAGTAGTGTAACAAAGCAAGAAAAATAAAAGTATGAGTGTTGGGAAGGAAGAACCAAAACTAATTATTTTCAGGTGACATGATTATGTACATAGAATATCTTACAGATAAGCTATTAGACTTAAAGCATCTGGGTTCAAGGTCAATGTACAAAAATCAAAATTGCATTTCTATACACTAGAAATAAACAACTAGAATGTGACTTTTTTCATTGACACCAGTTATAATAGCATCAAGAATCACATACCTAGGAATAAATCTACTAAAAGGTATACAGAGTCTACACAGAAAATAGCAAATCACTGAAAGAAATTACAGAAGATTGAAATGAGTGGGAATATATACCATGAGCATTGATTAACAGACTCAATAGTGTAATTATGTCAGTTCCCTAGAGAGTCAGTAAAACCCCAGTCTTAAAATCCTAGGAGGTATTTTGTGTGTGAAGTTGACAAACTGATTTTAATATTTAAATGGAAATGCAAATGACACTCTGGAAGTCAAAAATGTATTAGACTTTAATAAGAGAAAGATGTATTTCCCAAGCCAATTACTAAAACTCATGATGCAAGGATAGAATAAAGAGTCCAGGAACACAAGCGTATACAATTATATGATATATGTATATGTACATATGCATATATATGCATATATACGAATATTCGTAGCCCCAAAGTGGAAACCACCCAGATGTCCTTCAACAGGTGAATGGTTAAAAAAACTGTGATCCATCCATATCATGGAACACTACTACTCAGTGATAAAAAGGAATGAACTATTGATACACACAACAGCTTGAATGAGTCTCAAATGAATTCTGCTGAGTGAAGAAAAGCCAATCCCAAAAGGTTATGTACCATATGGTTCCATTTATATAATATTTTTGAAATGGTAAAATTACAGAAATGGAAAACAGATTAGTGGTTACCAAGGATCTAGGTATGACTACAGAAAGGCAACATGCGGGACACTTGGGGTGGTGGAGATATCCTGTCTTGACTACATTAGTGTCAGTATCCTGTTGCTGATACTCTACTATGTGATGCAAGATGTTACCTTTGGGGGAAACTGGGTAAAACATGTGTTGAATCTCAGTACTGTTTCTTATAATTGCATGTGAACCTACAGTTATCTCAAAATAAAAAAATTTAATTAAAAAATGTGAACACCAAAACAAAACAAAAAAGCCAAAGAACTGATGTACATTTCATTAAAAAGCTTCAACAAATGGCTAATAAGCATATTAAATAGTGTTCAACATAATTAGTCATCAAAGAACTGCGATTTTCAAACAGCAAAGAGATATCACTGCTTAGCCACCAGAACAGAGGCGGGGGGGAATGACACTGCCAAAGTGTTGACGAGATGCAAAACAACTGGAACTCTTACCCACTGCTGGTCATAGTATGAACCGATGCAGACACTGGGAAATCTGCTTGAGGATCTAATCAGGCTGAGGACTCACGTAGTCTACGACCGAGCCATTCCATCCCTAGATGTATATATATACCCAGCAGAAGTGCACCTGTGTGTTTCCCAAAGGATGTGCACAAGAACGATCTCAGCAGTGCTGTTTGTAATTGACAAAACTTGGGGGACCCACGGATATCCATCAACAGTAGGACACATGATTATACTGCGATACTTCCATGTAGTAGAATATTATGGGCAGTGAACACGAATAAAGTATTGTTACATATACTGAGGAATCTTGTAGAAATATTGTTGCGCTAAAAAGCCAGAGGCAACAGACACAAAAGTGGATGAAATATAATTTCATACACGTTAAGTTTTAAAACAGGTAAAATTAAACTATGGTGATAGATGTCAGAATGGTGGTTACTTTTGGCAGGGTAGCAACTAGAAGGAAACATAAGGAAGGCTTCTGTTGTCTGGTAACATTCCATACTCAACAAGTAGAAATGCAACGGAATTAAATGTGGTAAGCACCAGGATAGGGGTGTTTATGGTGGGGACCTCAGGGAACCACTTACTCTGGCTGAAAGGAGAGCAGTGATGAGGAAAAGACAAGGTGGGAGAAATTCATGATGAGACACGAACAGTGATGGGGTCCTGGATACAAGCACAAGAGCTAGAAGCACGGAAATGTCAAGGACTGTCTCATTCTCATTAAATTCTTGAAGGGGGCAAGGTGATGCTTAAATATGATTGTTTAATCCTAGGAAGAGAAGACCAGGGAGTCCTTTAATAATAGACAAGCAGTGTAAACAAGTACAATTATGGAAGATGAAATATTAGAAAAGGAGAAATCTCTTCGTGATAGAGTAATGCTAGGAAGTACAGTTTTCTGATTTGCTGCTAAAACACGTCCTCAATTGTAAAGAACGTTGTTTTCGTACTGTAAGCGGAGAGCTCACAAGAGTCAGCATCCCTCATATTCCATGTTTGCTTCAGGACCACACACACTGATTTATGAGTGATTTATTTATCCACCTCTTCCAGTCTCTTTATAGTTATTAATGTCCCTCTTCAATGCATAATTTAAGCCGATGTGTAATTGACAACGTTGTGAGTTCAATTTTTTAATGCCAATTAAAAGATGCCACACCAATTATTTCTCCAACCTCTTACTGAATTAATCCTCAAAACTGTCCTGCCTTGCTGAGATCAGTCTTACTGCTCCAGAAAGAGGCGAGCCAGCAGGGTAACAGGTGGAGCATGTTAGAAGCTGTGCTCACACGCAGGGGCACACATGTTCCTGTGGGTGCCCACGCGGTATTGACAGCAGCCTAGCAGTTATGGCACATTTCAGTAGATGGACTCATCCTCTGTGGCCCAGATTCGTGGCGGCAGAAACCCACTTTCTTCTTCATTTTGTGTAGAAAGCATTGTGTGTTCCTCTGCTTTCAGAGCAGCCCAGTACTGCAGGGTAATAGAAATGACATCCATGCCTAAAATGATTAACATTTGAAGCCAAATTCCTCCCGCTCAGAGAAGAGGAGGGAATTTAGACCATGTTCTCCAATTACTGGTGCTCAGTGCTATTTGCTTAACTTATAGGCAGAAAATACTCATTTCAGATGCAGCCAAAAAGGCCACTCTACCATGTTTATAACTGTGTTCTTTTCCCCTGTGAGTACTTGAAAAGGAAAACATTTTGATAAAACCTTTAGAAGTCTTTACCCATAGCTCTCTAAAACCTGAAGGAAATGAGGGGTGGGCTTTTCCACCAATGAGAAGCCTCCGTTTGGGGCCCCACGTCCCAGAAGAGCAGGGCTGCCTGGGGGATGCCAAGTCCCAACCCACGAGACTCAGGGCATCCTCGGATGGGAGCCGCCAGCAGAACTGAAGTGGGGTTGAGCGTGTGCCATTAGCGTCTGCAAGTCTGTACTTGAACTGCCCTTTGTTCTGCGGGGTTTATTTCACCCATAATAGACCGTGTTGACTTCAAAGCAGCCCCTTTGCTTGTGGGGTGATAGGCTAGGAGAATAGAGCTCATTAACAGTCCTCCCTTTCAAATGGAAATTGTCCTGCCTTTATGGAGGGACACTGGAGAGCCCTTCGTAGAATTAGCGCTGCTGCTTCTTTTCCCTCCATGACTCTTTGGGTGCTCGCTTGCTTCTGGACTGAGACAGGGAGAGCGGGAGAGGGAAATTAAAGGGATATTCACACCACTCTTCCCCTCACACAGGCTGAAAATGAGTTAACCAGAAATACTTAGAAACCACTCAGTCTCAAAGGATCGGGTCCCCCAATCACGGCCCCCCAGATGATAATGTAAGAAGACGACAGTCTTGTGTGTCAACCACTTGGCCAATTTGTGCCACAGCACAAGTGTGCACACGCACACAAGAGCGTACGCACACGTGAGCACGCGCACACGCACAGTGCATGGCGTTGAGGGATGGCCGCACCCTTTCAGCACTGAGACCTCCCTCTATGGTCTCTCGTACTGTCCTTGGGTTGCTGTCTGTTGCCCAGGCTGCAAACAATGGTTGGAGATCCAAGCGCAGGATCCCAGGGGGCTTGAGGGAGGAGGAGCTTCCACCCAAGGGTAGGGCAGGTGATCCTGCAGATGATTTTGGTTTGATGACAGGGTCAAACTGCAGCTCTAGGAGCAGGCTCTGGGGGCTCTTTTCCCCAGCACAACCATGCTGTGGTCGCCAGCCTTCCCGCGATCACACAGGCCTCCTATCCCTACACCTCTCTCTCCCCAGGGACCCTGTCCCTACAGAGAAATCCCGCTGGAGGAGGTCTGCAGCCTCCAGGCTAGTAAAAAGGGAAGGACATCAGACACCACTAAACCACTGGAGCTGGGAGGGGAAGATGGGCTTGCCAGATAAGCATAATGGGAGCTGCGGAGAAATTTCAGGGACAGAGAAACGACATTAAATGCCTGAAGGGAAAAACCTGTGGCAAGCTTCGGGATGCGTTGCTGCCGAGGCAGAACTTGGCAGGCCCGGGCTTTCTCAATACGAGATACGTGTTAATGGATCCAAAATATTGAAAGCAAATATTGACTCTGACTCCTAAAAACCCTTTAATTATTTATTTTGAATAATTTGATACTCAAGTAAATTAATGCTAAAGCATTTCTCCGTTTGTGCCAAATCAGTGCCTCTCAGTGGGAACTCAGTCCGTCTTTGCAGGCAAGCGCTCACTCTCAGTAGGCAGTCCATTTCTGCAGAGTGCCATTAAGTTAATTTCAAAAAGAACCAGTAAAGGTATATGGAGCAGGCAGTAATAGCATGGAAAATATCCAAAATTACTAGACCCAGCAGCAGAACTCGGATGCCATTTTCATGCACTAATAATTTGTAGTCTACGTATTGAAGGTAACTATAAACTGACTACTTTCTGTGCTAAAGCATTCGAGTAATTAAAAATACGCCATTTGTTGTCTACCTTTCAACATTTGCGAACAAGATGCCTTTTCTTTCTTTTCCTGGGTAAATGCATCCTGCAGGCTGTTACCCAAAGCGACGCTGAAGTCCCGTGTCATAAAGGTGATTTCCGTGTCCTTGTTTTCCTTCGGGAATGTCAGGTGGATTTGCCACCAGGCAAGTGGGTGAGCTGGGGGTGCTCTGCAGCAGCTCCCTGGAAACTGACTTCATTTTAGATGAATTACTATGTTAGGAATTTGTTAATAGGGACGATTCTGGATGAACTACATGAAATGAAGCATCTGACAACAGAAGGACCCCGCCAAAATCCATCATACGCTTTTGTTTGAGGTGGGCGGGGGGGAGGACGGAATGTAAAAGACATGGGCAGGAAAAAAAAATGTCAGACGACATGCTTTAACTTCCAAGACCAGGTGAAAAGAAAACGAAGTATTTTAAATTTGTATGAACCTCGTGTGTTAGAGCATTTCCCGCTGCCTCGTGGATTTCCAGGAGGAATTATCTCTTTCAGTTCCATCTCATCCCCAACAGCCACTGCTTAGGCTGTTTTCATACACTACCCATTTTTATAAGTCCCTATAGAAAAGGGATCAATTTAACCAAGGAAGGTTTAAAAAAAGCAATCTTTTTACTATTCATGAAGGATATCAATATTATTGCAACCAGACTGAGCCAGAGCCATTGTTCCTTTCCAACTCCTAGAGAAGGTGTAATTCTGACAGTAAAAAGCCATTCAACTATTCATTGGGTGTAAGCTACAACCACACAATTAGTCAAGTAATCGCTCCAAAGGACAGCAGCTTTGATCTTCAGAATGAAGAATGTGAAAATGACAAAGAAGCAGAGTTCCGCACTGGATTTTCCGTATGACCTGGATTTACCTCAATTCAAAGATGCTGGTTAGTCCTGTAAGTGTTGAGTTCATACCAGGTGGCATGGCGTCAGGGGGACTATAGCTTCCAGACTCACAAAGTGGTGGGTCTGTTTAAGGCTCTCTCTGAAATTATCAGGTGGATTTGGAAATTCTCTGGGTAATTTACCCAAGAGAATTCCATTGCCTCTTGAGGTTTCGACAGTCCCTGGAGAAGACCTGTCTCGGCATTTTAAAGGAGGCAGCACAGAGGCCTTGAAACCAAGGAGTGGGAGGTTCAAAGGTGGGTTCCCAGCCCCACCTGTGTCCTCCAGACCAGATGGGCCTCCCTATGGCCACTTCTGATGTGTCACCCTTGCTGGCTTTTCTCTTAGTCTGGCCCACCTCACTTCCTTCTGGTCAATTACAGAGTGGTCCTCCGCCTACCCAGAGCCAAAACCTCAACACAAGCACACCAGGGGCTGTTTCAGCCACTGTAGGGGGTGTTTTCTGAGGCTCCTTCGGCATTTCGTGCCCCCTGGCTCTCCCTGATGAATCAGGCTACATAATGATACCACTCATATGTATCACAGTCTGTAGTTTGGAACGTGCTTGGGCTGTATTCCCAGGTGTACCCTCTGCAGCCCCCTGGGAAGCCCACAGAACTGTCTGCTCTATAAATGAGGAAATCCTGGAGACATCCCCAGGTCCCGAAGCCAGAGGAACTCAGGAGTCAGCCGAAGACTCGTCCAGAGGCTCTCCAAACTCAACACACTAACCCTGGCACCCACAGAACTGGAGACGATGAGACAGAAGTGGATGAGTCAGAGGCTGGAGGAAGGGTCCCCTCCCTCCCTCCCCTGGTGGCAGAGGTGGGCGGCCACACCAGGATTTGAGTTCAAAGGCCTTGAAAGACCCCCTTTTCAAAATCTCTTCTTCAATCAAGGCCTGATGCAGAACAAGAAATTCCCACCTTTCCGTTCCCTACCCTAGGCTAAAGGAGCATGTCTGGAAAGTGTTACATGAGAGGGGAAGCCCATTAACTAAGGATCCCCCATTAGCCCACATTTCCAAATTTGCACTCAGCAGGACTCAAAAGGAATGGCATTTAGTACTGGGACATCTGGATCAGAGAGACGGAAGGGAGGGAGGAACCGGGAGTAGTCAGGGTGAGAAATAGGGCAGAGGGAAGCTTCCCTAGAAATGGGAAAACCCTGAGCAGGTGCTAAGCGACTCGACTGGATGGAAGATGAAGGACAGAGAGAGAGATGGACAAAAGGAGATGTGCACACAGCTGCCAGAGGCCGATAGGACCAAGGAGGCTCCTTCCCCAGCTTTTTTTAAGGACGCATCATGGACAAGCCAAGGCAATAAGCGCCACCTTGGCCTGGCGCGTGCTGCAGGAGCTGCCAGCAGAGCGCAATGATGGTGGCACTCAGTGGTGAGCTTGTGAGCACCGCCATCTCTCCTGCCTTGGAACATGGTACCACCGTCGGAAGCCAGACCTGGGTGCCACCTGGGCCATGAGATAAATTGCTCGGGTGTGTCTTCTTCTCTCTCCCCAGTGCAAAGGACATCCCACACGGGGCAAGGAAAGATAGTGAAAACTCCTTTATAAAACCTTCTGGTGCCATTCCACTGAGGGTGACCTGAAGGATGTTTGCTGAGGACCTTTCAAGCAGCAACAATGGAGGCCAACTTACCAGATGTGGAAATTTGGCTGAGAAACAAGCCCTCCCCTTTCCCAGGCATGTGACCCATGAGATGCAGGGGCTCAGAGTCCTCAGGGGGCAGCAGGGGTGGGTTTCAGTCTGAGTTGTGGGCTTTCTGAGGACCCACCTTATGGACTCTCAGGTAAAACTTGCAAAATATTCCTTGCAGACTAAGTGAGGACCCCTGGATCAAACCCAAACTCGGAAGTCAGGAAATCCACTTGCAAATAAAATGAGGTTCGGAGACACACTGCACATGTGTAGCGTGTGAACTCAGAGCTTGGAAACTAAAGCTGAATTGTGCAGATTCCCATCCAGTGGAACTCCAAGAAACACGTGCCAGGGTTCATGACATATGATAGTTTGTAACTTCATTTTCTATAATACATTTCACACAAATTATACCCCGTCTTGCTTTGCGGAGTTAAATACCCTATGAGAATTCACCCAGAGTTAACATATGAGAATATTCTGGTCCCATAATATATGAAGTCAATCCTTGGTTTCTTATGGAATTTAACACACACACACACACACACACACACACACACACACACACAGTGGAGAGGGTAGATTTTCTTTTATTCAATGCTTTTACTGCATAAAGACAGATCGTGGTATTTTATTTAATACAACAATTTTCAAACATTTTGACCTGCTTTCTCAAATGGCACCAAAAATATCCTACGTGGTAGGAAATTAATGTAAGCAGAGGTAGGTAGAATATGTCCTGCTGAAAGGATGGATGTGGGGCCAAACGATGGAGAGATTAAGGTTACAGGCAGCAGCTCCTCTCCCCCCCCATAGGGATGCCCTGTAGGCAGTGCAGAAAATGTAGTAACTACAACTAAAATTGGATTTAATCATTGCTACTAATAAAGCACCAATCTGGCAATCTACTATGCTGTCGGCAAAACGAATTGCTTAAGGCACGTTAGCGGCGCATTGGACAACACATACGCGGTAAGTAAATTATGATTATAATAAGCATAGAGTAAATATTGAGTGGGCATTAGCACAATAACTCTTTTCAAAAATCTTTTAAAGATTCCTCCCCCCGTGAATCTGTTTATCGTCTTCTACGATAGTTATCAAATTCAAGAAGCATATTTCTGATTCTATAAACCGTTTTTGATTGGTCTTTTTGACTTTTTTTCAATTGGTAAATGAAAGAATGATGTCATATGACAGCATTAAATACTATTAAACAGACCATAACTAACATTCGCTGTATAAATTATACATAAGCTGACACTTTTATGCACTTTGTGAAGAATTGCTTCATGGGTTATGCAATCTTTTCCAAAACAGGCTCCACGGAATAACACGACTGGTTATGTTTCATGGCTACAAATTGGTAACTGAATTAGCATTCATTTATTAAGTTTTCACAGGGAATGCTTCTCATTCAAATACTTGTAGATTATAATTTATTTTTATCTGAGACATAATTTTTCACGTGGCATTTTTGCCAAAATCAATACAACCGGAGCCAAGCCCTGTTCCCTGTTCATACCCTCCTCTCCTTGGCTACTTACATACATGTGTCTTTTCTAGCTGGGAAGATCAATAAATGAGCCTGCCTCACGATCATAATCTTTGCCAAAATGCTGAGCTGAATATTATTTTTTACCAGTTCAGCCCATCACACTCAGGACTCTAGTCACACACTTTTTAAACAGCTTTTGTATTTTTAAACAAGGAGTCCGGGTTTTTGCTAGATGGCAGAAAGCCTGTATATTTCACTTCTGAAACACACGGGAAGCCCAGGCCAAGAGTCATGATGACAGCAACGGTTTCGAGATTGCCCAGATTAGCATAGAGAACGCGCAGAAGCTTGGGTACCACCCCTCTGGATGTAGTCGGTCCTGTCAGGTTCCCCAGTGACACGTGGACACTTGGACTCTGTTCCAAACACACACGGATAAAACATTTTCTTCCAGTCACAGGCAACATGCACAGCGGGTAAGGTCCAGCAGGAAAACACGGCCGGGTTCATGAGACAAGAAAGTCTCTGGGCCACCAATTTGCTGCTCTGCATCATCAGAGCAAATGTTTACAAATGACATGTACAGTCATGGACACCCGAAAACAGGGATCTTCTGTGAATTTCAACCTTCTGGATAATCCTGGTGAGTGGGAAGGGCTTTAGAGTCTAATCATTTATTTTATATGGCGAAAATGCATGACTCCCTTTAATATTCAATGGTTTCCTTCCAAGTTCCTAAAATCTAGACAACACCATGTATACAGCCAAATATGTACCAGAAGATATAAATTTTCCTAATGTATATAAAGTGCACAAGGCGTAAGACCTCAACAAATCTATTACTGTTATCGGCATTATTGAGTTTTAATTGACACATCTGTCATGCCTCAAGTTCAAATCCTGGGCAATGTTGACTCTGGTTCGACAGATTTGCGTCTACCTCTAAATTTGTGAGAATACACTCCAACCACCCCTGCGCCATTTGAGTCCACTTCTCTGTACATTTCACACTTAGCCAAACTGCTCTAAGCAAATTCTGACACCAGTGAGGATTTTCCTTTCACTGAGACATTTTGCATTTGTATATAATTGAAGAAAATCCTCCTTGCTTACTTAGGGGTTACTGTGGCTACTCAGCCCACACCCAATGTGACAATCAGATCTCGATGAACCCAGAATGACCACCCATTCCAAGGTTGGTGTCTAAAGCGGTTTGGACAAAGCAACACGTGTTCCCTGAGGGAGACTCAAAGCAGACACTGGCTGGGGGGTTGGGGAGGGTGCTGGGAGCCTGACAGATGCCACAGACCTGGGGTCAGAGTCCAGGCAGAATACTGGGGATACCTTTGTCATGGCTGGTCAATGAGAATTTCAGAAGGGGAGAGTAGATTGTACGCAAAAGATGTAAGAGACGTATTTCTATCTCAGGAAAATGTGTATATAGAGAGATGCACACATACAGAAGTTACACATATATATATGAATGTATGTATGTATCGGATAAAATTATGGCTTTTTATTCCCACTGCAGCCACGAAGGAGGGTTTGCAACCCGTAGATAAAGTTCTCTGTGCTCTGGCCTTTCCCACCTGAGCTGTGGCCGAACCTGACAGGTTCCTCTAACTTCCCCACTGGAAGTGACCCAGAAACACCGCAGAAGCCACCAGTGGGCTTTCAATAGGATTTCAGAGTCAGGATGAGGAAGACACAAGTGACAAACAAGTAAAGTATGGACTGAATGTTTGTGTCCTGCCCAAATTCAGATGTCGAAGCTCTACCCCAATGTGACTGTATTTGGAGATGGGACCTTTAAGGAAGTAGTTAAAGTCACATGAGGTCATATGGGTGGGGCACTGATCTGATAGGACCAGTGCCGTTAAAAGACAAGGAAAAAACTCCAGAGCACTCTCTCCTCTGTGTGAAGACACAGCAAGAAGGAGGCTGTCTGCAAGCCAAGGGGAGAGCCCTCACCAGAAACCAAACACTGGCAGAACCTGACCTCTGGCTTCCAGTCTCCATAACTGTTGGAAACTAAATATCTGTTATTTATGCCTGTGGGTGTTTAGTTGTGGCATCTGGAGCAGACTGGCACAAGGAGTGAATACACCCAAGGCCCAAGTGTGGCCGAGAAGCGCCTCAGAAATGCTAGAAATGTGAAATGACTCCAGGTTAAAACTCCTATGAAAAGGACTGGCTACAGAAATGATCACATTTCAGTTTTATACTTGGGATCGTAAAGCATACCATTGGCATATTATCTCTTTTTGTGTCGAGGTTCTGGACATTCCATGCGAACAAGGAATTATAAAAAAGAGAATGTTTGCACTCCATGATCCTGTCTGTGATCCTTCATTTACTATATTTGCTGCTGACTAAAATCTATACCTTGGCCTAAAACTCTCTCTTGAGCTCCAGACAGGCTTCTAATCACATCCAATTCTCCTGAGTAGGAACGTGTGCCAGGCGGGTTCTAGACGCATCACGTGAGCTGGCTCTTATAACCCTGACACAAGCTGGGAGGAAGGTCAGGTCTAGGCCCACAGACACTGGTGTCAGTGGTCTGTCTCCAGAGCCCACACTGTTATCAGCATGATCAGCTAAACACTGCCATCTCTGCAGTATCCCACGGGTACTTCAAAATCAACATGTACCAAAACTTAACTCTACCCCTCACTCCAAATCTGGCCCACCCCCTGCGCTCTCTGCCTTGGAGAATGGAACCTCCATAGACCTGTCCGTTTCTGATGGTTCACCTGGATGCTACAATTCAGGGCTCACCTGTCATTCACCCCACTCCTGTTCTCTGCTTCCCCACAGGGAAACAAAGGAAGCCCCAGGGTGTGCCCGCCAGGATTTAATCATTAACACAGGAGATCTTACCAGAGAAGGATGAGATCCCCTCCAGGGGTGGCAGCAAAGGTAGGTTAGCTTTCACGTAACCCCCTCCTTGAAACACTTCAATGGACCCCTGATCAGCACGGCTCCCCCAGCATCTACACCTCCTCTGTTGCCCTCCTGAACACCAAGCCTCAGTCACATCCTGAAGCCTTTGTTGTAGCACTCTGCTTGGTCATCTGGTTTTGGTGCCCGTTGCCCCCTCTTTCTGCACTGTCTCCATGCTTCCTCGACTCTCCTACTCTCCTCTGGGACTCCGTTTGGATGGTGCCTCCTCTGGACAGATTCCCTTAACCAAATGATTCATCCCACCCTAAAACCCAGCAATGTCTGACACCCCACCTCCCCCATGAGTTTTCCACATCTGTACACAACTCAGCTTCTATTTTCTGGTATTCTTTTAAGAAAGTGACTCATTTTTTTCACTCAGATTTACTCTGAAAATAAAAATCCTTTACATCATTATGATGAACGGGGAATCCAAATCACCTTTTAAAATAAATCACTAACTGTAAACGAAAGTGAATCAATGTTCTTAAAATTACAGCGAGATGTTGCTAAGACCTATCTTCAGGGATAAGCAGATTATAGCCTTTTTTTTTTGTCATTATCAGAAGGATCCAAAGACAATGGGCACAGAGGTAACTTTCTAACTATGTAATTCAATGCCACTTAATGCCACACTGTGCTATTATAAAGGCTGCTCACCTGAGGGCAGAGGTGCCACCCACCTGCTGGGAAACTTGGCCCTGAGGGTCTTGTCTGTGTCTCATCCATCTCCCTCTAGCCTCTAGTCTCCTGGGAGTTAAAACCAGTCCTACCCCACCTAGCAGAACACTGGTATTTTTGCGTGTGCTGAGTAAATACTTGTGGACTAAATGAATGTATGAAAGGCTGAAAAAAAAATTCTGTGGCTAATCAGAAAGTAAATGTGTCCCATTATAAGTGTTTGGCAGGAGGGGAATCTGAACCACAAAAACATGTTGAGATAACTGATGGATTTTCAAACAGGACCTGGACAGCTCCTGGATGGGACCTCCCACTGAGCAGGGACCCACTGCATCTAGAACCAGATTTGTGTGATAAAGGACCCTACACCCTACTTGTGTCTTTCTCCATCCACTCCTGTCTAAGAACAAGGAGAGGAACAGCCGATAACCTTACTTTTATATTTAACTGCCACGCAAGTCCAAAATGAAATTGCTATCTTCCAAGGCAGGCACACCAGCCTGCATTTGAAGCCATAAGATCATCACCGGGGCACCAGGGCAGAATGGGCTGGAATCTTTGCAGAGCAAACCAGGTCTGTGGCAGGCATTGGCAGAATGCCAAGGCAGTGAAGGATTTGTGCTAAACCTCTCTTCTCATCCACTTCAGCAGAGCACTCAGGCACTCAGCACAAAGCCTGCCTTTCAGAAGTGTGTGTGTGTGTGTGTGTGTGTGTGTGTGTGTGTGTGTGTGAACATGTGGTGGGGAGGGGAGGGAGGCATTCTGTGCAGAGAAAACTTACCTTCTAATCGCACCAAGAGTCTCACGTGCCTTGGTCTTCATGATTTAGGATGTCCATAGACATTCAGAACCTGGGCCTTGCCACACAGGGAGGGCGCCTGTGTGTTCTGTCCTCACCTCTTCCTGTCCCATTTGGCAGAGAAGTGTTTGCTGCTCGGAGGCGTTGTGATTGCCCGGGTTAAGGATGCCAGCTACCTGTGCAGGTGGTGGACCACCTAGGACTGACTTTTCGAGTCAAATGATGACAATTTTGTCTGCATATTGATCCTTTGCAGGAAACAAATGGCATTCTGGAAGGCATTTGACTCTGTAGATGCTTTTGGTTAAAAACAAAACCAAACCAAAAAGAGCACACATGGTTTTTAGCATTGTGGGATGGGAACCAAGAGACTTGAGTTCAATACTCAACTCTTCTTCTTCACCACTGGATGACTCTGAGCTTCTTGAATTTACCATTTCTTCATCTATATGTGAAAGGTGAACTGTTGAACTTGAAGTTTTGTGCAAACTCCTAAATTCTATTTCCAGGCTTCCTAGGAAACCCTAGGAAAGATGTGCAGGTGGGTGAAGACCACCTACAGAACCTGGGTTGCTTGTAGGTACACAAGAGGATCACCTGATGGGAAACAAAAGTACCCACACTCTAACTTTTATTTCTTTGCTTGTCCTTACAGAAGTGACTCTTCAGCCGTGTTGGAAATGGAGCATTCTATTCAGGAAATATTTATTGTGTTCCTACTTCTTCACCACTCTTCTAGGGGCTTGTCCATCCACGAACAAAATGAAGATGCTTCTCTTGGTGGAGAACCATAAAATTAACAATAAACATAAGCAGTACCTCACATAGTGAAGTAGCTTGTCAGTGATATGGGAAAATGTAGAAAAAAATGGAGCCGAGTGAAGCAGATTGTCAACCAGGGTGCTGTGGAGGGCTGCCCGGTACAGAGACCACCAGCATGGGTGTCATGAGAATAAGACTTTTGGTCAAAGATGTGATGGAACATTATTCTGGATATTTCTGTGAGATGATATTTTTTTGGCAGGGGGATGAGATTAACATTGAACTCTATGGACTTTGAGTAAAGCAGATTGCCCTCTGTCATGTTGGTGGGCTTCACCCAATCAGTTGAAGGCTGACCTCTAGAACAAAAGACTGACCTCTCCTGAACAAGAGGGAATTCTGCAGCACCTGCTCTCCTGGGCCTCCAGCCTGCCAGATTGGCCTGCAGAATTTGGGACTTGCCAGCCTTCATAATCATGTGAGCCAGCTCCTTACAATAGATCTCTTCCTAAATATACGTACATCCTACTCTTCTGTTTCCTGGACAACCCTGCCTATCACACCATGCAGAGAGGCAGGACCATGGGCATCCTGTAGGCCATTGGGAAGACCTCACTCACTTAGAGGCAAAACCCACAGAGCTCCAAGGCCTGGTGGATGTTTTCACAGAGGCACCACTGGTGCAGGGGGATGGCCTTGAGCACATTTTCCCTTCCCACTAAAGTGGGGCTCCTCAGTGCAAGAAACCAAGCAACTCCTCCAAGGAAGAGGAGTGGGAAATGAAGGCCCCATATTTCATGATCTTTGACTGAGAACTAGACCTACCTTCCTAATTTATAAATAACACGGAATTATCTTCTTCCCCTCACACCATGCTGTATCCAGACAACATCAGGTTATATCGAAGAATGCTTGTCAGTAGAGTATGGGGGCCCTGAAAGGTAGGCTGCTCAGAACACTTCTCAGACACAAACCCTGTCCTTGGACATGCAGTGCGACACTCTGAGAAGAGCGGTAGGCTCTGCATCACCAGCCCCGCTGCCCCCATCTGTCACCGTGAATCCTCCACTCCCCAGGTCCACTTGATACCTCTTCCATGAATCCCTCCACACCTTCGGGAGGAGTAACCAGTGGCCCTTCCTACCCCTCGACATCAGGATGCATCTCCCGTCCACCCTGGATCTTCCCCACCAGGTCTTTCAAGAACCGAGCCCATGGGGGTCACCCAGCAAATGCTTCCCCAAGGAAGGGAAGAAGGTGCTTGTGCTGAGAATGTGAATTCCTCCAGACTTACCAGGAAAGAGTAGGCATCTCCCAAGCCGCGCTCAAGGACAGCGCTGCCCCATCTTCTTTCCAGGTGACCCCAGCTTTAGACAGCAGCCTACCGGGAAGGCTGGGGTCAGAGAAGGGATCTGCATGACTCCCTCTGCCATCCGGGTGCTCCAGGGCATGAATCTGAGACCCTCACCCTCCTGCCAGGGGGCAATTCTCTTGTGGGCACTGGGGCTTCTGACACTAAGTCAAATCTCCCATCTCCATGAGGACCAGGTGATGCAAACTGACTAAGTTTTCCCTTGACTAAAGTCAGTTATTGCTCAGCATTGGCTTTTGGGGGTTTTTTGCAATTATTTCAGCTTCAAGGAATCTGATGTACTAAACTGATCTAGAAAAAAATGCTGTCACCCACTCTCTCCTCCCTTCCTGACTTCACTGATACTCAGTCTCCCATCGAATAAGCATTGATCCGCTAACCACGTTACAGAGCGCTATAGGAACCTAGAGTTATGGGAAATAAAATAGGAGAATATTTCTCTAATGATGAGAGGATGTCTCAAGATGAAAACACTGTTCTTCTGTCTACATAAAATAAAACATCTTCACGACACACAAGAAATCATATAAGATGTCTGCTGCAGTCTCTCGTTTTGGTTTTCCAAGCCCGGGCAGAGTTATGTGGTGCCTCATGTGACAGGGAATTCACAACTTTCAAAATTTTTTAATATGAATTTTAAGTAAAGGAACAAGCAGAGGGTCAGGAATGTTCATATTAAAGTTTGTTATTTGTTTTTCTTTTAACTTCTTAAGTCTGAAAATATCCTATCAGTTAAACCACAGAAAGATTTTTATCTCTCATTCACATGAAATAACAGACCACAGCTTTCAGATTAAAATAACAAAAACACTTAAGTAACTCTCGATGTTGTTAAATACAAGATAAATATTTGAGTGGTTTTTTGCCAACATTTTTTGCATATTTGTGGAAACATCGAGGGAAAACTATATCCTGTGAGGGAGAAAAATAAGATGGAGGGAGGAGAGCTTTAACGGAGAGTCTCTTTTACTAAATTAGTCCTTATGTGCTGTTTTCCCCATGGATAAGCCACAGCATTTTGAGGAGCAGATAGTCCTGGGACTTGGTGATATTCTTTGGCACTTCCTACAACTGCCCATGAATAGAAAGAGGGGAAATTCCTTGGTTAAGGTTTACCTCAGTGCACACAAACTCATCTCTGGTAAACAAACAAACTTTTGAGACCTTCAGGGAAAGGATTCTTTGGTTCCCTCGTGGGTTCATGGCGCAGCCAGCATCCCACCATAGACGCAAAGCAGCTCCCCCCATCAGCCTCCTCCAAGGCCTGGGGCATCTGCAGTTGACTTGAGAAAGAGGGCCGGGCTGTCGAGATGTCCCAACGTGAACTACAGCCTCAGAGCGACGGCCATGACCAGCCAGCCACGGGGCAGAGCCAATCTGAACCTTCCCCCCACCATTCAAATTCTCACCTCGGGCACATGGAATAATTCTGTCAGTAGGGATACTCTTTCTGGTTTGTATGCCTCTATCAATGGAAAATTCTATAACACACGTAGTTTTCAGAATACGTCACTATCTAGAGAGATCTCCGGATCCCAGTCAGCCAACATAGGGCCTTGCACTGTAGATTCCCAATAAATATCAGCAGAATGAATAAAGGTCTGGTGAGATTTGCCTCTTGAGATACATAAGCACAGGCAAAGTAGAGTTAATAGCAAATCATTTATGGATTTGTTCACCATGTCTTATTTAGAAGGACAGAAATTTGAAGTTCTTTTTAAATTAATAATTGCTTCTCCCCCCCAAAAAAAAGATTTAAGTTGGCTAATAATCATTAATTTACCAAGAATAAAAAGATTTACCAGGAATAAAAAGATTCACCAAGGTTATAATTAGGAATAGGGAAAATGTCAGCCCCATTATTGACTTTAATTTTGATGACGAAAACACTGACTTCTGTAAGTTGAGTAAATTCCAGTAATAAATGAATGGGTTGAGCTTTTCATAGGTTCACTAATATTCTAATAATAAAGTGTTAAGGGAAAAATATCAACTTTTGGAAGCTAACGAGGTAACACTTTCAGCTAACTGAAAAGAAAGTGTATGTCTCAAAAGTACCTTGGTGACTTTTAAAGAATACGTCTACTCAAGGACCAGGATTAGAACTGAGGAATGACGAAGGTGATGGAGTGAATAAGACCAATTAAAGGCTGGGCAAGAGGGAAACACCATTGTACCAGAGGAGTTCTTTGAGGGTTCACATTTGCTTTCAGTCGTTTCAACTTTGCCAAGTCTGACACTGGTGTGATATCCAACTGGTCATCTGACATGAGGGAGGTTAGTTATTTGTGGTGACAAAATGAAAGCTGTCTTAATCTTGCAGACCTAGTCAAATTATGAAACAGGAACCACTAGATTCTCTAGGGGGCTAATTAGAAAACCTCCTGGCAAGGAGACATTGCAAGCTCACTTGTCAATCTGACTGTCGGCTTCCCAGAGTACATGTGCCATTGGACGAACGCATAGCAGTGGCTGCATCTTTATCAAGATATGGGGATGTGAATTGGACGTGGCTATGGATATGGATGTGGTAGATGTGGATGGGGACATGGATGTGGATAGAGATGTGGACAGGATTACCCATGTGATGGGGAAGTGTTGGAAATGTGGAGAGAGAAATGGACCTGGGTGAGGATGGGGATGGAGAGATGGATGGAGATGAGGATGAAGATATAGACGTGGCTATGGATATAGATATGGATGGGAATGGGGACAGGGATACAGGTAAGGATATGCCTGTGGATACAGATATGGGATGTGGATTAGAATGGGATAATGCCACTTGGGGTCAATGACTTACCTCCAAACACAGGGGCCGCAAAATCTTAACCCCTCCCCTTTTGGGGATTCCTTTTGACTAATCTACCTTCTCTGTCTTACCGTGGGCATTTGCAATTTCTGGGGGTTACTGATTCATTGTATGGAAATTGAGTTTCATTCAGAAATGTTGTGAATTGCTGTAGTTTAACACCCTTTCTTCTCACCACCCAGACCTAGCTTTTCTAAGTCCTGAGAAGCCTTTGACCAATCGTTAGTGTGCCCTCATGTAGTGTCTATATCTTCAGGAAGCCTGCATACTAAAATATGACAAGACAGACTAATGGCATCAAAGAAACTGTGGAGTTGGAAAGTTAGAAATGTTGACCATATCCTTAGCTAGATAGTATGAGTGTTCTCTACCCTTGGGGGAAAATGTTAAGATAAAAACAAATCTTCAAGAAAATATAAATCACATTATAATTTCTGCCCTTTAACTGTCTACTAGAGCTAGGCTTTTTTTGAAATACCCACAGCTTGAAGTTTACTCGTTTCAGACAATAATCTCTACTGACTTTAGTAAAATACCCCTAACTAGTTAAGGCACAGCTGGCCAGTCTCCTCCTCTCATGATGCTGGATTCAGCCAGCAAGTCAATTATTTATTCAGCAGATGTTTTGACTCTATGGGCCAAGGAGAACTTTATAGCCAGTATGCTACACAAGCCACACACCCACACTCACTCACTTACACTCCTGATTGCACTCTCGCTGGGAAATTATCTCAAGATTGTGTAGAATTTATAGACAAGGATCCCAAGCTCACTTTGCAAGAGTCAGAATGGCATTCTTCTGAGATCTTCTGGGATTCTCTTGTGGCTCTCCTGGGAGCCCCGTGGTAATTACACACCACAATTACCATGTGTATCTTCACTGTGGTATGGCTAGAATCAAAATTCCTCCTCTATGCCTGTCAGAGCGAAGAGCCGAGCATCTCTCTGAAGATCGGTATGTAGCTGGTAACCTCAAAGTTCTGAATTTCTTCCACATGACAGTACGAGCCTCTTCCTTTTTATTGAAAGCCCACATGACAGATTTGGTTAAGAGAACGGAGCTCTTCAAAAGAAGTGTCTCTGTTTTGTCACTGTGCCAAAATCTTATGTTAAAGATTCTTCTCATAGAATTTCCCATTATTAATATTATCCTTGTACAGAATATTCAAGGGTCACGTAAGAGAGGTTGGTCTTCAAAGACATTCCATATCCTACAGGAATAATTGCTCTATTCTCTTAGGAGGCCCTGCCTGTTTGGGGCCTGGTTGACAGATTTCAAGAGGAGAATTTGGGGGAAGCATCATTTCAGAAGGGAGCTGGGCTATGAGAAAGGACCAGGCTCCTCCAACCTGACAGAAGCACTGGCCAGCGTGTTGATTCCAAGAGTGGCTGTGACAACCTACGTCCCTCTGCCCAACCCTGATGTGTCAGTCAGGGTTCTCCAGAGAAACAGAACTAATAGGAAAGGGGTGTGTGTGTGTGTGTGTGTGTGTGTGTGTGTGTGTATGAAAAGATTTCTTTCTAGAAACTGGCTCATGCATTGATGGAATCTGAAAAGTCTGATGTCCTTGGGCTGGGCTGGTAGGTCATCTGGTCACCCAGGCAAAATTTCAATGGCATCATCTTGAGGCAGAATTTCTTCTTCTCTGGGAAACTTAAGGTTTTTGCTCTTAAAGCTTTCAAAGGATTGGATGAGGTCCACCCGCATTTTTCAGGATAATCTTCTTTACTTAAGTCAATGGATCATCTACAAAATACCTTCACAGCAACACCTAGACTATTATTTGACCAGGTAACTGGGCACCGTAGCCTGGCCGAGTAGACACAGAAAGTTTAACCATCAGGCCCTGACAAGGCTCCAGGTTCCCAGATACTGGCATTAATCTTCCCATCACGCCTCACTTCATATCCTCGGGATGAGCCCCTGAGCCCCTCGGTAGCCCATTGGGCACTTCGTCCTTATATTTTTCCCGTGTGGCCTTGGTGATACCTCGCCCATCTTCTGCCCTTGGATTCCCCGCAGAGGTCATGGGCTACCCTCTCTCCGCATCACTACAGGTCATCCCTCTGGGCTGGGGCAGGCTGGTGGGACGAGGGGTCCACAACCTCTACCCCTCCACATCCTGTCCATCACACAGCCACCCCTCTCTACCCCTCCTCCCGTCATGTGGGACAGTGTGTAGGCTCCCCTAGGGTGACCCCCATTAGCAGGACTGCCTCAGAAACCAGCACAGGCCAGCAGGGTGGGCTGGAGGAGGCTACAGCAGAGCAGAGGCCCAGGAAAGGGGGAGGACTTCCAGGAGGGAGCCGCTGGAAGCGTGAGGAGGATTGTCGGTTTCTCTGGAAGATTCTGCACATGTGCAGAGTCTTCTCAAGGAGCTTAGAGCTTACCTGGTCCACACATCTCGAGGGGGTCTGGGTTTCACCCACCCACAGGGAACACTTAACACCTTCCACCTGGTGAAAGAATTTTCTTCATTCACAAAGGATTTCCCACACGTGAAGTGCAATTGCATGCTTTCAGGATCCTTGTCTAATTTGTAGAAACATTGGTTTATTATTTAACCTATTTGTGTAGTACAAGGGGTGCCCTTCCCTTCCACATCTCAGCATGGTATGGCGATCTGTTTAAACTGAAAAGAGGGAGGGAGTAAGACCATGCTTAGTTTAAGAAGATATAAAAGGCAGGGTAATAAATGATTACCATGTGTTAGCAGCCAAACCTGAAGCAGCAAAGTTTATGATGATGATCAAAGCAACTGGGAAAGCTGCACAGTCATCCCGTTGACTTGCACGTTATGAATCGGGAGGCCATACGGGGAAATCATGAAAAGCCAATTAGAGAGGGACTTTTGTTTTCAAATTATTGCTGGGCACTGAAAGAGCTTTTAAACTGTTGTAGTGATTCTGCAGCCCTGGAGCTGAGATGCTTTGGCGTATCTTCCAGGGAGGCCCAGGGGTGGGCTGGCAGAAGGAAGAGCGTCCCCCACTCGGGGGGAGGCGGGCAGGGACAAGGCTGAGCTGACTCCCACCCACTCTGGAGGGTTTTTGGGAAAAACAACAGGCCAGTGTTCTCTGCCAGGATATATTTGGGAGCAGTGGTGTTTCGAAGCATTTCCTAGTGTTCTGGGAAACAGAATTGGACCTGTTCCTCCAGTCAGGAAAGACATTCATTCATGAGAATCTGGAAGGAAAGGATGCAGAGAAAGGAGGTGAGGGCCTGGAAGGCAAACAGGCAGGAGGCGGCTCTGCCCGATGTCCGGAGAAGGAGGGGTGTGAAAGAGCAGGAGACAGAGGCTGGCCTAGTTGGCACACTGTCCCGCAAGACTGGAACTGAGAAATCACGGGAACTCCAGAATGCCGTATCATCCACAATCACTTCTGTTTGGCTGTGGAACCATCCTGGAATTCCCAGCAGCAGGCTCCCTTCTGCATTCTACATTTTGGTTCATAATGAATTGAACATTTCTCAAGAAGATGCCAGTGGTCAGCCCCAGCAGCAGCCCTGGGCCCACTGGCTGGCCAGGCCCTGGCCCTGAGCTGAAGCCCCCGAGATGTGGCCCTCAGATGAAAAGGGCAGCCCCGGCCCTGCACAGTGCAGGAACTGCTCCAGATGCCATTCACCCACTCACTGTGCTGAGGGAACAGCCCCTGGCATGGGTCCGTGTCACGTTCCTGTGGAAGCTGAGGATCCAGGGCGCAGAGGGGCTCAGTACCCAAATCCACGGCTATCATCTGACCAGGCCAGGGGTGGCTGGCAGCGCTCACCCTTCACAGGCTCCACGATTCCCACCCACTGTCCCCTTCCTGCGTGTGCAAACTTACCAGATAGGTATTATCTTCTCTCTTTTACAGATTTAAACATCAAGACTCAGAAGGGCTAAGATCTTGACCTTGCAGCCACAAGAGGTGAATCTGAGAGTATAACGATGACGGTAAACCAGAGCTGAGGACCCAAGATGGGTTAGCAAACAGGAAGAGAAACAGAGGCTGAAGCCAGGGTACCTAGAGCCTGGGATGTAGGACCAGAGCATCCCAAGTCAGGTGGGCAAGGAGAAACCCTGGGAGCATCCTTGAGACGTGGGCTTTGGATGAAAGGGGGCGTTTGTGTTCCTCCTGGCATGCTGATGGGGGTTGGGTGGAGTTGATCTTGCTTAAATGGCCAAGGATAGAGAAGACAGGAGGTAATTATTATCCCCATTTTACAGATGAGGGAACAAAGTAAGAGAATATAAATAAGCAATTTACCCAAATTCGAACAGATAGAATTCTGAGTCTAGAGCCAAGATCTCCTGTGTCCTCATTCACAAAACTGGAATTACTGCCCATGCTCCTCTTACCACAGGGCGTCGCATTAAGGATGCAAATGAGACCCAATCGTTGAGTATTTGTACGAACAAGACAGAGGATGTGCACAGTGCCCGGCATAGTAAAGTAGGTTCATAACCAGTGGAGCAGCGCTGATCAATGCGTTAATATCTGCCTGGGAGAGAGCTCTGATGCGGTGCTGGCTGCAACGCTTTGCACTTGACCTGACCTAGAGCATCATTTCCCAGACACTTGAGATATCAAATTTGTAGGCCAAACAGTACAGGGAGGCAACTTTTGCTATCATGCTCGATTACGGCACAGGGCTCAGGAAAAACGAGCCAGGTTGAATGACGTGAAACCAAATAAAATTCAACAGGGATGTATGGAATGCTCTGTATTTAGGTTTTAAAAAATCAATTATACAAGCACAAGATGGGAGGGATGTGGGTTTACAAATGTTTGCATGGAAAAGCAGGAAGTATTAGTGGTCGTGGTGTGACACCGTGGCAAAGAAGAGAATGGATTCTCTGGCTGTATCCAGCTTCCAGAGGGAGGGATGTCGACATTGGAGCAGGATGGTCCATTACGGGAGCTGCCTTTTCAGGGAGAATTAGCATCGTGGACTGGATTCTGAGGCAGGTAACCAAGCCAACAGAGAGCCCAGAACTTCCATTTATTGAAGAGTGGTGTGTGAAATGGGAGGGTTCATGTGAAGCCAGGACTTGGGGAGGAAAGTCACTAAGGTGATCTTAATATGGGAGAGGGGGCAGATATCTGTGCTGACAAAACACACCAAGAGGGCCAGTGGGCCTAACTTTCAGAGGCCGACAGCATTCCGATATGAGGACAAGTCTGAGAAGCATGCTCCCTAAAGGCTGAGAAACCCTAGAACTGGGGGCGTGCAGTGAAAGCAGGTGGATCACATGTCACGAGTAATGCAGTGAACGTCCCTGCACTGGGAGAGCTTGGGCCTCAGCTGCATCTTTACATGAGGCCCATGGAGCCCTGGGGGTCCCGTCACTCTTTCTTTGGGACCACGGTGGGTAGACCAGTAGTCCAAGGGTGGGGCTCTGGGCTTCAGGCCCTACATCTACAAGAGCAGCCTCCTCTATCCATTTTCCACACTGAGCCCTAAGGTTTAATTTGAACAAAGCTTCTCTGGCTAAAAATGAAGTTTGAAAGCCACTGCTCTAGATGGTCAAGAAGCCCAACCAGATCCCAAACTTGATTAACCTCCAGCCTCAAAACCAGCCCAGGAACACATGCAGGTATTTGGGGTTCGGGCCTTTCCATTGAAAAGAAGTGACAAGAGGCAGGTAACCCACAGACATAGGGGTCTCTGGGAAACCCTTTGGGAAGCCTCAGTATCAAGGTTATAGAGGTGTTTGTTTTAGTTGCTACTTACCAATATTTGTTTGGGTATAGTTTGAGGCGATCACCTAATTACTTTGAAGATTCAAGGCCAGTGAGTCCGTCCTGGGGAGCACTCTTGAAACTCAGTCTCTAGATTGAAGTGGGCATTTGTGTTCCTCCTGGCACGCTGATAGGGGTTGATCTTGCTTAAATGGCCAAAGATAGAGAAGACAGGAGGTAATTATTATCCCCATTTTACAGATGAGGGAACAAAGTCAGAGAATATAAATAAGCAATTTACCCAAATTCAGACAGATGGAATTCTGAGTCCAAAGCCAAGATCTCTTGTGTCCTCATTCACAAAACTGGAATTATCGTCCATGCTCCTCTTACCCCATGGCATTTGTCCTGTGAGTTTCTGGCCTTGTTGGCTGACCTATGAAATCAGGCTTCTCAGTTTCTTTTTGTTTGTGTTCACGGAAAATGTGCACTTTCTAACAGAAATAATACCATAGTATTGTGGAGAAGATGAAGATCTTCCAATGAGTTGACTCTGAGGTTTATATTTTGTTATGGTGTTTGACCTCCTGGTGACACAGCTCAGGTGAAATGAGGCCGGGACCCCACTCCAGCCGTGGCCAGAGCAACAGGAATGGTAGAGCTCCAGAAAGGGCTCGGTGGAGAGCTGAGGCACCCCCTGCGGGGGAGGCACCATGAGACCTGCACACCTGGACTTTCACACATCAGGCTGGTTGCATCCTACTTTAAGTCCGTCCCGGGCAATGACAATTCCTTCTACCAGTCAAGGGTTTGCTGGACTCTGGAACTCCCCCACATGGCTGAAGTTGAGGTCCTGGCCTCAGAGAATATCCAGTCCTGCTGACAGAGCAGCAATCACCATGCAAGTGAGTGTGTGGTGGGCTCAGCACTCAGTGTGGAAGGGGGAGGGGGGCTGTGTGTGTACATAGTGGAGGGTTTCCAAGTATGCAGTGCCCAGTGGGAGACGTGCTCAAGGAAGTGAGGGGAGACGGGCCGCCCAAGAGAGCAGGGCTTGGGTGAAGGCCAGAGATCCAGAGGGTGGGGGTCTGATAAGAGCCGAAGATGTGCATTGGGGACAGTAGAGAACTTTGCCAAGGGACAGACGGAGGTTCACCTTGCCCACGAGGGTTTCCCAGCAACGTGGAACGATTGCAGGAGCTTGGGAAAGGATGAGATGGAGAAAGGGGTGCGGGAAAGTGGTCAGAGGGCAGCTCATAACCTGGGAAGATGGCTGTGCAAAGAGGAAAACACTAGAAGCTCAATGCAGTCATCCTGGTCTTCCTATCCACATAGTAAATGATACCTGGCTCTTGAAGTTTGGCCATGGAAGGCAGAATCTCCACATGAAGAATGTTTTGGGTTTGTGTCCCCAAAAGATGTTGAAGTCAACACCCAGTGCCTGTAAATGCAACCTTATTTGGCAACCAGGTCCTTGCAGATGATCAAGTTAAGATGAGGTCACTCAGGTGGGCCTTTATAGAACGAGGGAATTTGGACACAGAGACACGCACACAGGAAGAATCCTGAGTAAACATGAAGGCAGAGCTCAGGGTGATGTTTGTACAAGCCCAGGAGCACGAGCATTGCCGGAAGCCAGCAGAAGATGAAGAGGCCAGAAGCAGCTTCTTCCCCTCCACCCTGAGAGGGAACCAGCCCTGCCAACACCTTGATCTCAGACTTCTACCCCCAGACCCAGGAGTGAACACATTCCTGTTGTCTAAAGCCCCCGGTTGCGGTCCTTTGTTTTGGCAGCCCTAGAAAACCAACACAAGCGCTTACATTTTCCATCTCCAGTCAAGGGAGGGTCTCCCTCCGTCTGGCACAGGAATTGCCGTACTTCACGTGCACCAGTGTGTTCCGTGTCGGTTCCGTAGGAGCGTATTCTCAGAGACCACGGGGAGCTCAGTCCCTGTGGAATCTGGTGTGGTCTTCCTTCTGGCAACCATCTCTGTTTCTTACTGAAAAGGGGAGAATCCATGTTTTAGTGCAGAAAGGGCCCTTTCTTGATTTACAATTGAATAAACCAAGGTTCGGAGAAAATCCAACCTACTCCCTCGGATAAATTCACACGGACAGGCGAGGATGCGCTCCAGCTCTGGCTCTGGAAACGTCCAGAGATGGGAATTGTGCACATCTCAGAACTTGGGAGTTATAAATTCTGCAGCTTGGTTACTAGCAGCCACACAAAAGTGACTTCTAAAAACTTCTAAATTTTACCTTTTTTTAAAATAGGAAACATTTTCACAAAGGTTCTAACCATGGCCAGTATCACAAAGGTTACCAGTCACGTGGGAAGGGACGATTTCTCTCCTCAATCGTTTCCTACACTTAATGGTGGGTCTTTGCGGCTCTGCACCAGCCCTTGGGCAGGTGATGGCGTTGAAATCTGAAACTGACACGAGGAAAATTCAGGCACGTCCCCAGCCCAGGCACAGCTGTGTGATTGATGCCACTCTGCTGGCCAGGTGAGCACAGCCGAGCTGGTGGCTGCATTTTTTATTCAGAGAGAGTGGAGGTCAACTTGGAAGCTTTGCTTCTGTGAGGCTGCAATGCTAACTGCAGACCAAGAACATAAATCACGCTGCCCTGGCTTGAAACCATGGATCTCCCGATAGCCATCACTTGTCATGAGAGTATCTGAAACAGAGGTCCAGCCCCACACAGGAGTGAGACCCTGCACAGTTTAGCTCGGGACTGTGGGCATCCCCTGAAATGGAAACAAGATTAGCACCATGAGATGAAGTTTCTATCTCTCAGGATCTGTTTCTCAGACCTTGCAATGACGAAGAATAAACTAATAAAAGTCAAATATCTGCTTCTTGAATGATTGAAAGAATGCAGTTGAATGGATGAAATAAACAACTTGAAGAACTCATGGTAACCAATCAATCAGACATGGCTTTCCCCCAAGAAAGCTGCATGTCAGACACCTGGATAAATGACTCGCCCAGAGAACCAAGTCCCAAGTCCCTTTCCCCATTTGTTGAACCATTTGTCCATCCAACACATATTTTTAAAGCACCGACTTTGGGACAGGCACTGTACCATGTGCTGGAGTTATGCGATGCGTGTGGCATCACCCCTACTCTGGAAGAAACTAAGGTGGGCAAATGATGTCAAGCCAAGGATGTGTCCGTGTACCACAAAGTGCTGCACAAACACACAGATATTAGAGGAAGAACAAACTTGATTTTAGAAACATTCCTAGGAAGAACTGGCATTTGCATTAGACCTTGGAGTAGAAGTAAAACTATGTAGGTGTGAGGTAAGAGGAAGAGAATTTGAGGACCTGAGACCAGCACGTGCAAAGCTCTGGGTGTATGGCAGGGATGGGGCATTCAGGCAAAGGCAACCCAAAACGCCTAGTGCCACAGTGGGGCTCAGGTAGACAGGGGCCACAGGAAGTAGGGAAAGAAGAGAGCTACGTGTGGATAATGGGTGTCCTTGTCAGCTATATTTGGGAGATTGCACTCAATCCCATCCACCCTGGAGAGACACTGAAGGTTTTGCAGTGGGAGAATGGCATGAACAAATTTCACCTAAAAACCAACCAAGTATGTTGCACATACTTTTGCAACAATTCAACTACAAAAATGAAGGCATGCTTGCTCACAGAAGTTTCTGTAAATTCCTAATCTGTGTGTCCCAGGCATCAACTTAAAACTCAAAGCTACCTCTGCGTCACCGAGCCCAGTTGCTGGCCACACCCCAGTGACACCCCTTCCTTGCAAGAGTCTCTCCAGATTCTCACTGTGGGCCGTGTCCTACTTCCCAGGGCTTTTACGTGGGGGACAGGTTTTAAATAAAATAAAAATTCCTCTTGCTTCTTGGAGATTGGACTTGATTAAATATTCCACTGATAAAGGCTAAGCAAATGTCAGCTTCAATATCACAAAAAGAGAAATGAGAGTTCATACAAGCAGCAAAGCAAACAATCATTTTCATACTTTATTAGAAACATTTATTGCCTAATGACTACATTATTTTAAGCAAGCAGGTGGAAAGGTGTTCGGTGCGTGATATCTTCAAATATCTTTATTTGTGAAGATGTTCTCTCTCTAGTATTTAGACAGACGTTTTATTCCCTCTAATAGAGCTAGGACATGAGATGCTGTGATTTCAGCTACTACATAAGCACTTGAAGGTCATGGCCTATCACTGTGCTTCCCCAACAATGCAAATCCATTCAATGCTACATTTTTCTACTCTGCACGAAGTGAAGGTTCTGGGTACAGATGGCAGAACTCACTGTGCGCTCTCCAGTGTTCTTCTAAAATCCACAGCTCACATTCCAAGTGTGCTTCACAGTTCTTCCTCTATAGCTTGCTAGCCACGTAACTGTGATCTAGAGTCTGCAGCCAAAAGATAAAGAAAGCGCTGTTGTTCTTCTCTAATACCTGCACCACTTTAAAAACTATTGGCAGATTATCTTGAAGAGGAGATTCTCAAAGCCCTTCTCTTATCTGTTGTTAGTTGTCTACTGCTGTGTAATAGTGCTCACCACAAACTTGGTGGATTAACCCAACGCACGCTCATCATCTCACAGTTTCTGTGGGCACAGCTTAGGTAGGTTCTCTGCAGAGCTGCGGTCAAGGTGTTGGCCACATTTTTTTTTTTTTTTGTCTTTTGCGGTACGTGGGCCTCTCACTGTCGCGGCCTCTCCCGTTGCGGAGCACAGGCTCCGGATGCGCAGGCTCAGCGGCCATGGCTCACGGGCCCAGCCGCTCCGCGGCATGTTGGGATCCTCCCGGACCGGGGCACGAACCCGTGTCCCCTGCATCGGCAGGCGGACTCTCAACCACAGAGCCACCAGAGAAGCCCAAGGTGTTGGCCACTTTTGATCTCACATGGTTGTCAGCAGTATTCCTCTCCTCGTGGGTAAGGACTGAGGACCGCAGTTTCTTACTGGCTGTTGATCAGAAGCTGCTCTCAGCCCCTTGCTATAGCCCTCTCCATATGACACTCACAATAGGGCAATTTGCATCTTCAATCATTAAGGGAAAGAGCCACTCGGCAAGGCGAATGTAATGAAGTCACATCCTGCGTCCACACTTCCCAGCACCTTTACTGTGCACTTTTGGGCAGAAGCATGAGCAGGTCCCACTCACACTCCAAGGAAGGGCTAAGCAGGAGGCAGGGGCTGCCGCAGTCTGTTCGCCGCACCTCCCTTTAATCTATTCGTGCTCAGCGGAGCACCTGGAGCAGAAGGGGCCAATCTGACAGAGCTGAATTTTTTCCAAATTTAACAAAATGGAAAAAAAGTCCGTGTAGTTTAATAAGCCATTTCTCCCTTGAACGCCATAAACTCAGATGTTCATTCTTGTACATACTAAAGTCCCCAGTCTGTATAACTTAGAAATTTGCAAATACTTAGACGTTTGCTGTTTAGGAGTCTCCTAGTAGCTTTACTTTCATTTTCTTTAGTCCTTATAACAGCTTTGCAATTAAGATTATTATTACCTCACTTTACAGTTAAGAAAACTGAGGTTCTAAGAGGCTACCTCGCCTGCAGAAAAGGACGTGTTCAGTTAAACTGAGTCAATAACTAAACTTGTATGTTTCCTCTGGCTCTTTTTCTGGAGTCTATTAACTAGTTATTCCCCCAGAGAGACTCTACAGAAAGTAAACTTTCTGGGTCTCTTTAGAGTGAAAATGCCATTATTTTGCTCTCACACTGGATGCCAGTTTGGCTGGGTATACAATTCTGGGCTCAAAATCCTTTTCCCTGAGAACTTTGGAAAAAATCACTCCAGTGTTTTTTCCCCTGAGAACTTTGGGAAAATCACGCCTGTGTTGCTGTTGAGAAGATTCAAGTCAATGTGATTCTTGATTCTTTATAAATACCTGTACCTTTTTCCTTTCCCTGAAAGCCCTTATTCGTGTCTCTTTACCTTTGGAGCTTAGACATTCGACAGTAACAAGACTGGGTTCCCATCTTTTTTTCACCTGCCCTGCTCAGCCCTCAGTCTTTCCACCTTCCTTTCCACAGGAAGACACAGGTATTTCTTCAACTATGGGAAATATTTTCTCATTATTTCTTTGTTAAATGCTGTCTCCTATTCCCTTCGTGCTCTTTTGCGTTGGAGACATGGGGCCCAGCAACACTCCTGGGAGCTTATGCCTCCATAGCTCCAATTTCCTCCTTCTGGCTCAATCCTGGGCACGTTCTGAAGCTGCCCAGTGCCCAGTTCTAGGTGCGGAGGGGCTTCCGATCAGCACAGCTCCTGCAAACACTGTGCTGGGGGCCCCCAAGTTCCATGGTTGCCTATCTCAGGGGTCCCCTTCACGGGCTGTGGGCTAAGGCTTTTCTCATTTCACATCTATCTCCTTCTACTTCTCAGAGATTCCCACCAATTTCTGATTCACTATCTTTCTTAATTCTTTTTTCCAGTTGTCTTACTGAATTGGTTATTTTAAAAGGTTTTTATGGAACTTCATGGCGTTTATGGCAGTCCCTGAGCTGTAGAAAGTTTCTGCTCAGGCCACAATGTAGCCCCGTAATTCTCTCTGTGTTTTAACTGCTCATGGAACAGACAGAGGGAAGTTCCAGTGAATTACAGCTGAGATCAGTTCCTCTTAAATGGCTGCCTTGGAAACCTGTCGAAAGCCTGGCGTGTCCCTATTGTATGACGTCATGGTAACTGGATCAGACTTTCACGTTGCGCTGAATCAGCAGCAAGAATTTCGAGGATGATTCAGGATCATCACTGAGGTTTGATCCTCTTTCCTGGTCTTTTGACGAAAATCTCAACAGCACAAGGGTGACCTGACTGTTACCGAACCATTTCCAGCAACTAGAAGGGTGAAAACTGGAGCTGCGTCTATCAGAATTGAGGTTTTACTTTGAGCACATTTTCCTTTTGACTTTTCTCCTGCCGTGTTTCATACAATTTCTGCAGAGTTAAAGACGCAGTTTCAAAGGTAAATTGAAGCTATTGAGCCTCACCTACGATTCCACGGGAGCATATGTGTGTGTGTGTGTGAGAAAGAGAGAGAGACATAGGGTGCATCCCATAAATAAATTTTACCATTATTTAGTGTTTTATTTACTATTGAATCTAACCAGCTTATCAAAAATTTTAAAACAACAGATGACGTACATACAAGCTGTATTGAAAGCCCAAAATGTACAGGGGGCGGGGGGGGGGGTAGCACAAAAATGATGTTTGTTACCAACAGGCTGGGCTTCCCCAGATGCTTCATTCCATCCAGCAGAATGGAGAAGCCTTGTCCCAGAAGGTCTGAAGGGGATTTTAGTAGAAAGAATACGCTATTAGCAATGTGCGAACCTCATGCAATTTAGGTGGCTTTTCCAGCCCTCTTTGGTTGAAAAATATCATGAGAAGATCCATTTAGCAAAGGGTGGGAAGCCTAGAAATCAGGAAGGAGATAATTAAAAGTGGGGCAGAGCTTAGCATTTACTAGGGAACCCGGTGACACTCCACAGTGAGGGCTGTTGTGAGTGGGTTTTACTGGGGGAGTGTGGTCACCCCCATCTTGTTGGTTCACGCACTCTTGGTTGAAAAGCACACACAGTGCTGCTCAGGGCACACACTCTGGCAGCCCAGCGCTGTTCTCTCTGCCAGGCTCTGCATCCGAGGGGCAGGGTATATTTACGATGGGGTTTTAAGCAATTTCCCCTGCCCCAGGGTCATGACCGGGGCTGCTCTCCAGGTCTCTCCTGGTTCCCATTTCACAACTTGTGCAGATCCCGCAGACCACTAAGGAATGATGTGTAAATTTCACACAGTTCCCACGTTTGGGTTGGAAGGGCATCTAAAACCTTGGTTGCTAACCCAGAATTTATCCAAATATTGTTAGTTGGACAATCTCACGTGATCGGCATTTCTCAAGAGACTGTCTTGGGTTTAAGCCCAGTCAGAAGCAGCAAATGGGCGGCCAATCAGTGAGGAGAAAGGCACACATTTTTTAACCATCAAGACTGAAAACCCTGCTCTTTCGAACCTCAGAAATGGTTTGGATTGGCTTGTGCTGTCCATGGAGATCAGAGTCAGCTCTCCACTTCCCAACACAGCACGTGGGTTTTACAAGAGTCAGAGGAAGATTAAACAGAGGCCCACTAAGAACCACTGGAATTCCCACGAGAATGAAGGACTCAGTTCCCAGAGGAACACATTCTTTGCTAGGGTATTAGTTTTCTATTGCTGCTGTAACAAACGACCACAAACCTAGTGGCTTAAAGCAACAGAGTTGTTTGTTTCCAGCTCTGAGGTCAGAAGTCTAAAATCAAGTCTAAAATCAGGGTTGCAGGGCTTCCCTGGTGGCACAGTGATTAAGAATCTGCTTGCCAATGCAGGGGACACGGGTTCGAGCCCTGGTCTGGGAAGATCCCACATGCCGCAGAGCAACTAAGCCCACGCACCACAACTACCGAAGCCCACACGCCTAGAGCCCGTGCTCTGCAACAAGAGAAGCCACGGTAATGAGAAGCCTGCGCGCTGCAACAAAGAGTAGCCCCCACTCAACACAGCTAAAGAAAGCCCGTGTGCAGCAAAGAAGACCCAATGCAGCCAAAAATAAATTAATTAATTAAATAAATTTTTTAAAATTACTCTAAAAAAGTGTCTTTTTTTTTAAAAAAAGAGAGAAAAAAAGCTATTACTAAAATATTCTATATTTAGCTACACTGGTAATTTTGACAATAGTTCAAGGAACATGGCATTTACTTTCTTTGAAAATGTAGTATATAAACAAATGTGGTTTTCTTATCTAAGTAAGGACAGTATATTATAATATCAAAATAAAGGAGAAAGAAAGAAAGAAAAAGGTAACGCCTAAACCCTGACAACTTCCTCTTTTCGGAAGCAGGATGAGAGCTGAGATCCAGAGCCCCGTTTGAATGTGGAGCATCAGAGAGGCCGTCCCCTCTCTGAGGCTCAGAGCAGGTGTGGGGCGTGGGGTACTGGGGGAGGCGAGTGCTGGTGTTGGTGGAGAAGGCTCACTGAGGCCAAGAAAGCAGGGACTCAGGCTCCTTGAACCCGACGTGTGACTGAAGGGCCTCGTCACTGCCACGTGTGGCTGACAAGCCTGGGAAAAGCCCAGCTCTTACAGCTCGGGGACGTCCGGTGTCCTGGCTCTCTCTGGATGGCAGCTCCAGCAGGACACCCATCACCTCTCTGGGACTCGGTTTCTCCTGAGCAAGAAAAGACAAGCACAGCTTCTATCGTGTTCCCGAGGTATCACGGGGCTGTGAGGGGCTGCACTCGCCAGGCGGAGTGCAGGGTCACAGTTAGGATCAAACGATTGCCCCAAGAGTTGCTTTCCTTCCCCTCGGGTGGCACACTTTACGGAAGCAGGGAGGAGAAGGGTTCCTGCAGTGACCACAGAACGGATTATGGAGACGGCCACTCATTAGCCATCAGCCAAGGAAGGCTGCTCTGATGTCCTGAAGAACAAACGGGCATCTGGCCTTGAGCACCATGAGAACGTCTGGGAAACACAGAGACAGAGGCTGGTGGTATAAATCCTCTGTCTTCCCATTTCACACTTCAGATGACACGGCAAGGGGAGGAAAGTCAGGGGGATCAGCCCTCCGAGTCAGAGAATGTCAGAGCTGGGCCCATCGAGATCACCACATACCAGACCCCAAACCAATTAATGGCAGAGGTAGGAGGAAAAAATCAGTTTCAAATATTAATCTATTTTTTGCACCAAAATCGGTACCTTTATATGAAATGTCTTCTGTATTTGGTGTACTTGGGTTAGCATGACACATCATGTTTCAGTGCCTCTGACACCGTGGATCCCCCCAATGTGTGCGAGTGATGGAGGCTTTATAAATTACAGATGTTTGTGTGAATGGTTATTTGACGGTGGAGAGGTGGGAACGTAAGGCTCCTTTCCTTACTCTGCTATGGTTTTCTCTCAGTAGTTCTTTTAAAAGGATAAGTTCAAAATATTAAAGATGAGTACAGAAACAGAGAAACTAACCTTGCCCAGAGCTTCGCTGAGCCCGCACAGGTGTGGATGTCTGGTCGCTAAGCTCTGAGTCCAGGCAGGTAACTCACCTGCAGCCTCCAAGATGGCAGGCGGTGGCTGACTTCCAAAGTCCATGACAAACCCTCTCCTGGGACCCAGGTGCCACTTTTCTCACAGCCCCAGCGCTCCGGTGGTGACAACTTGCCAACGACTGGTTAGTGACAGCAGCAGGCACTGTGGGAGTGGGTGTGTCGAGCTGGTCGTGACCCCCAACCTGCCTTTCTACAGCCTGAACTTTGCTGGGATTGAGACCCAAACAGGCACAAAGTTCTGTCGTAAGTTGAGCTCCCAGGACAGAGACCCAGAGGGTGAGAAGGTGGGGCCCTGCTGAGCCTTCTCACTCCCACCCTGGTCCCGTTGAAATGAAAAATTAACAAGACATCCCAGCCTTGGTGGCCTGTTGCATCCATGTCCCCGCCAGGTAGCGAGCTGAGACATTTCTCTGCCTCCCGAGCTGGCTGGTCCCAGCAACTCTACCACCACCGTGACTTCTATTGCCCTGCCCGTGTCCTAACGCGACTTGGGGAGTTGGATTACAAAATGATTTGTGATGATGGGCATGAAGGAGAGGGCTATTTGACTTCAGGAAACAGCGCTGCGAGTTGGGAATGATATATGAAATGAACCATCCGGGGCCAGCGCGCAGTCGATACGCGAGGTACAACAGGCTGGCCCCGCTGTGTCGAGCCGTTGCCTCGGAACCAGACACACAGACGTTCGGCTCAGTCAGCAGCAGCCTCCCAGAAAACTGCAGCAAGTCCCTAAGTCGCAGATAAAATATAGCCACAGCTGACGGGCGCGCTGTTCATTAGCCAAAGAGCAAGGGGAAGGGGCAATAGAGATGGATTTACACACAAATGTCCAGCTCTGTCTCCTCCCTTTCTGAATCAGACCATCCAGATGCCTCCCAAAAGGCCAAAAATCAACACAGCCATCTTTGTTACAAATGCTAAAATTGAACTGGTTGTCACATTTTGAAAGGCTGAAAAACAGAGGTGGGCTATTTTTTTTTTTTTTTTTTTTTTTTTTTTTTTTTTTGCGGTACGCGGGCCTCTCACTGTCGTGGCCTCTCCCATTGCGGAGCACAGGCTCCGGACGCACAGGCTCAGCGGCCATGGCTCACGGGCCCAGCCGCTCCGCGGCATGTGGGATCCTCCCAGACCGGGGCACGAACCCGCGTCCCCTGCCTCGGCAGGCGGACTCCCAACCACTGCGCCACCAGGGCAGCCCTGAGGTGAGCTATTTTGACTTCTTTGTTCCAGCTTTAAAATCAGAGCGATGATCATGGAGAGTTCTTCAACAGATTAAAAAAGAAAAGAAAAGAAAAGAAAACTGGTTTTAAATATTTTTAAAAAGTCTTGAAATAGAAGTTGGCTTTTTTTTTAACATTTCAGGAATACCTCACAATTAGTTCCCAAATTCTACGGATGACCAGGGTACCCTGGATCTCCCGTTCACAGGGCCTTCTTGCTTGTTGCAAGCCTTCCAAATTCTTTCCGATGCAGACACAGCGTTCACGAAACGTGGCCTCATCCAAACTGCAGCTCCAAAGGCAAAGATTTTATGTTTTTACCGAAAAAGCCAGGACAAGCCCAGGGCCGCGGGCCAGAGTTGATCTCCACGATGAAGGCCTCTGTCCTGGTCACGCGATATATCATCATGATTTAAAACATCAGAACGGTGCCAAACGATTAGCCGATGAAGCTCACAGATTCCAGTTGCATGACTATGAGATTAAATTAGCCATTTATGGATTTCAGAAAGAGAGGAGACTAAAATGTTTTATCGTATAGTTTAAAAAAGTCATGGAGTGATTCCCTCGTGTTAAATATTTCCTAATGTCAGAAACAGGGTGGATGACACAGAAATCATAAATCCAATTGAAAAGTGTTGAAAATCACTTTAGTCTGCCATCTTAGTAGAAATTCAATAAAGTTGAAGGGAGGACTTCTATACATACCTTGGCCTGGACCAGTACCCGCAGGCATTTATACTGCTCATCTAAGGAAGGACGTGGGACCCAATATTAATTGCATTTTATTCTTTAATAATTGATTACTTGTTAAACGCTTGCTTTATGTGAGACCTGATTTATCACAGATGCCGGGTATATGTACATCACATGTATATATGCCCCTTTGTGCATCGTGCCCTGGACATCGGCACCTGTCCCGGCATTCACTATATTCACCGGAGCATTGGAACTTTAAAAACCACCACCAAAAACTGGGGCTCTGCAGTTTTTTTTTTTCTTTTTCCTATCATGTTAGACAGTGCTTGGTCTGTGTTCCTGAGTGTTCCTGACATGTGACTCAGCAATGACTTCCTAACTAGCAAGCCAGACGTGGGTGCTTATAAAAGTCATGGCCTGATTTTTCAAACCAGTCGCCCGAGGGGAAGGCCCAAAGACCCTCCCCGGCCGTGCGTTCATCACTGCACCTGGAATGATGAGGGTTTGTGTCTGTTCATCGAAGGAAAACGGTAAAAATGTGCTCCGGTTATCTGCCAGCTTTTAAAATAGGAGCCTTCGATATAAAACCAAGCTAGATTCTCCACCTATAGCTCTCCCAGGCGAGTTGTAAGGGTCAGTCTATAAGGAGAGGTGTGCTGATGGAAAAAAAGCATCGCCCCTGTGATTATTCTCAGAAGCCGGGAGCCCTTCCCCTGCACAGGGAGCCTGTCCCCATGTCCAGGAGCCTCACCAGCTGCTTCTCTCGAAAACTTGCTTTGTTTCCCTGGGAGTTCAAAGGGAGTGCAAAGGGAGTCAGACAGACATGAAGGGCCCACCCTCCTCCTGAAGACACAAACGGCCCCCTGACGCTTCCCGGCTTGGGACTTGGGCTCCACTGCCTCTCTGGTTTGCCACCATCTCCTCCTTCGCTGGTCCCACGTAGCTGTCCAGATGAAGTCTTCTTTTAAAATCAGCCTAGGGGATATTTTAGAGAAGCGGAAGAACCCCACACAGCTCCAGCCCCTCCCCAAGGCCTCCCTGGTTGCCTGGGGTGTCTGCCTCTACTTCCATCCCAGCCACACAGGTAGCTGAGCCTGGGGCAAAGCTGGAGAGAGACAGAAACACTGGGCGTCCTTTACAAATAGAAGCGAACACCTCTCCTCCAGCAGGTCCTACATAATCGCAAAACAAAACTAGGGAAAATGTATTTTTGATGTAAATTCCAAGCAGCCGTGACCCTGTATTTTCTCGAGGAAATCACACCATTTCTTAAGGACGTCTAGCACTGGGATCACCTGCAGCATCACAATTTCCTTTCTTGTTTACTGAAAAGCCCCTTTTTTGGCTTTGGTGTCACACCTAAGCATCTTCCCCGGGGCCGGCGTGTGTGCCGGGAACCGTGGCCTATTCCCTGCTCCGGGGGCGAGCTCAGCTGTGCGCTCCGAGGGTCATACCTGAGCCGTGTGCTGTGAAGAAAGCCATTTGCCGGTGCCAGGGATTCACACTCCAGGGCCACTTGAACTGGCAGAGCCCGAGAACTTTGTGCAACCGCAGCGGAGTGGGTGAAAATGAATCAGATATGAAAATGTCTGAAGCAATAAATTAACACACAGCAGGGGGGGTGATAGCTTAATCCTTTCTCGTCCAAACTCTACCTGACACCCATTATTGTTCCAGGAGGTGGGACCCAGCGACAGGTCGGGAGCGAAAATGAACATTCCCCAAAGATTTGAAGCTTTGCAATAGGTAGGTAATGTGATTCTGCAAAGAAACCCGTACGGCTCTGAGAGTCTTTGTATGTTGAATTCCAGGTAACCTGTCAGGGGACTTCTCTCTCTCTCTCCCCCATTTTATTTAATGCAAAAAGAATATCTTTGACATTTAGAAAAACTATTGAAAATGTGGATACTTGATAAAGCTTATCAATGTATTTCTTAATACAAAATAAATAATTCTGCAGGCCTCTGCTTTTCTTTCCAAAGGTACATTACAGCAGGCTTGACAATAGCGTTGATGAAACAAAAGATTAAAAACTCTAAACATGTGGCTCTGTTTTCTTTGCCAACTACCTGAGACGAGCAAATATTTCATTATTGTACAAAGTACTTCATTTGCGTGTGTCCTTTGAAACATAACTGACCAAAGTCTGCATTGTGTTCCTTGAACAAACATTTGTGAGAGATATTTAGAATGCGCCCCTCATGCAAAAAAAAAAAAAAAAAGAACCTGGAAACAAATTTACAAATTGCTTTGCTTGAGTCATACGTCTCTTCTTGATGTTTTGTTTGGAATATTTCATGTTCAAGGTCTTTGGAGGTAAGATTCAAAAGTGCACATTACTATTATTTTAAATCAATAAATTGCTTCTGGAGTGGCATTGTACAGGAAGCCAGTCATTCCACACTTTTAAAGGAAAAGCAAATTTGAAGAATAATGTTTGTTTCTCCCCTTAAGGTTGAAAACAATACATTTTTTATAGACACTCCATTTTTATTGTTTGTGAGGAATTTCCAGGCTAAACAATGAATCTGATATTTTGATTTCCTTTTTCAATATAACACTAGACCTTCAAATGAGTATTGTCCAGTTTCAGCTGTAATTTGAATGCGTGTCCTTTAGTGAGAGGAGATGGTAATTCTGTCTCAGACTTTAACTTTCTGTTTCTAAAAACTACATAAACATATTTATATTAAGTATGGGACTTCTGGGAATGTTGGTGGATTAAACAGAATCACAACAAGATGCTAATAATTTGTTACCTTTCATTTTACAGAAAATGAATTTCTATGGTCTTATTTTTTCATGTTTTTTTATTTGCTCAAATAGTTTTCTTATCAGTAATTTGAAAAACGCTCACCGCTTTTGCCCAAAATATTTTAAATGCTCGTTGTAGCAATTATAAATTTGCTAGTTAAAAGTCAGATAATTAAACACACAAAGATAGACCAGGTTTTTTGCATTTACCCTTTTGAGACTATAATTTTAGCGCAGCTAAAGCCATGCAAATTGGATTCAGTTGCCTGTAGATTTCTTGCTGCCTATTAAGACCGCTTGCTCTCAATTCGCCCCTGCTGGGGGGGAAACGGTAGCATTTTTTCAAGAATAGTATTGTATATTGAGGCATGATACCTAGAACAACTTCTGCCCCAGGAAGGTTTAGCAACAAGAAAAAAGTGCTGAGGGCAGGAAGAATAACGTATTTAAAATAACCGTAGAGCTTATGAAGGAGTTGATTAGTCAGAGAGGCGATGAACTCTCCTGTCGCAAGCGCAGAGCGCACCGCAACACGTATTTCAATAAGGAAAGGATGGAAATAGTGTCGATTCCAAGTGAGAGAGCTTTGCAAGAGGTTTTACCACTTAAAACTTGACCACATTTCGTGGGCTTCTTTCCTCAAAGACGGTTTGGAAGATCACGTGTTGACTCACCACGGATTTTTTAAATGTTCGGAATTCACAGAGTTGGACACAGCATTGCTTCTGGGGCTCCTGGATCGTCACAAAGGAAAAAAAAGCAGGGGTCATTTGTGTCCCATGTGTCTTCTCCTGGCCCTGCAGAGGCAGGCGCCAGCTCCTCCTGGCCCTGGGGCCACCTGCTGCGGGTGCCAGGGACTGTGCTGGAGAAACTCTACTCAGTGTAGAGTAGGCCATTTGTGTATGTGGGTGCATGGTGTGTGTGTGCATGCATGGCATGTGTGTCTGTGTGCATGGTGTGTGTGTGGTGTGTGCCAGGTATGTGTGTGTGTGCCTCGTGTGTGTGTATGTGCATGACGTGTGTGCCTGGTGTGTATGTGTGCATGGTGTGTGTGTGCATGGTCTGTGTATGTGTGTGCCTGGTGTGTGTGTATGTTCATGGTGTGTATGTACATGATGTATATGCCTGGTGTGTGTGCCCGGTGTGTGTGTGTACACATGCATGTGTATGTGCGTGTCCTTGCCCCTCACGTATTTTCCTGCTGTTCCCCAGTCTCTGTCCTTGCTTCCCGGAGGCAGTTTTGGTCCCAGACAAGGCATCATTTATCCCCGTTGCCGTGTTCCTCCATCCTCCCTCCTACTGGAAAATCTGTTGTGTGCTGCCTCTTCTAAGGATGCTGGATATAAAATAGAAGTGGGGTTCCCTTCTGGCTAGGTAAAAGCTTTACTTACACACACACACACACGCACACGCACCCCATATCTTAGCTGACCTGCTGTCAAAAGCTGACCAAACCACCTCAACTTGTGCAAGTCAGTAGGGGACCTGCCCTGACCTAGCCGAGCCAGGCTTGTGCAGTGGATGGGGCTGTTTGCATGGACGCGTGTGGCCTCTGATTTCCCCTCTCTCCAGACTTTTCCTAGCATTGTCCAACCAGCTCACGGCTTCTGTTAGACCCAGCACATCCCCCGCAGATGGCCTCTCCTCCCACCCGAGTCCTGGGCAAGAAGGGGCTTCGCCGCCCCGCCTCCACGGGAGCGCCGCTGCTCACTGAGGCTCCAAGACGACCTGAACGTGACATCCTGGCACCTCATTTCCAGCGACTGAAATGAGCTCCATGCCCACGCGGGAAATGTGTGGCTGTCGATCTTTCTGAATACATTTCGCGACATTGATTTTAAATCCTCCACCATTGTTTCCCTTCGGATTGTATGATTATCACACTCATTTAGAGGCCCCAGAACTCACACTGTAAAAATCAACTGACTGTTTCTGACTTGCTGATTTTCCATGAAAAACAGGGAAAACTCCAATACGTGGGGGAGAAATTGTTTGGATGTGATGTGAACTAAAACGTGCCACTTCGGTGGACTGTGAAAAGTTCCCCACCTACGCGTGTTTAGAGTCCAATTCTCCCCTTCACTTAGGCTCCAAATCCCCACTGATGATATTACATCCCAAACAAATCCAATCCCACGATTTTTTAAGGAAGGTGTGTCGGTGTGTTCTTAACAAACAGAATCAAAATACGTTTTGCAACATCCTGTCCGAAAGGGCTGACACCTGGAGGAAACGCTGAACCGACTGAGAAACAAAGAGGCTCCTTTTACTTTTCATGAGTAATTTATTTAAACCTCTTTCTCTTTGAAAATCTCCTTGATAAAATTTGGGTCTCATCAGCAGCAACGAATGTCATGCATTAGCCTGGCCCGGGAGCAGCCCACACAGAAAATAACAGGCTGCCAGTTAAAAAGGCCCCGTGTTCCCACTTCTGTGTCCCTGCTTTATGCGTGTATAACTCACTTTAAAGACAATAGATTCTCCGAACGGAGTGCATGAGGTCTGGAGGAGCTGACCTGTATTAACACACAAAACACTCAACCCGCTTCCTGGTTCATTTCCCTTCCAGAATATTCTGGGGGGTGCGGACTTGTGGGGATGTGTGGCTGAATTTGTGTTTCTGATCTCAAATTCCCTTCTTTCCAAGGCTTTCGGTCGGAAAAATACTAAAGGGAAGTGTGAAAAAACAACCAGAAAAAACATAAAGAGAGGAACCTCAAAAATCTCTTCCAAAGGAGGGCTGTGAATTGTGTCTCCAGTCTGTCTCTGCCAAGCTCTGGTTTTATTTCCCTTAAAATGTTAACTACTGTCTCTGTGCTCAACGCTCCGCACCCGGAACAGCAGCCCGGAGATGCCGATGTGCCGGGCGTGTAAGCTGGTAAACTCCTGGTTCACAGGCTGCAGGGAGTAGGGGGATTCTCCACAGGCAGCAACTGTATTTCAGCGTTCCTTATACAGTGCTTGTACTCCAAATTTCCTTTACACTTTGTTTACTATATATTCCAATAGTGTAATATTAAACAAAAACAGTGTGTCCTGCGCCAGGATGATTGATTACCGTACCGTCACAAGGTCACCTCCTAGGGACAGGCTGGGTGCAGGGGGGGCTGGCTGACTCATACAGTTAACACTATATCCGCATTGTATGAATGTCACCAGCAATCCAGTGATTTATTGCTTGGAAGGCTCTGTTCAATTTTTTCTGCCTGACCAAATTGCACACTTTCTAGAAAAAGAAGCAAAAATATTTCAGCACATGGATTACCTCAACCCCTCATTTTCCCTGCCAGGATCCACGCACGTTTGCAAGGCTGATGATCAAAACCTCCTCTTCTCCTTCCGCTTCCCCCCTTCTGCTAGATATGGGGGAAAAAATGATTATTACACTAATGAAAAGGTGCAGCAGGAGATTAAGGGCTTTTTAATCAGATTTTGGTAACATCTGTGGGCCACGAGTAAGGGCAGCTGTATGCTCCGTTTCTTAATTTTAGCCAGATTTACTTTGGATATAAAATTGTTAGCCTCGGGGAGAATCGAATGGGGGCAGGTGTGGGAGGGGAGATAGCCACAGAGAAACTACGGAACCAAAACTCTTTCAGAACGCATTGAGATAAACCTCTTTTGCTCTAGAGCGTTTTTTCTTTCCTAGGAAAGATATACAGTGAAACTAAAGAAGCATTTTTATAAGAAAGCTTCAGCCAAATTGAACAGAAATATCTCCTGGACACAGGGTCGTGCCACGGAGCCTGGCATCTGTGCAGGTCTCACAATTTACTCAGTTTTTAAGGGTTCTTTTTCTCTCTGAGCCACCACTTAACGTAGCTTGCACACGCCTTCAGGATTGGGCTCGTGCTCTATGTAAATATAGATGAAACAGAGAGAATACATAGTCCAGTAAAGTTGCCAATATATTTTTAAATTAATTTTCTTTTTACTTTTGAGTGTGTGTTTGTCCTTTCTGTGGAAGCTACATAAGCCTCAAACACTGAGCAGAGTGATGTATGTAAAGGTGTCTCAGGCGCCTGTGACGGTGCATCTATTATTTATTTGGGAGTTTTAACTACTCGATATTCGGAATATTCTGCACTGGGAAAAGAGTTCAGACAAGATGTAAACATTTGGGGGGACTTTCCACAAATGCAATATACGACTAGTATGTCTCTGTAAGGATGCTTCATTTATCTGTTGGCTCTTAGCTTTGTTTAATTTTATGCAGGAAGGAAAGTGTGGAGGGAGGGAAAGATAGAAAAATACGGAAGAGTAAATTTTTTCAGGACTCAAGGAAAATTCTCACTAGAAACAGCCAAGTCCTGAACGGAGCCTCTGCCTTGAATATAAACACAGGATAAATACGGCATTCTAGAGTATTAGAGTCAGTCACTGTTCCTCATTGGCCAACATTTTTTTAAAATCATGAAGTGACTAATCAAAAACAATTTGATAAACAATAATGGAAAAGAATATTAAAAAAGAATGTATATATATATATATATATATATGAATAACTGGATCACTTTGCTGTACGGTAGTAATTCAACTACACTTCAGTTTAAAAAAAGAACAATTTCACAAAACATTCCCCAGTCGGCGAACATTTCAATGGTATTATTAAGATTTTGTCGTCTTTCAAGGGTATTTCCTCTCTCTGGGCAGGAACTGTTACTCATGATGACAAGGACACCACTGGGTAAGAAAAAAACACAGTCACCTGGACCCACAAAGTAGCCAAAAAACTTTGACAGAAAATGGGCTAAAAGTCTCATGGGGACTGACCTTGAATCAGTGTATCTGTGCAGAAGGTAGGCCTCATTGTCTTGATGATGGTCAGAAAAATTTCACTAGATCTGCATCTTGTCCAAAGGGTCATGCTCTTTTTGTCCATGAAGGCTCCTTAAGGGACAGAACCCGCCTCCGGTACAAACGTAGATGGACCAAAGGCACTTTCTTGAGAACAGGCACAGGTTTCCCCAAACCTGTTGGGTGTGTATTCACATGACAGCACCCACCCCTCATTTCCCTTTGTGGGAAATATCTGTTGTTTTTCCCTAGAGAGGACTGAACCTACCCAAAAGACACGGAGAGAAAAAAGACAGGATGGAAGATAAACAGGTTTCAAATGGAGAAGACCTCCAGTGGTGGGAAAAAAAAAATCTTTTAATGTTTAAACATGAAAATGCTTAAACATGAAAGTGACAAGTCTGCGTGATGTTCCCAAGACGATTTGCCCATCTCAGTTGTGGAAAACTCCTAGTTGCCATAGCACAGGATTGTTAAAGAATGTAGCATTTTGGTGCCACTGTCTATTCAAGGTATTTCCTGTGAAATCATCATTCATAGTGGGTTTTAACTCAATAGGAGGAAACGGCTGCCGCACTTCTCCCTACGACGTTCTCGTTTAAATATTAATAACTGTTCTCGTGGGCTGGTTCAGGTTGTGTCCACAACCCATTGCTTTGCGGGACTTTGCCTTGACACTTGACCCTGATATTTCAGACTCAAACCAGACACAGAGGTTTCCCTTCATTCATTCTTACCATAAAACAACAACAACAACAAAAACCCACTTGTATTTCTGAGGTATTTCCACTCCTCCCGTATTCTGGAGACTTTCGTCTCGAAGAACTTGAATCGTCTGCTGTATGTTAATATTCGATGCTTTTTTTTTTCCTGATTGGTAGGACTCAACAGAAAAATGTCTTTCAAAAAGGATTCATCACCAAACATCTCAAAGAAAAAGAAGGGAAATCTAAAAGGAGTGTCTCTACAGCCGGGAAGGAAGGCACCATATCTGAGCTGCTTTTCCTCTCTCTTTGTCTTGTTCTGTTGGTAGATATCACTTTTGTTCTTTTGCCTTTTGGTAAAAGAGAAAGTCCCAGACCTCACCCAGTGTAGCTCCCATCCGCTTTCCACTGATCTACCTCTAGTGGTGGTTAAATGATGTGGCTCCTTCTGTTTCTACCAGGGTGGAAATCCATGTCTTTCTAATTTTTTCTGACTTCCCTGTTCCTACTTACAGCCCAAGCAGTGGCCCTTTAGTGGCGGTCAGGGGACAGCAAGTGGTAAAGAGACACAGAGAAGCTGACAGGCACTGTACAGTTTGATACACTGAGCGTTCCACCACGTGCTGGAGAAATAGCCTATTTAGGGCAACTCGCCCACGCAGACTGAACGCTACAGCTTCTCTGAGCTTTTATCTACAGATCTCAATGTGTACATCTATTTTTTTCCTTTTTAAAAGCCCCAGGCCACATGTATGAACAATTCAGATTGTGTTAAGGAAAAAATTCTTCTTGCTGCGTGCACACACACACACACACACACACCAATATATACACAAATACAAAGCAAGAAAGACAACAACATCCGAAGAATGCTACAAGGACACAAAAGGTCTAGGTTTCTCCTCACCAGGAAATACGCCTCTGTCTGGTCCCCACAGATGGGGACTCAAAGACCTTTTCCAGGCCCACAAAGAAGGACAGGCAGTGTTTCTGAGGCTGCATGGTACTTTCTTGTGCTCCCAGGAGCTCTCTCTACTTGTGAATGGCTAGGTGGCATTGTTGGCTGTCTCTTTCATTCCCCCTCTGCTTTGAACACAGAAGGTGATGTGTTTTTTTCAATGTCTCCCAGAAGTAGTAGTCCCTGCCCCAATGTATACGGTGGCGCTGGTTCATAGGTGGTTACTGATTGGTCGTTGCTGGGACACCATTCCTAGAAGTCCCAGGCAGTGTGTCTAAGAATAATGTCAGTACATTGCAGACCCTACGGGTGCCCGTGGGCAAGATGGGTATTTTGGGATCTCGGATGGCATGGGTAATTCTGGGATTTCTTGCAAGAGACAGGTGACTGCTATGAAGTGCTGTTTTCCACCCTCTATTAAGGCATGCCAGAGAAGCGCTACTAATTAAACAAATGTGAGATTAGCAAGGCAACAGTACTAAACTGTGAGCTATTTGAAAATAATAAAAAAAAGCACCCAACAGAAATGAATTATAATGCAGAAACATAAAACCATGTTTAAATGATTTTGGAATATGTTCCAAAAGTCAGGTGATCAGTCATCACATAATTCCTCATTTCCACTGAATTCTTTGATTCCTCATTGGGAAAGGAAAAAAAGAATCACAGCTTAAACAATTTAAATGAAAATATATCCAAGGATGTGATGTGACAACATTTCTGTAGTTCTAGCCCAGCCACATCTTGAAGGAATGTATCAGTGTTTTCCAAAATTATCTGGGCACTCTATAAAACGTTAGCGCTTTTTAATTACAAGGTTTATGTCACTCGGTGAAATTTTAATGTAATGAAACATTCAGCTGGACCTTGTGCTGGATGTAAAATAAAATTATTCATTGAAAATCAGACCACAGGACACCTACTGTTTTTTTTAACAAATGGTTGAACTATCACGGGGTTACAGAACTTAACATGTAAATTGCAGTAGAACTTATAATTTCTGATTCAAATCCCTAAAGACTGCCATTTAAGTCAAATATATGAGTGAAATTTTGCTTCTGTGCCATAATAATGCAGTGAAATCGTCAAAAATCTGAACATATCTAGAGTAATTATTAACCCAATAATAATGTATTTTTAGTTATTTAATCAAAGGTATAAAAATTATTAATGTCAAGTTCTTCTTATAAAAATGAAGTTTTAAACACCAGCATTTAATTTCAGGGGTTACAATGCTCAGTCTAACCCATTAGGGAAGTTTCTCCCAGAGCCAGGGAATATAAACGAGAGAAAGATTGCGAATCGGATGGCAGGTCATTACTCGGAAATAGCAGAAAAGGACTATTTTTCTCCAAAATGGTCTTGAACTAATTTTTAACATTAACTGAAATTGATCAGTCTTCCATAAGCTCAACGTGATCTATGGGCTAAGACAAGAAGCATGAAGCAAACCCCATGGAAACTCCTTGCTTCCCAGGTAAACACTGTAGGAGGTGGTGGCATGAACGCGTCTGCCCCACGCTGGCCACATCTTATTGTTTTCTATTTTGTGCAGGAGGCAAGTCTGAAAGGTGACTTTCTGTCGCTGTTAACGGGAACGGATTTTTCTATTCTTTTGCTCTCATCTCCTGAATGTTGACTACCTGCTGGTAATACAGAAATTTCAATCTTCACGTCAACTCTGCTAAGGGGGTCCGGGCGCCCACAAGCTCCCGCACTCGTGTACTCCTTAGGCCCCTCTTTGTCCTCGTGTGTTTCCCTGGGACAAAGGTCTTGCATTTCCATTGATGATACGGAAATCTCCCGTGATTCCTGACTCTGGCTGTCTATACTCCAAGACATTGGGAAGTGACGTTTTATTTTTGCGGCGATGGAGTGTAAATGTATTCCACTTCACCCTGTCTCCCACTTCTTGGTGGTTAGTAGGACCAGCCGGATTGTGGCTCTGGCTTTATGGAGAAAATGAAATCTGTCCTACAGCTGTCAGAGGAGCAGAGGCCACTGGATAGAAAAGATGATCTCCAAAGTTTCCATCAACCCAATAACTCAGGTTCCCCCTGTATCCAGCTTATCCACAGACTCCCTGAAAGTGACAGGATTGAGTTAGCCTTTTATTGTCTGTTTTCTGAAAAACATGCCACTGAGTAGAGAAATGGCTGAATGAGAGAAAAGAGTACTAGTAAAGGACACGAATAAGCTATCAACGGAAAACCAGCACCTAAAGTTCCAAAGGCCATCTCACACCCCAGAAGCCAAAGGGTGAAAGAGAAGACCTCTGTAAAAATAGCAAGTCATCCAGAGGAATGGATAAAGAAGCTGTGGTACATGTACACAATGGAATATTACTCAGCCATTAAAAAGAACGAAATAATGCCATTTGCATCAACGTGGATGGACCTAGAGATTGCCACATTAAGTGAAGTAAGTCAGACAGAGAAAGACAAATATCATATGATATCACTCATATGTGGAACCTAATTTTTAAAAATGATATAAGTGAACTTATTTACAAAACAAAAAGAGACTCACGGATTTTGAAAACAAACTTATGGTTACCAAAGCGGAAATGTGGGGGAAGAGGGATGAATTAGGAGTTTGAGGTTAACATATACACACTACTATATATAAAATAGATAACCAACAAGGACCTACTGTATAGCCCAGGGAACTCTACTCAGTATTCCGTAATAACCGATATAGGACAAGAATCTAAAAAAGAATGAATATAAGTGTATGTATAACTGAATCACTATGTTGTAACACCTGAAACTAACACAACATTGTAAATCAACTAGACTCCAATAAAAAAAATAGCAAGTTATCAATGCATTCTGCAAACATCCTTCCTGAAAGATGCAGAGGCTCCCGGGAGCCCGAGCTGCTCTCTCCACCTCCCCGGTGAACACAGTACCCTGCCCTGGGTTGGCTCCTTGCAAACCCTGGTGTGCTGTCACCGGGGTATCATCCACGTCTGCTTGTCACTGTTCTCATATTTCACCTGAGAGCCTGGAGTGATGAGCAGTCCATGGTCTCCCTCTGCCTCCCAGGGCCAGTGCAATTCCTCAGTGGTCCTGGGATCTTCCCCATCACTCTGCTTACATCATGACCTAAGGTGATCGGCCAGCATCTGCCTTTTCGATCCAGTGCCAACCACACTACGGAAAACTGTCAGTCCTGCACTCCCTCCACTTACACCAAGTCTCATTAACGCCTCTCTTTCCTCTGGCGATCTGCCACTACGATTTAAGGAGACTGTTGTTACTAAACACACGCGAGGAAAAAAACACGAAAACTATTGTAGATACATGTGGGTCCTTCTGAGTAAGCTCACAAATTCAGAGTGAGTTGGCGTTACAATAATTCATAGCGGCTTTACAGCAACTTTGAGCTGAGGCATTTCAATTTAGACCAGATTCGTGCTTGAAAGCTGGGCACAGAGTTCTGGGTGAATTGCTGCAGTCAATGAATTTTTAAAATGTGTTCCTACAATGACCGGTATTTATGAATTTTCTAATCGACCAGAGGGACCTAGGTCTAGAACAGGAAAACTGCTTTCAAATAAAATAAATAGCAACTGAGAACACATCAGGTCTGTTGTGCTCAGACGATGTGTCTTCCTGTGAAAAGGCCTGATACAGAGTGACAGGGACACAGCATCCTTCCCGCCTAGCCCTGCTTTCCTCTGTCAAGGAAACCCTGGGCTTCCAGAGGACATTCTCTTTTACCAGGTGCCCAGATGCCTCTTGGAAAACCCCAGAGGGGGAACCACACGGAGAAAGTTGGCCTCTGGCTCTGGTATTCTGCCTGCAATGTGGCCTCCGCCTTCCTCCCCAGGTGCCCTTAGTGGCAACCAAGGGGCTCACGTTTCTGAGCATCACAGGAAGTCATCCTCCGATCAAGTCCTAAAGCCGCAATATTCTCACCATGGTCTGACACCTCCTAAGACACAAACTTTCTCACCTACTGGGTTTTTCATTTTCTACTTTTCCAGGGACCAAGACTGAGTTTGTCTTGGCCTTTCTTCTCTGGGAGGGAAGGAGGACCCGGTCCAGCAGAGTGAAGACCATGAAGTAACCGTGGCCTTGGGCTCAGCTTCCCAGCAAGACCGGCTGGGGCACGTTCAGCTTCAATATGGCAGACTGGGCACGAGTCCGACCCCAGTGAGACTCAATGTACTGGAAGCCTGGACCAGCTGGGCCAGCCTCCCATTAGATGGATCTGCATGGCTTGGCTGGAGCTCCTCTGTGCCCAGCCGGGGAGAACAGTTAGCTGCCAAACGAAGGATGGTCACGTCCCCTGGGCTTCCACGCTCCCCTGCACCTGTGCATCTGCTGTCTGGACCAATCACACTCTCCTACAAGTCCAGCTTGGTGTTTCTTTCTCACTAGCCTGTGAGCCACCTACCAGCCATACTATAGCTTCAGACCCAGCACAGAAGTCCGCATGCAAACAGCTGAGTGATTGCTGCTTTGGAGGGACCCAGCACTGGTTTCAGGATATATTCACATAGATAATGCCTGGACACTGCTGTTGGCGGTGAGTTCAGCATCTGTTATGGGCCAGAAGAGGCAGGGGGACACAGGAAGAAAACTGGAGTGGGCCTGTGGAGCTGGCTGGAAAGAGCTTGCTGACACCTCTGCGGACCCCGTGGAAGGAGTCTGAGCATCCCCAAGCCTGAGTGTCAGGAGCCGCCTTTCAAGTGGGGTCCACTTGAAGGCCATTTTAATACACTGCCTAGTGGTCCATTGCTTCCTAAATAATCAGAGAAAATCGCATATCTACCTATGGGAATTTTAAAATGCTCAAAGGCTCCTTAGAGTGAAAAACTCTGTGAAGGAAAGTTTACGTCTTTGTGGCAAGTTTTCAGAAATGTCCTGAGTGAGGTCTGATATTTTAAGGGCGCCCACAGTGATCGCTCAACATGGAGATGGCTGTAGACGCCAGAATCACCCGGAATACAGAACAGTGGGGAGAGGCCCCAGGGATGGAGGGAGGAACCGAGTACACGTTGGCAAGTCCACCTTGACCTCTGCCCCGACTCAAGGACGCCCCCCCACCCCCTGGGCTGCGGCCACCTTAGGGAATGCCTGGTACACAAGTCGACATGGTGTCCTTAGTGCTGAGAAAACAGAAGAGCTCAGGGCAACACTGCTTGCTCATCAGCCTCTGGTCCAGCCTCAACACGTGCACGACAAAGAGTCCTGTGGCATTTGGGATGGATGTCTTTTGCCCTTGGTATCTCTGTATCTACAGGGCGAATACTTTAGTTTGGATGTGCCACTACTTACCCCAAGCAGATTAGAACACACTGGGGGAAGCACTTTGTAAAACATGACTCTTATGCACTGAATGTTTGTGTCGCTCCCACAATTCCTATGTTGAAGCTCCAACCCCCAATGCGATGGTATTAGGAGGTGGGGCCTTTGGGAAGTGACTGGGGCTGGCTGAGGCTCTGAAGGTGGGCTTCTCATGATGGGACCAGTGCCCTGAGAAGAAGAGACGGGAGGGAGCTCCCTCCTACTCTCTCTCCCCGCCATGAGAGGAGATGGCCATCTACAGGCCAGGAAGGGAGGCTCACCAGAACCCGACACGCTGGCTCCCTGTTCTCAGAAGTCCAGCCTTCAGAACCACGAGGAATAAATGTCTGTTGTTTAAGCCACCCCGTCTGGGGTATTTTCTCCTGGACCCCAAGCTGACTGATGCAGTGACTATTCACAGGAAGCTGTTTTTTTTAACACGGGGAACCTGAAAAGGAAGAACAGCAAAGTTTGTGCTTGAAACTGGAAAAAGCAAAAATGACTTTACGAGAAAGAGAGAAGAGAGGAAGAACAGAGAATATGAAAGAAAAAAGTAACTGCAACAATTTCTATGGAGGCAGAGGTTGAGACGCCGAATGCCAATCTTCAACCCAAACTGATTTTTCGAGTCAACCTATACACTCCTAAAATATTTCTATGTACTTGAAACATTTTCATAAATGCCTGTGTGAATGGCATGGCTATAATAAGCATCTTTTCTGGGCTAGGTTACACCATCGCACTAAGTTAGAGTCCTAATTATCAGGTTTTCTTGGGAACAACTGGCTGAGCGCACTTGTACTGAAATATACTTAATTTGGTTTCATACGGCACCTTTTAGGACACACTGTGCCTTACTTCAAACTGCTTTAATGAGTAACGAATTCGATGCTAGCAGAGCAGTAGCTCCTCCAATGAACGGCAGAGATATTACAGGCTCAGCAATAGCTCAAATTGGAAAACCAGGGCTCTGTGACACCTCAGCTCCCGTTCTCTGCAGGAAAGGTCATGCTGTCCTGCCTTCCCATGCGGCTGAGGGTAGAGGAAGCTGGAGGGACCAGCACATGGACTTCAACATGCCCCGTGGTGGGGCAGGTGCTGGGGAGCCGGACCCACCTGCTGGTAATGGGACCACGTGCAGCCTGGCAGGCAGAAGGGGGCCTGGAGAGGACAGAGCTGCCATAGCTGTATCCAGTAAGCAAGGAGCAGTGGACGTCCAGCCACTGGCTATTGTGTGTCCCCATCAGTGGGCTGAGTGCGTCATCCAGTCATTGGATGGCAGGTCATCTTAGGAAATAAGGCAGGCAGGAACTGAGAATGAGAGACCTTACTTGAAGCCCAGGTAGATGGTCCCTAGGATTCCCAAAGAGCCTGAATTTACATACATTTAGGGTGACCATCTGTCCTGGCTTGCCCAGGACCATGCAATGTCCCAGACAAACAGAGACGAGTGGGTCACTCATATCCAGAGCAGTATTTCTCAAAGGGTGGTGCTCAGACCATCTGCTCATTACAAACCCAGATGCCTGTACCCTCACTCCAGACCCACTGATTGAGACTGGAGGGGCGGGGGACCCCATAATTTGCATTTAACCAGTGCTTTGGTTAATTCACATCTGCAAACAACCTCTGAGAACCATTTTCCTAGAGAAACTCCAAGAAGCTGCAAGTGTTTTATCTACAAGAAGTTGATATAGAATCTTCCCTGAGTAGAGGCAGGTCCCCAGGCTGGACAGAGCTAGATCACTGGATGGGGTCCAGTGGCCTGAGCAGTGAGAAGAGGAGAGCTGGAGGGGTGCCCATGATGCCGACAGAGGCCATGCATCACGTGGCAGCCTCCACGAGTCTAGACAGAGCAAAGTTGCCCTAAGTCAAAGCAGACGGGTAATTGTTCTCTATTTCCAGCATCCTGCAAACCCCTCAGAAAGTGAAAGTGGGCTCCATCGGGAAGGGTTGGAGTCCAGCGTAGACAAAACTACTTCCCAGAGGACTTGGGGCTGCTCTGGGGGTTGCCCCTTGGAAGGAACTGAACCAACTTCCATTGACATCCTACCTGGACCAGAAACTGTCACCATTATCACGTTAAAAACTCATCACCACCCAGTTAGGTAGATAATATAAGGTCCCTTATTAAAGGAAAACAACTGAATCTAGGAGAAGTGACTTGTCCTAGGTCTTCATGCAGATAATGAGGAAAGCCAGGCCCGTCAGACCCCAAAGCCAGCTTCTTCCCGTTTTACCCACCCACCACTCACATGTTGTTCGCTTGGAATCCTACTGTCCTTTTTGCACATACTCCCAGGGCAGATGCTGTTATAAGATGTATCTCAATGGTTCTACACCGTCCCGCAGTTCTACTGCGACGAAGGAGCCAAGTCCCTCCTGTTCGCATCCTGTCCTCACACCTCCTGGGTCTGCATCACAGCTCCACCTTCCCAGCTGTGTGACCTTGAGAAAGTTCCATGAGCTTTGCTTTCCTGTCTGTTTATCCAGAAGAGTAATATGACTTCCTACTGGGTTGTCGTCAGGATAAAATAAGTTAAAAATAAAAAATACAATGCAAGGACTACCCCGTAGCAAGTGCCCAATTAACGTAAACTATTAGTCCATCTCTACTCGGCAATAAAACATACGTGTTACGCGGCCGCTGGGCTCATGGTGTCACAGTGTGGACACACGAGCTCCAAGAGAGGAGGCAGCTCCTCTGTTTCGTTTTCTGTCTGAGGTTCGTTTCCGGTTGCAATGATCGCAAAATCATACTCAGCGTCCTGGGACACCTGCCACACGGAAGGGAGGGTCTAGCTGAGAGGACGGCAATGAACAGGGCTTGTTCCCCAGCCTCCATAGCCACAACTCCTGAAGTTGGTGCAATGGTCACGTTCCACTGAGTAATAACAGCAGCCAGGTAGTGGAAGCCTGCCATGTGCTAAGCACCTCATGTCAATGACCTATTTCCTTGCTTACAACCATCTCACAACTTCATTCATTCATCCATCAAATGTTCACTCAGAGACTAGTATAGGCAGGCCCTGTACTAGGTTCTGAGGATACAGTAATGAATAAGGAAGAGCCATCCCTGCCCTTAAGCACTTACCGTCCACAGAAGAAGACAGATGGGATGCTATTCTGTAAGTATTAATATTAACTCTCTTTGATAAATGAGGAAACTGAGGCTTGGAGATATTAAATAGCATTCAAGTGATACGGCCAGCTTGGGGTGGCACCTGAACTCAGATCTTCCTGATTCCAAGGCTGTGTACTCTCTCCATAGTACAGTGTTTCTAGCCTACCAGACTAACTGGAGGAAAAGTCAAATGACAGAAAGCAATATGTAAGAGTACAGAGAAACTACTGTTGAAATGGAAGAGAGTGGTTAAATCTGCTTCAACAGCCTGGAGAGCTTTTGGAGGCAGTAACTTTTATTTTTATTTTTTATTGAAGTGTAGTTGAGTTACAAAGTTGGATTAATTTCTGCTATACGGCAAAGTGATTCAGATATGTATATATATATGTGTGTGTATATATATATATATGTGTATATATATATATGTATATATATAAAATTTTTTAGATTCTTTTCCACTATGGTTTATTACAGGATATTGAGTATAGTTCCCTGTGCTATACAGTGGGACCTTGTTGCTCATCTATTTTATATATAGTAGTTTGTATCTGCTAATCCCAAACTCCTAATTTATCCCTCCCCCTGCTTTCCCCTTTGGTAACCGTTAAGTTTGTTTTCCATGTGGAGACAGTATCCCTTAATCTGGACTTTAAAATAATGCAGCTTCCACAAGCAGGTCAGAAGGGCATTCCAAACAGGAGGAATAGTAAAGGCAAAATAACGAAGGTCAGAAAGGAGATACAGAGTCTTGGAGCCACCAGAGGTCCAGAGGGACTGGAGTGTCCCTGTGGGGAAGGGCAGCAATGACGTGAGAGCCTGAGACAGCCAGAAAAACAAATCAGGGCCTGGACACCATCATAAAGAATTTGGATTTGATTGTGGGGACGATGGGGAAGCTCCAGGTTTGAGAAGGGAAGAGGCAAAAGTAGCAGGTGAGGCAAGGAGTACATGTCACCCTCCTCCCACTTTCCCTCCTTTTGGACGTGAATCCTTCCTGTGCCCCACGGAGGCCTGGAGCCCTAGGAGAACCCACCTGACTATTCCATGGCCTACTGCCAGCCTTCCCTGCCCTTGTTAAAAGGCACCCGTTTAGGAAGTATTTGTTTTTCTTGTAATCTTTCGGAAGCTCCTACTCTGATGCTGTATGAAGCATCCCCACCTACCACATCCAGGGAAGTACAGTGAATCCCAGTTCTTTGTCGATGAGCCTGGATGTGAGGAGCAGGAAGGCCAGCCTGAGGCACCAGACAGGCCACAGCTGAAAGTACGGAGGGCCACCCACCAGCCACGGGACCCGAATAAGGCATCTCACCTCTGAGAACACAAGTTTAGTTAGGCAGCCGTCAGAAAGAGGGTGCCTGACCCACAACCAGCTTCAGTCAATGAGTGTCATCTGTACCATCACCATTTCTACCAACTGTCCAGTGTCTGATCCCAAGTGTGCTCCCTGGTCTTCCCTAGAGCAGTGACGTTGGAGGAACCCTGTGTGTTCTACGCCTTCTCAGAGATGGATGACCCACCTTTCACGTTAAATGCCAGGAAAACTTCCTCAGTAAAAGAAGTCATTAAACTCTGCGTAATCCAGAGCTTCCACAACTTGTTTGTCCATGAAACCTTCATTTCATGTGAAAGAAGGTCGTGCCGCTCCTCAAGCCAAAGCCACTCAAAATACATGCAGAACCGTGGGGGAGGGATGCGTTGGGAGTCTGGGGTTAGCAGATGCAAACTATTATATGGAGAATGGATAAACCACAAGGTCCTACTGTATAGCACAGGGAACTATATTCAGTATCCTGTGATAAACCATAATGGAAAAGAATGTGAAAAAGAATATATCTACATGTAATACTGAATCACTTTGCTGTACAACATAAATTAACACAACATTGTAAATCAACTATACTTCAATAAAATAACTTTTAAAAAAAATACATGCAGAATCAGATCCCCTCCCTCCTTCTCACTGCTGCCCCTGTGTCCAAGGCACCATCAGTCACCTGGTTCCTCCAATGGCCCAACTGCCTCCCTGCTTCTGCTCTTCCCTCTTCGTCTGCTGTGAATCAGCCTCCCACATAATAAACTGCCCTCAAATGCAGTGCTTATCCAACATTTGTTATTATTCAAGATCCTGTGGGTCATTTGGGTGCTTTTTCCAGTGAGGGCCAGCTTGTTTGACCTCTGCGGTGAGCTGGGGACTCAGCTTGGGCTGAGTGGAAATTGTCAGGCCGGGGATCTCGAGACAGGGGCTGGGCTGGCATGGTTCTCCTCTGCCCCATGGGTCACGCAGCCTCTGATAGGCTAACCTTGGCTTCGTGCCGGGCAGTCTCGGGGTGCCAAAGGGCAAGCCAGGACAAGCCCCACACCCATGCACTCCCCACTACTGTCTCCTTGGCCAAATCAAGTCACGTGGCCAACCTTGAGGCCGCATAGGAAGGGATTACCCAGAGGCATGAATGCAGGCAGAGCAGTACAGAAGTCATGTTGCCAACAGTCTAGCACACTTTGCTTCCCATCACACTTAGAAGAGAGTTCCCTGGACTCTTTCCTTGGCCTGAAAAGCCCTGGGTGATCTCTAGAGCCCAGTTCTCCTGCCCTTCTGCCCCCTCATTTGGTGACCCCCACCACAGCAACATCCTTGATCATCCTCAAACTTGCTCTATTAGTCAGGCATCTCCGGAGAAACAGAACCCATAGGGTGTGTAGGTATATAGAAAGAGATGTTATTTTAAGGAACTGGCTCACACAATGGCAGAGGTTGGCAAGTTCAAAATCTGTAGGGTAGGCTACAGGCTGGAGACCCAAGGAAGAGCTGAGGTTTCAACTCAAGTGCAAAGGCTGAATTCCTTCTTCCTAGAGGGACATGTCTTTTTCTCTCAAGACCTCAGCTGATAGGATGAGGCCACACACACACACACACACACACACACGAGGGAAGCTGATCTGCTTACTCAGAATCCACTGATTTAAAAGTGATCTCATCTGAAACGCCCTTGATGGTGGCTACATACAAAGTTCAGATAAAACTTTCAAGTTACAACTGTATATAGTAGGCAACATACCAAGACGGACAGAATCTAGGATTCTCTAGTTCAGAACAAAAGAACAGAATACAGCAGCTGGTAAAGAATTCTCTCTCGGATTCTGTTTGTTATTAATACATGGAGAAGCAAGAGAGATGGGGCAGAATGAAGAAACACACAAACTCACCATATTTGCAGAAAGCCATCTGTTCGAGGGACAGAATTGGGGGATGGGGGTTAGAAGCAGTCTTACAGTTGTTGATCTCTTTGGCTGGGGAGAGGTAAGTGCCAAAACAATGTGTGGTGTTAAGAACTTCCCTAATAATCAAGAAGAGATCAGCTCTCCCAGAACACTGGCCTGGCCCTTGCCAACATCAAACTTCTTCAAGAAGCTGGCCCATGAACAATTCACCTCATTCCAAGATGAGTAATAGTTAAAAAAAAAAAAATGAATACACACAGAACACATTTAGAATACTACTGGAAAGGGGAGGAAATTAACAGGAAAACAAATGGTAAATAGAGAACCCTCACTAAAAGAGGCTTCCATGGAACAGATGAAAACTGTTACCAAACAAGCCCCATGAATTGTTACAAATTTAATGAAATAATTACTTCTTCAATAAAGAATCTCAGAGAGGAGCTACAGGAGTTCAGAAAATAGAGAGAGAGGCAACAGTAGAAGAAGAAAAAAGAAGAAAAGAAGTGGATGAAAAGCTAAAACCATCAGAGAAATGAAGGCCACCTTGGTGACAACACAGTAGAAAGATCTGTTACTGACAGCACAGTAGAGAATGTGGAAGACAGGACGAGAAACTGAGCAAATAAAATGGAAATAAACAAGGTGTGTGAAAGAGGAATGAGGAAATAACATGTAGGTAAGATAGAAAAAAGTATCCAGCAAACACATAAATGGTATTCCTGAAGCAGAGAGCTGAAAAATTGGAACAGAAAAAAAAAACAAAAAAACAACTTTGAGATATAATTTAAGAAAACTTTCCAGAAATAAAAGGCAAGTTGAACCTATAGATTGAAAGAGTACTCTGTGGACCAAGAAAAATGATAAAACGATCAATACTGAGACACACGCTAGTAAAGGTATTGATCTTCCAAGAGAAGACTCCTTTGGGGATCCAGGAGAAGATGGGTCCTGCTCTCAGAACCATCCACTTACCAAATCCTCAGGAAAAGAAAGTGTTAACCCAAGAATGTTGTACCTGGCCAAACTGCAATTCAAGTATTAAAAGAAACAAACATTCAAGAACTCAAGAAATACAGTCTCTATAAGCCTTTCTGATAGAAGCACCTGGAGAGCAAAGGCAGCCCATCGGTAAGTAAATAGAAAGACAGCCGACCAAGGATGGGTCATGAGTACCAAAGCCACTGATCTGGAGCTTAAGCTATGACAAGTGTGGGAATTATGATAAAAGAACAAAACGCACACATGCATAACTTCAATAACAGAAAAACAGTTTCAACAGTTGGGTAGTGAAGAGGAAGAGTGGGTTAAAACTAGTATAACCTAACTATTTTTCTCATGTCCTACGTCAGGGGAACACAGATATCATTTTTAAAGCAGATAAGTAACAAATGTGAGAGTATATGTAAATGTATAAATGCAGTACAGGTAAACACCATGGAAATGATATAATTTCTTAAAACTGGGTAGGAGAAGAGGAGGCAGAAGGCCACGTATACTAAGCTTTTTTATAACATACATAAACTGAATACATGACAGCTTCTGAGTTCTTACAACTCTTTCCCCTTACCTTTCCCTGACCACCTTAGAGGGGGGAAAGGAGAAGATATAAGAAAACTCCACTAAATGTGGAGTACAATTCATCAAGGTCTTAATTCCTTGTAAGAAAACTTTATCATTTTTACAAAGCAACAAAATAATTTATCTTGAAAATGAAAGAGGAGAGAGAATCACCTTCAGGTCTGGGTACCAGCTTTTAATGTTATTTGGTACCTGAGCCAGTTTTCTGGTGGCACTCAGGCTGTATCCAGCAATTTGGGAAGCACACAGTTTCTAGTGGTGGATCGGTGGTGGCAGAATCAACAGCAAAGGGTGATGATAGATTCCAGTTTCGATGTGTTAGGCTTTCACGTGGAAAAAGCTAAGGAAATGCTCCAACATATGGTGTTCAATCCTCACTACACCCCCATGAGGCAGGTCTTGTATTTGAGTCTCATCTCTCAGAAGAGGACTTAGGAGGGTCATTAGGGCACATGGCTAGGAAATGGCAAAGCTGGGACTTGAACCTGGGTCTCACTGGCTCTCATACCCAAGGAGACCTCACTTTAAAATTTAGCTTGAGTTTCTTATTTATGTAGGAAGAATATTTCCATACTACTGACCCCAAATTACCAAAGGAGGTCATTCTTCACCTAGTTAGACTCTCAGACTGGAATGTCTCTTATTCTCAGTCTTTGTCAATTTAAACGTTTCTCATTGATTAAGGCTGAACTCACACATCACCTTACCCCAGTCCTTTCCAACCCTGCTTCTTCTGTGCTCCACAGCCCAGCACCCACTTACAAGTCCACTGTCGCTCAGGCAGCTGATACAGTTCATTATGGAGGTGCCTCGCACCGTGTCTTGTCCAAATAAGTGGAATCGACAATGCAGAAATCATGTTAAATGTTGCCATTAGCTTTGTCCATTGATTCCTTTATCTTTTTTTGACCATTCATCTCAAAGTAGTCTTTTGAGTTAACTGAAGCGAAAGTCGGGGCACTCACTACTCTTCCCTGTGTGAGGAGCACCAAGCTACCATCATGGGGAGTTTAACAAAAGTAAAGCGCAATTCTGTCCCTAAGCTTGTTTCTAGAGTTGATGGAGAGAGAGGTGGGACCATGAAACAAACAAAGAGGCAAAACAGTGCTTCAGAGGATGGCAGAACACATACGAATTCTATGCGGTCTCCATAGGTTTATGCTTGCACTGAGAAGGTTAAAAATCTAAAGTCAGTTTTCAGTTGTCCAGTTTGTGGAAGTCTCAGGTCTCTGATTTCTTCTCTCCTGATCATTCGGCAGTGGGTGGGCAAGAGGTTCCCAAAATCATGTTCCCCTTTGGCAGTTGATCGTCTACTCCCACACAAAAGTTAGACTCCCACCTGTTGACTCTTCAGCACTCTCTGTTTTGATTGTTTGCTCCAGAAAGGTTCTGAGAGGAGAGCTACAAGGAGGGTTAGGAAATGTCTTTTAATTTTTTTTTATCCATCTACATAATCTTCATCATTATTTCTTTCATCTCCTTTGCCTATGCATTGGGACCTCAAAAGCTTATTACTTAGATCAGAGCAGACGTAGACGTAGACAGCAGCTATTCCATCTTGAATTTTATCCGACATGCTTGGATAAAGGTAATTTCACTTTCCCTTTAAATAGCACATTTCACCCGTATACTGAAAGGTCTGTTTGCTATTTTTCTTTCAATTAAAGAGCATGATCCCCTTCTAGAAAACCCGTGGTCTTCTATGGATTTCTCAGTTTCTGGATAGAATGAAATACCCTTGTCAACTCGGGAATATTTACGGAGAAAATCTCAGTCATCCAATCCCATTCTTTGTCACACTGTAAACTGGGATGGTAGCCTTTGGGGGAAAATCTGAGGAAGAGAAATTAATAAATTAAATACACGCAAGGAATGGGGAAATACACAGGGTTAGACAAGGTAGTATTTTTCTATTGCTCCTGTGGAGCACAGGAGGCCTCCAGGCCAAACACCTGCTTGAAGCATTTCACCCATTCACCTGGAGGCACCCCAGTTGTGTTGGGGAACTTCTCCTCTGCCTCTGTCCACATTGCCTTTTATCTCCACAGGGTGGTTACCCCAAGCTTGGAATGATGGACCCCATTAGTGGAAAGACTGCTAATTCCAGACGAGTTCATTACCTATTCTCTGGTACCATTAATTAACCAGTGGGCCAAGGGCTTGCCATGTGCCGTGCAGCTGTCACATCAGATGTCTCTCCTGCCACATCCATTCCGTGATGTCACCCGGCCCAAAAGCAGACAGGGAAACACCAAGCGATGCTGAGGCTAGTTCACTGTAGGCCGCGGCTCAAGACTGTTTGGAGAGAGACACCTCCTAGTTAGAAAGCAGTTTGTCTCCCAGGATGAGCGAGTGGCTGGGTCGCAGAGCAAGGGCTTGATGAAATTTTATAAAATCAAACACCCCAAAAGAATGGTCAAACAAAAGCCCTTCTCGACGGCATTTTTAGACTGGACTTTTTCTCTTAGTAGGATGCCCTGTTCATGTTGGAGAGGCCAGGATGGCCTGAAAGTGGATGAATTGAAAGCAAACGTGGCCATTTAGAGAAAATGACTTCTTACGTGGGGACAGCAGAAAACGTCTGAAAGCATGAGTAATGTGTCTTCTGGCAAACGGCATAAAACAAATGTTGCCAGACCTGCTTCCTTGTGTGGTATGTTGTACTTTAATGCATGTAGGCTCTGTGAACAAGCAGGTTAAAAGTTAAACAGTTGCCCAGGGTGACGAGAACGCAGCGCACAGGTGGGAAATGGGCTTCCCGACTTCCAAACTATCACTATACATCTTTAGCAGGAAGTATCAGGCACCAGGGTGCAAAAATGTCTTTTCTGAAGGTGCTGGGTATTATGAAATTGGGCTGTTTCAGTGTCTGAAATAGCCATCTGACCTTTCATCCAAAGCCACAAATTTATCATTGTCTGAAATTGGTGGACTCTCCTTCCTAATAAGGCCAGCTTTCAGGATTTAGCATTTACAGAATACTTAGTCTCCAGTGCCTGGAAAGAGACTTGAAATTCACTGGGGTCTGCTGGTCAATGGTGGAATAAAAAGGAATTAGCAATTTTGAAACAGTACATGGTCACAGTTTCAATGAAATAACAAAGGCGAGAGAAACACAATGCCTGCTGAGATCCGGTTAGTCTATATTTCATAAAATGATAAATACCTGCAAGTCATGTTTATGTATAATGAATTACAAGCCTTCCACATGTACCTTAGTAACATTTTACAGGGGCTGTATTTTACTCCCAACTACCAATTATGTCATCATTCTGGCATTTACCTGGACATAATGATACACAACCAACCCATTCTTGTAACATAATTCATTGCTCAAAAGTGTTTGTAGAGGCACACAGCGTCCTACACACACATAACGGCTGGGATATTGCTATTAAATTTTACAGATTAAAGTTTAGTAAACCTTAAAAATCTTATGTTGGTTTCTGGGTATCTTATTAATCCTAAAGGAAAAGATGTTCAGCTCTTTAAATGTCAATAAATGTGTAACCCTGTAAAAAGCAGACGATGTATACTCCATTCTACAATGCCTCACCTGCCGTTTTAACGGAGGATAGAGAGCTGCTTTTTTAACTGTTAAAGGCAGGCCATTTAGACTTTCATTTCTGCCACAATATTATGTCATCTATTAAAATGTGAAAATATACACATAAAACACGCACACACACACCCCTTCACACTCCATACTCCCACACCTCAGCGTTTTCCTCTCCTTGACTCATTCAACTCCGCCCAGAAAGCACAACTGTCCCCCTGGTTTGCATTGACTCATTTTAATTTAGGTTTGGGGGGGAAAAAAGAATTCGGATCTTTTTATAAGCTTGTGAGGTCACCAAATTTAAATTAAGCCTCTGCCTGTAAAGCACTTTAATAAAATACTGTACAGAGGGAAAATTAATATGAACGGTTAAAATGCATGGAATTCAGGCTTTACCGTCAAACAGCTCAATTAAACAAATTGAATTTTTAAGCAACAAAGGGGAATTGAATCAAATTAGGAACAGAGTGCGATCTGAAATGTGGACCTTTATGAGGGAACCCGCCGTCCCCTCCAGCCCCGAGCTTTCTTTATTTGTTGCCTCGGCAGTTAGAGGAGGCCGGCAGGACTGCAGTACAAAAGGATAAAAATGTTCGCCGTTGAAACACAGTTTTTTGGCTCCCAGTAAATCATCTGTCACTTCATCACAGCCCAGTAGATAATGAGCAATAAAGTTTTCACACTCAGGGAATGAGGACTCAGACACAAGTAATACAGCTGAAGCTATAAGTCTGACGTTTCTGTAAATGGAAGGTGCTTTGTATGAGAAATGACCCTAAGATCTCCTCCAAGCACACAGCATCAGCACAATAAACAATTTACTGCATGAAAAATTAAATCACGTTTATTAGTAACTTTAATGACAAAAGTATGTTGAGGTCGATATATTAAATAAAGCCTGATGTTTATATAGGAATATTTAAAATCAGCTGAAGCTGGCTGGCCCAGGGTGGTCTGTACAATGAGTCACTATAATTTTTACTGGCATTATTTAAAATGTTTATGTGCATACAGTATTCCCCATATGGCATTTAAATAGCACTAACATATCTGGGGTTCAAAAATAATTTTTATTCCGATGAGTTTCTGTATACTCTGCCCTCCCCCACAAAAAAGCAATTGAAAAGAAAAATGTTTGAACTACTGATTACAAAATCATAGGCTAGTATATTCCACAAATGCAACCCTGGCATTTGCAGATGTTCTACAAAGGTTTCACCACAATTACACCAAATTGTATCTGACTTTTATTCACCCATCTCTGCAACATGCATGTGGGTGGGCTACGTCAGAACCGAAACCAACCGGACAGAGAATAAACCAGAGAATACAGGGGAGAAAAGGGGGGTGGGGCAGAGGATAAAGCAGACTCAGTGTCACACCGGTTACCCTGAATAAAATGTTTCATAAAAAGTACACACTGAAACTGGCACAGTTGAATCTGGGGCGGTAAGATGACCACCCCCCAAAATATATCTTTCCTGCACTGGTCGCCAGATGGTCAGTGAGTGCACCTTGGTTCCTGCCTCTGCTGGGACGAGGGCCAGCTTTGGACACAGGAAGGAGGGCAGAGCCAGCCTGCCTCCTGTTTCGGGGGTTCTGCCCTCGCTCTAATTGCTGAAATATGTGTATGAGGACAGAGAGCCTTAAGGTTCTCTGGTGGGTTCCCAGAGCCACGTTTCCAGAGGCCAGGTGATACAGCTCAGTAGAGATGCCAGCTAAGGCTCCCAGCACGGCCCCAGGATTTCCTGCCTGCACCCCAACTCAGAGCCCCCAAGACTCACCTTCTCCTCGGAGAGCATCCTTGCCTCCCAAACAGCCCAGGGAGGGCCAGGTTGGGCACCTCGAATGCCAACTTCTGCTTTTCAGAGACCAGCTCCTGGGACAGGTCGCAATCTTTGTGAGAGAAGAAAGACTAAATTGTAAATTGTAAATCAAAATCTGAGTTGAGGGTCTTGCTTAGTTCCCTGGCTGGCTGTGAATGGCAGTTCGGATGGACCTAGAACAGCCAACAAACAAACAAACCAAAAAAAAAAAACCGGTGCTTTAAACTAGAGAAAGAAGCAAAATCTAAAAAGTTTACCCCCTACATTCACATCACGCAGGGCTGGGTTCTGCCATATAATGTTTCACCGCTGGGCAAGGTGGAAGGATAGGGATGTCCCGAAGTGGTGCTTGGTGGAAGCGGAGGAAACACCCCCTCTCTCTTTGAGGTGGTCCTGGAAATAGGCATGGATGTCAAAAACATTAGAACACCATCCAGCCCTGCATCTAGAATGCTCCTACCTGATTTCACAGCTATTCTATCCACCCATCCAATTTTATCCTCTATCCAATAGAACCTACAAATTTTAATTATAGCTGCTTGATCTCATTAATGTGTGTAAAAATGTAATCAAACAACAAATTGCAGCAATTTGCAGTTGAAAGATATTAACTAATATTATGTGCAACAAAAAAGAAAGTACTCTGTTATGTAAATAAATGCAAATACGGATCTCCTTACTGTATTTTGTGCCTAGTTTCCGAGAAAGGCAAGTCCCTTAAAATCCTCATTTCTCAGCTGTATTCGTTAAAATAATGCATGTTAATTATATTCCGACATTCATCTGACAAATAACTGATAAGTTACACAATGTAACTACTAATAATCCTTGCAGCCCATTTTATTATCTTATGAAATTAGAGATTGAACACTGATTATGACTAATAGGGGATTTCATCCAATAAAGACAGCACATGAGGAGAAATATATAAAAATGGGGTAGCCGGCTTTTGAAGAGCTAGAAGGAGCAATGTTAAGTCATTAATTAGCAAAGACTCTGGGTGAAGATTGCCACAGTCATACTTTTTTAGACCAGAGATGAATTATTTATTTCTACACCAGCTGTACCATTGAGTGCAAGTAAAGTTTGTCCAACAAAACTAGTAGAAATATATTTGCTACAGGGCCAGCCTGGTAACACTGCTTGTTGTACATGCTCTTTGTAAGCAAATTTATATGAAAGTATGCAAGATCTAATACTGAACTACCCCAGCCTCAGACTGAAGGGTGATTTGACAAACGTCCCGTGGCACTCCATCATCCCTTCATTTTAACGTCTTTATTTTATGATTTTGTTGGTGAAATACTACTTACCCAGTGCTCAAAATTCCTTTTAGGCTGCAGGCACTGGCTAGTCGACATGGCAAGCTATATTTTACGGCCATATATTTCAGCTCTCTCTGTCCAAGTTGGAGGACACAGTAGCCAAGATGGTTTTTCATTGTAGAAATATATTTTCATATTTATTTATTGATTTGACTAATGTATCTATTTTTCAATTCACACGCTTATGTTTCAATCCATTAAAGTGATTCATGGTCAAATAATATGCTATTGCAAGTACAAAGGGGAGATAAAAACCACCGCACATTTGCTGTAACACAAGAACAAAAATAATAATAAAAAAATTGCATGATTAAATATAGTTTTAATCCCCCAAAGATCAAAATGAAAATGATGTGTTTAATTATTTCACACAAAGGGCATAAAATAAAAGTTTTTTTAGAAAAAGGTAGGATGCAATTACCTATGAAATGTCTCCCATTCATAAATATTTTGTGGATGTTTCTTAACAAGATTAAGTACTCAACACGGATTTAGCATAAGGCATGAAATTAACAAGAAAATAAAAACTAAAACGGGTCACAGTTATTCAGCAGGAGAAGACTAGATGGGGAAGCTGACCAGCTCTGAGACGTTAGAGCTACGTTCTCCAAGTGCCTTGCTGAGAGCCGCTTAATGCAGTAAAATTCTCCTGAAAGCTTAGATATCGGGACCAAGACAGCCAGATGCCCTGGCTTTCCTCCTGGAGAGCCAGGCTGGCCAGCCGCCGAAGTGCTAGGTGTGCCTTGAGACCTCCCATTTGGTTTGGCCCTAAAGGGTCCCTCCCAGGGGAAGGTGGGTGAGAAACGCTGCAGGGCTGCTGCTTCCTGCACCTGCCACCTCAGTCTTACGACAAACTTCATTTTCCCATGTGTTTGTTTTACCAAATCTAGAGTTGTGAAATAATTAAAGTACTCGTGTGTGTGTGTGTGTGTGTGTGTGTCTGCATGTGTGTGTCTGTCTGTGTGTGTCTGTGTGTGCCCAAGGCATGTGTGTTTGGAGAAAGAGTGCATCATTTCAGGGCACGTCATCTTGTTGTGTAATCGTGTTTACACACAGGTGAATAGGACACAGGTGCATGAAGAGACACAAAGCCTAAAATAGCTCGAGCCTGGACAGGAAGTCGCGGGGACTCTTGGAGCAGTAAGCGTGGGCCCAGGAACGGTCAAGCACAGGGGCGATAACCCATCCTGGAAACAGAAAACTGACAATGAAATGAAGTGAAGGGGGAGGTGGTGGGAGCAACTTACAACGAAGGGGACGGACCTATGGAGGTAGGTCTTAAAGGGGAAGCAGGACTTTTCAAAGGAGTGGGAGAAAATCTCGGCAGGCATATGGGGCCATGAGGGTCCCGGCCCCCTGTGGAGGGCATGACGTTCACCGTGGCTGGGACAGCAGGTGCCTGACCCAGCGAGGACTGGGTCCAGTGGGCAAGCCCAAGTTCAAGTTGGTAAGCTCCTCCAGTCCATGTTCACAGATGTCTGTTGAGCATCCGGCACGCACCAGGCATTGTGCTGGGAGCTGGGGGGTCAGCGTCCTCTCTTCTAAATATTCTCTGTAGATCTGGACAGACCTTAGCTGCCTTTCAAAGAAATCTGGAAATAATGGAATTATCACCAGTAGCATGGAGAGTGGCTGTATCTCATTACTCTCAGCACACGGGGTTGGCTCTGATCTCTCATGTGATTTTTCCCCAGCCTAACCCAGGAGGGGCATCACAAGCCCAGCAGTGTGGCATCATGGCTGCTGTCTAGCCCTAGTCTGAGCGGCCCTTGCTCCTAAAGCTGAGATTAGGTAACAGCGCGTGACAAGATGACACTTTCCTCCAGAAAGGGCTGGGTGGTGGGGGAGAAATCACTCAGACTAGATTCACTGCCCTGTAGGGTTTGCATTTGACAGAATTAGAGAACATTCCAAAGATTTAGACAGGAACTCGGGAGATGCCTGGAATGATCTTTCCCAGGCGAGCCCACCGCCCTCCTCTGCTCTTCAGTGGGAGTCAGGAGGTGCATTTTCGCCCAGTGGTCCTTCCAGTGTGTCCCTCTTCACTGGACTGTGAACGCCTGGGCTGTGGGAGCTGTGTGGAGCAGTGCACATAGTAGGTGTTCAATAAAGTTTTGCCAAGTTAAAGGATGAATGAGATGCCCATTTTCTGGAACTCGCCAGAGAATCTAGATGGCAGGGATTTACGGATGCAAATAGAAGAAAAATCAAAATCACTCACAATCCCACGATCTAGGAGCACCCATCTAAATATTTTGTGCATTTTCTTCCTAAATTGCCACAAGAATTCACACTTTTGTTTGTTTGTTTGTTTGTTTGTTTGCGGTACGCGGGCCTCTCACTGTTGTGGCCTCTCCCATTGCGGAGCGCAGGCTCAGCGGCCATGGCTCACGGGCCATGGCTCCGCGGCATGTGGGATCTTCCCGGACCGGGGCACGAACCCGTGTCCCCTGCATCGGCAGGCGGACTCTCAACCACTGCACCACCAGGGAAGCCCAAGAATTCACACTTTTTAAATTAAACTTTGGCTCAAACCATTTGGACTGTTTCATTGCCTGCATTTTACACTAAATATACCAAATTGTTTTCCACAATGATTTTGAGTAGTTGCTTAGTATTTCATGGTATGAATGGACCGTGAATATACAGCCAACTACATTCTTTCCTTCCCTGTCACCAAAACGCTGCAATAAAAATCTCTGAAGCCAAGTCTTTATTAACATCCATGATTATTTCTATAGGATAAAACTTAAGGTGGAATTTAAAATACTGTGAAATCTCTAACCAGACAGGCTGTATTATATACTTTACTTTAACTGCACCCATTCCCCTTCACCCTCCCAACATCAGACATTATCGCTAAACCATTTTTTATAAATAAAAAATTTATATATGCAATTTTATAAGTCAAAAATATTTCATTTTTATTTGCATTTCATTACTATCAAGTTTAAAGATTTTATGTTTATTGGCCATTTATATTTCTTCTCTTTTATTTAATTACCCTGTAAAAATCTTCTGCAAATTTTTCTTTCCATAATTTTATTTCTTAACTTAATTTTTATTTGTTAGTTTTTTGAACCACAGGGAAGGGCAAAGAAGAAAACTAAACTTGTTCGTAATCTCTCTCCAATAATGTCTGTTGACCTTTGCAAAATGCATGGGCAAGATTAGAAAACTCAACAGTACGCCTCCTTTCTATCCCCATGACAACCCCAGTTCCTCTCTTCAAATTCAGTCACTGAAAATCGTGTTCTTTGATTCCTATCACACACACCCTACATACATACCCACACAACACAGGCACACACACACATACACAAACACACGCACACAGTCCTTTACCTTGTTTTCATATTTAATAGCATAGACTAGAGATTTTCCCAAATAATCACAAACCGTATCCTTTTTCCTGGATGTATAGTATCATACCTTATACATATGCCATAACTTATATAACCAGACCCCCAGTGCTAGACACATTGATTGTCTTCATTTTTTTTATTTTAATAGCACCAGAATGAAAATACTTGTGTGTATGTGTGTGTGTTAGAGAGAGAAAGAGACAAAGACAGAAAGAGAATGAGAGAGACAGAGACAAAGACAGACACCCTGAGAGAGAGACAGAGCTTTCTGTGAGTATAGGGATAAATTCGTAACAGTAGGGACTTCTGGTTTACATTTTCCTTAGTGATTTACAGAATTCCTTGTATATTAGAGATGTTAACACTTGAACTTTAATATCAATTGCAAAATGGTTTCATGATTTGTCCTTTTTTTAACTTGCAAGTACATTTTTATAAATTCAAATTCATCTCCTTTTCTTTCTTGTTTTCTCCATTTGATGCCATACTCACAAAAGCCTTCACCACAGAAAAATTAGATAAACTTTTACATAGATTTTTTTTTCTGGTTCTAATATAGATCCATTTCCAAAGCTTAAAATAGTCACCTTTCTGGTACTTACACTTAGCCTAATTCTAAAGTAAAGATCTAACTTTTCTTTTTCCATATGCTAGTTGCTCCAAACTGCTTACTGAATAATCTGTCCTTTTCTTACTGCCCTAAAATGTCCTCTTTGTTACATGTGAATTATTTGTTTCTTTCTGAAATTCCTTTTCTCTTCTATTGATCCATTTTCTTGTTCTGCACCAAGAACCCGTTGTTCTAATCACGCTAGTATTTTAATATCTAGTAGGTCAAGTCCTCACTCGTTATTCTTATTTTTCAAAATGTCCTTGGCTCTTCTCAGGCGTTTATTTTTCCAGATGAACTTTAACAACGTTTTGTTAAGTTCCGCCCCACGCCCCACTGGGACCAGAATTGGATATTCATTGAATCTATAGATGAATTAGTTGAAAGTTGACACCTGCACTACTAAATCTTCTCTTACAGAAACATTATTCTTTATGTGCATTTCAGGTTTTTTTCTGTCCCTTGGCAAAGTTTTATAATTTTTAATAACTCTCTAGGACATTTTGTAATTTTATGCAGACATTTTATATTTCTGTCGCTATTGCAAATAATATCTTTGGCCGGGAATATATGGTTTATATGTTTTTGATTATTTTGTGTTCAATAAAAATCTACTGATTAACTTAAAATTAAGTTTTAGTTAAAATGGTTAAATATTAGCTAAAAATTAGCTAAAATTGTCTTAGTAGTTCTAACATGTTTTCAGTTGATTCTTTTAAGTTTCTCAAATAATTATGTCAACTGTAAACAATGCGAATTTTATCTCCTCCATCCCAGTAATTATGCATCAATTTTCTTATATTTCTTTTTAGTAAAACTCAAAATAGTCTTTTACAATAGACATCATGGTGATCATCTCGAGGCGTTCCTAACTGCAGGAGATGTGATGCTAATGAGACCAGGTAGGCAGTGGTTGATGATCTTACCGATCATACTGTTTCCGTGTTCAAGGAATCTCCCCTTTTCTCCTCGTTATCATTACCAGGATCAAATGTTAAATTTTATCACATAACTTGTCTGCATCAAGTGGGATAACCATGTGTGTTTTTCCCTGCGTCCTGGAAAGGTGAGATGCTAACAGATTTCTTCATGATGATTCACTGTTGCATACAATGGATACTATGAGATCACAGTGCATCATTCTCAAAAGTTTGGAACCTGAATTAAGGAAAATCTAGGTTCAAATCTCTGCTCTATTACTTCTTGGTTATGTGGTCCTGAGCAGCTTACTTGAGATCTCCAAGCCATCAAGCCCTCATCTTTAGGATGTCAGAAAATGCTAAGCAAATCTCTCATATCTAGAAGAGTCTGCAGGTTCAGCATTGTGACGCACTTATCTCCTAGCTCCCACTGTTACATGAAGTAGGCAGAGACATAAGAACTCACCGATTCACAGAGAGAGTCCCAGCTGCTTCACTTGAGAGGTAAATTGGGGAATTACACAATTATAGCTACTACTTTTCGACTCAAGGTGAAATGAGTGAGGATCCGGCATGAGATGGGCATCGATCAGCAGAGACAGCAGAAGACACCAGCACCCCCACACCCAGGGCACATCTCCTCCTGCTTCATCCACGACCCAGCAAAGAGGCCAATAGAAGGCGGATCGGGGTTTTATCGGTCAGTGCCAAAGGGAAGCAGCGACACATGTTTAAAGTCATATCGTTTTTTACTTATGACTTTATTTTCTGGTGTTTCTCATAAAGGCACAGCAAACCAGTGTTCATTTAATTGTCCCAAGTACATTAAAAGTATACTTCATTTTTTTAAAAACTAGAAAAACTTGCATGTTTTAAATGTTTGATCTGTATGGGACTTTTGAAAAATTCATTTAAATCTTGCTACACAGAAGGATATTAAAGAGTGACACTTGATATGTGAAAGATGGATTTGGAGGGACTGAAAATCCAAGGCAAGTTATAATCTGCTGCTGGAGACGCCCAGCTGAACCTGCTCACTGCCTGGAACCCCTGTTTAAAGGATGCGTATTAGTTTCCTAGGGCGGCCATAACAAAGTACCACAAACTGGGTGGCTTAAAACAAGAAATTTACTCTCTCACAGTTCTGGAAGCCAGAAGTCTGAGATCCAGGTGTTGGCAGGGTTGGTCCCTTCTGGAGGCTCAGAAGAGGGGGTTCCATGCCTCTTTCCTGGCTTCTGGGGCTTCTTGGTGATCCTTGGCTTGTAGACCCATCACTCCAATCTCGGCTTTCATCTTCATGGGGCATTTTTCCCTGTGTGCCTCTCTGTGTGTCTGATACCCGTCATATCGGTATTGGGCCCACTCTGCTTCATATGATCTCGTCTTAACTAATTGCATCAGAAACGACGCTATTACCAAATAAGGTGACATTCTGAGGTTCTGGGAAGGACGTGAAATTTGGGGGGGGGGGGACACTCTGCAACCCAGTCCAGCAGGGATTTGACCTTGATTTTTAATATGCTACTCTCAGTGCACTGAGCCCAGTAGCCTAAGCAGAGCAAACATCCGGAATTACATGCCGGTGATTAATTTCACCTGACCCTTCCAGTCCCTGCTCAGGGCTGCGGACATCAATCTACTCAGTGCAGGGGGTAGGTGGGCGTGGCTAATTGATGGGCTTTAACGGATATTCAATGACCATTTAAGTTTCCGGAAATCACAGGCAAAGGCAGCAAAGGATGGCAGATTTTGCAGGGAGAGCCCTGTAGCCACACATGCCTTAGAAAGAGTTAAACTCAAAAAGCCAAGAGGCTACGGAGTCAGCGAAGCCACAAACACTGGGGAACCGCACAGCTTTCAGCCCTAGCGGGATCCCTTCTGAGCGCGTTGCAGGCGAACGCTGGCATAGAAAGGACCCCCAAATGAGCCAGGAAGTCTTCCACTCCATCATGAAGAATTGTTCTCTGGAGTGGGTACCAGTGGGGACGTGTTTGAAACACTTACCATATGTGCCTGAGAAGGGTCTAATTTGTCCATCTTGAAATTTTGCCTTTCTTTTGAAAGGATAGTTAATTTCAAGTAATTTGTTTCACAGGTGAAGCCTTTTTCCGAGGGTTTAATATATCACCCTTGGTTGCCTGAACAATTAGAAATTGTCACCAAAGAAAAATGTCGCAGTTCATGTAAATAACTGTTTACCTAAAGGAATGGGAACCCACCGGAGTCAGCACACGCTAATGAGGCGTGACAATGGGGAGAAAGCCTCGCGCGGCTGCATCTGCTGAAACTGTTGCTGCTTATGGTAAAAATTGGCCAAAACAACTATTATTTGTTTTTTTCTTGTCAGAAATAATGTAGCTTGAAAATTTTCAACAGGCAGCATGAGTCCGGACCATTTGTTACTTCTAATGGCCTAATTGTTCTCCTGGCAGATATAAAAAATTGGGGCAGTGATGTCATTTACTTAAATTTCTAATGAATGCAATGGCAAAAGAGAAATAGGAGGGGCAGAAAAAGAAAGCAAGAGAAGTTGTAAAAGACCTTTGTTCGTCTTTATGGAATCTGTCTTTGTTAACTTTCCAACTCTTCTCCCCAACAGCAGGTATCTGTGACCACCAAATACCATTTGTTTCAATAGGAAGAGGGAAAGATAGAGATCTTTCCCTCAGCTCCTCGGGAAACAGGGCACTGCTTTCTTGACAGCCGACCAAAAATCCCATTGAAACGAAACATGAGTTACATCGAGTTGACATTTCCTGAAAAGTTTGTACTTGTACCCATGGCTGAGTAGAAAGGACACTGGATGGACGCCCACTTACTCAATCCTACACAGACCGTAACGCACAAACTTGCAATTAGGTTACTAATTTTAAGCCTTGGGCATACCATGAACCACCTGACACTTGAAAGTCCCTGGCATCGTGCATAGTTGTAAAACAACCCTCTGACTGTTGAAGTCTCAACGTTCTGTCTGTTGGACCCCTGATAATATTTCCTCCATGGTTCAAAATAATTCCTCCTCTAACAGAGGTAGAGACACATTCCAGAAATATAATAATGGCTGACGTTCACGAAGCTGAGATAATACAAAACGACGTTTCCCATTCTGTGTTTCTTAGAACGATAATTCCAGGAGATGCTTGGTTGAAAAAAAAAATCAAATAATTTGGGAAAATATACTCTTTCAGTCTTAGACACAATGGCCACTAGAAGTTTGAAGGTTCTGAGAATTCTACAGGAAAGAAACCTCTCTCAAGGTAGTTAACTCATCATTTTCCAAGTGTATTTGACTTTATAATTCTCATTTTACAGGAAAAAAGTCCTATCCTGCAGGAAAAAAAAAAAGATCTGTGGCATCTAACCCTGCTATTGAGGTCCCTATTTGTTTTCAAAGCAATCCAGTCCAGTGATAACACCAACACCTGGGTTAAGAGAGACAAAGCACATGAAACACCTAGTACAGAGGCTAGACCATAGTGAGTGTCTGATCAATGTTAGCTGGTTAATGCAAGAGGAAGTGAGAGAAATTCTTCATATCGAAGTAAACAGACGCCTCTGAGACTTTCCCGCACAGTTTATAGGATCAGCGCCCTTGACTCTAGAATCGTGAGACAATAAATTCTTATGATTCTAAGCCAGCAGCTTGGGGCATTTGTAATGGCAGCCCCAGGAAGCTGATGCAAGCTTGATGATACACACAAGTATCTGAGAACAGCCATCAAGTCCCCTCCTTCAAATCACCTCTCCTCCAAAAAACACGCTCTGGATTCCCGTAAGAGTCCCTTGTATGGCAAAGCTTCCCGAGCTTTCAAAAGTAGTCAATGTCTTCTGTGGACTTCCCAGGTGTAAAGGGCGTACTTTCTCAAATGGGGTTTCTCACGCCGAACAGAGCACTTGCATACGGAGCCAGCACGGTGGACAGTGGCTTTTACTCTGCAGATCCAAATATTTCACCATCTTACAGCTGGTGTATTTCGAATTGTGCCCAATCAGCTCTCAAAATAACCTCAACGAGAAGCACTGTGACGTCACGTAGGCGTCATTCCATCTGCTCTCTCTTCTCGTTCTCCAGCTGATGACATGCATTTCCAGGATTTTAAATACTACCTGTGTGCAATGACTTCCACATTACGCCTCCAGTCTGTACCTATCTTTCATCTGTGATATCTCGAGTTAAATTCTACATGTGCGGATTGGACCTCTCGAGTCTCCTGCCATCGAACCCCAGCTTTCCCCACATAGGGGGTCACTGTATCCATCCAGGTCCTCACTCTGAAAACTGAGGAGCCTTCTTAGATAGCTTCCTGGCACCCAGTGGCTCAGATCCAGCTCACCAGTGCAAGCTGTATGTTCTCCCGCTAACACACATCTTGAGTGGACCCGGGTCTCCTCATGTCCGTAGCCGCACGCGAGTCTCGGCCGCGGTCAGCTCTCTCCTGAACTACCAGGGCCTCCCACCTGCTCTTCCTACCTGGCTCCCGACTCCCACCCACCCATTCTCCAGAGAGCAGGCAGAAGGATGCGGAACGTAAGAGTGAGCAGGCTGTTCTCCTCCCCTCACCTAAAACCCTTCTGAGGAATCCCAGGAAAGTTACAATAGAACCCCAACTCCTGAGAGCAGCCTTGGTGACCCTGCACTGTTCATCCCCTTCTCTCTTCCCTGGTCCCTTCTCAACCAGCAACTCCACTGGCTTCTTCCAGCCTTAGAGCCATCACTCCAGCTGTCCCTGCCACCATGGAAACCGCTCTCCCTTCCCTCCTCCAGGCTGAAGGCTCCTGCTTCGGTCTCATTGCTCCTACCCCTGAGTTTACGTATACCTCGTGGTCATCTTATACAGAAATCGGAGTATTTCCTTTAAACCATCACTTTTAAGATTCTTGATACATGTTGACAAACTGCTCTCCAAAAAAGGAGAAATCATTTCATGTTCTGGACGATAAGGTAGAAATCTACCCTGTCATCATGCGCCTGTCAGTTTCCTGGGACTGCCATTGCAAAGTACCACCAACTGGGAGACCGAGACCAACACAGATAGGCTGTTTCACAGATTCGGAGGCTATAAGTCTGATATCAAGGTGTTGGCAGAGTTATGTCCTCTCTGACAGCTCTAGGAGAGAATTCTTCCTGGCCTCTTCCAGCTACTGGTGTTTGTTGGCATCCTCGGTTCTCCCTGGCTTGTAGCTGCCATCACTCCTGTTCTACGGCTGTCTTCTCCACGTGTGTTCTCACATCATCTTCCCTCTGTGCGTTTCGGTCTCTGTGTCCAAATTTCTCTTTTCATACATTGGATTAGAACCCTCCCTAATGACTTCATTTTTTTTTTTTTTTTTTTTTTAGCAGTACGCGGGCCTCTCCCGTTGCGGAGCACAGGCTCCGGACGCGCAGGCCCAGCGGCCATGGCTCACAGACCCAGCCGCTCCGCGGCATGTGGGACCCTCCCGACCCGAGGCACGAACCCGTGTCCCCTGCATCGGCAGGCGGACTCCCAACCACTGCGCCACCAGGGAAGCCCAATGACTTCATTTTAACTTGAATACTTCTGTAAAGGCCCTATTTCCAAATAAGGTCGAATTCTGAAATACTGGGGTTGGAACTTCACACTTCTTTTTTGGTTTGGTTTTTTTTGTACTTTTGGCTTTGTTTTAGTTTTGTTTCCACATAATTCAACCCGAAACAATGCTTGGCCATCTCCCTGTATTATCACACTTACAAATATTATCAACCAGGTCATTTCTCGTTGCCATAATTGTCACGTGTGTCCAGTGGCGAATTAGTGCACTTGCTCACGTGAGCGACTTCATCGTTGGACCCTTTTTCGTGAATTTCCAGCTTATGTCTTCACCACATTCAGTCCTGACAGGAATTCTTCCAAGCATTTTATTCACCTCTTCCCCACCCCACCCGCTCCCCTGCCCACCGGAGGAATTTTGACGCCCAAAGGACATAAGGAATGACAAAGCCCTGCATTTGTTCCTTTGGCCACACGTTAGAAGCATGAAAGTGGGTCGCTTGCTTCTCAGTAGGAAGACTGGATCTGTTGTCACATAAGATTGGCAAGAGCTAAGATTTAATTACTGAGCCCCCAGTGAAAATCCTCGAAAAGATGTCTCGTTTGTTGAAAAATACCCCAAACCCCTTCTTCTGTGTGACTCATTTCTACCTGCAAAAGCCTCAGTCATTGCAGACTACCCTAGCAGTGCCTATTTTTAAAAGCCTTTTTTATTAATTTCCACTAAACATTCCAAAGACGGCTATTATTATGTGAAGTGTGAATTTTTAAAAAATCATTGAACTGTATTACATAAAAGTCCTAAAACTGATTTTCTAGTCCAAACCCCTCCAACTTACCAATGAGGAAAGTGGGATTTAGGGAGTTAAGCCTAAGATTACATGGACAGTTAGAGGAATCAAGCCAGGTCTAGAAGACCAATGGCCCAGTGCTCAGCTAAGGTTTTCCCAACCCCTAGTGACCTTAAGAAAAGTGGTTGTGGTCCTGGTCCAACAGGACAGAGATTCCTCTGGTGTCTGTGCCTCGCTCTCTGCTCCCCATCGGCAGATGATGCACAGGGCAACCCTCTGTGGCAGGCATTACTTCCCATTTTGCAGTGAGACCTGGACAACTGGGGCCCGTGTGCTGTCGCCAAGTTCTTGGAAACACAAGTTCCATGGCCAGGATGTGGTCCAGCTTTCTCAGATGAGAGACGATTCCCACTGAAATCCTGACTTCCTTCGAGACATTTCGGTCACACCAGCCTTTACTGGTATCAGAAAGTTCCCGGAATGGAAGGGTTATTAAACTAGATATTGTAAAACAATGTGAGAAATTCTGAAAGCTTCATCCTGAAGCACTGCCCTCTGTTTCCTTTCTGCTAAACACAAGCATTCTTTTTTTTCCCCTTTAAACTAAGAAACTTGCATTTCTGCACCTCAAACATATGGTTTAATTTCAGGGACCATCTATGACATGTTTTTAAAGAAGGTGATTTCTCTCTTGCATAGATAGGTAACAACCCCTATGTAAGGTGAATCAAACTGTACCTGGGCAGAGGTATCAATGTTTTTACTTTCATTATTATACATGCAGCCTTATTGATTCCCTTCATAGTTTTACTATTAATAATTAAGTCATGAGCCTTATTCCTTAATCCCATTTTATCCTCACCGCTCATCCTAATCATTCTTTACATTAAAAGATTAGTGCTCAGGGTACAACTGGACAAATAATAATCCACCTTGGAAAAGATACTTTTTTCAAAAAGGGAACAAAAGTAATTTGCCCATATAGGCAGGCTTAGCAAAGAGGGCAATGGACTTGAAGATCCTTTAAGTATCCTTGCATAGCAAGTCCCCCTCAGGGGGCGGTGAGTAGGCTTCCCCAATGGGCAGTGTCTCGTCACATTTCACATAAGGATGATCCTGCTGCAGGGGAGTGACTCTATCATCCTGGATTATCGTGACACTCTTTCTATGGGAAAAATTAAACATCCTATCATGTGGTTCTTGGTCTTCAGCAAAACCTCAGAGTCTGATGAGAAACGGAACACACCAGACCCCCGAGATCTCTGCTGGCCAATAGTGAACCCGGACTCTCCACACTGAGGCAGTTGAGAACTTTGAAGCTCTATTCCAGCCGTCTCTGGTATATGTTTTCCATTAGGGAGGGTGATCTGATTCACTCCACAGCTGAGTAGCTTCAGGAAGGAAAAAAAAAAAGCCTTCTCTGTTGGAGAGAAATTACTTTAACCATTGAAGGGGAACATCATTCATCCAGGTAAATCTTAGAGTCGAAACCATAACACCTCATTACTGACAGATTCCAAGCCAACCAGAGGTGCAGTAGAATAAGCACTGATGTCCACAGCCCTGGGGAGATGATCCATCTGAGCAAGTGGTGAGAATTCTGTTCCTGCTTCGTGATCAGATGCCATCGACACCAAACACACAGGCATTGCTGTTGGACGTTGCCTCAGATTTGCAGAAGCATCTACTTAACATAAGGAAGTGTGGTGACTGCTGCTGTGTAGAGCATAGACGAGATCATCTGTGCCCTCAGGACTGAATGGCAGAATAGGGACTGTCACCTGAGGAAAGCTCATGGCCTTGGGGCACAGCAGAGTTGGAGGTGGCCTCTTGCTCTGCCACTCCCAGTCTAAGCAGCCTCAACCACTTACCTAACCTCTTAGGGTCTCACTGTCCTCAATGGAAGAATGGGAATAAAAATACCCCTCCTTCAAAGGCTGAAATCATTAAATGACGTAACAGATAAAGATGTAGATATTACACTAATTACACAGCCACCATGTTTACTATTGAAATGAGACTCCGTTGCCAAGAGTAAGCCAAGCTAAAAGAAATGTGCTGTGCTGGACTGCCATTCACTGTTATTTTAATCGATCAGCTTAAATATTAAGACTTGTAAGCAAAATCATTTAAAGGAAAAATATTGTAAGAGTGAACTTAAGTAGCTTGTGATCTACTTTTAAATCTACTACTTCCTCGTTGAGGACTTTGGTTAAGGATTTTATCACCTCTATTTTCTAGTCCTCATCTATGAAATAGAGACTATTAGTTATAATAAGGCTAAAAAATACAACTCAAAAACACCAGAACACACTGTTACCCAGTAAGAGAATTCATAGTATATAATGGGTGTGCAAGAAAGTATTTTGTTGCAATAATGAAAGTTAGATGAAAATACAGAAACACCTGTCTCCAATGTGTTACCAAAAAAATATTTCTGAATCTGTTTGTCAATAAAAAGAGTGAAATAACTCTAGTAATAACACTTTTTAATATGTTTTTCATTCTTTCAGTGTTCAAAGAAGTATCAAGTACCCAACATGTGCCTGTGTATTTAGAACATGAGAACACTGTGAAAATAGAGCTCAGGATTTGGGATCTGGTGGGGAAGACAGACATCAAAAAAATTTTTTTTTAAATTTTCAATAGCAATCTGTCTGTGCCATAAAAGGAACATAGAAGATGTGTGGGGAGCACCTGAAAACAAAAAACATACATCCACATAGTTCTGCTGAGATCAAGAAAGACTTTATGGAAGAGTCAAAGCTTAAGTTGAGATCTCTAGGGAAAAAATAATTAGGAACTCATGGGCAAGGAGATGAGCATTCCAGGTGTAATGGGTGTCATGTGCAAAAGTGTGGGGTTGGGAGAGTACATAGCACATCTGATACCAAGGGGATGGAGTGAGAGGACCAGATAGGGAGGAGTAAGGAGAGGCATGGGCCACAACAGGAAATCCAGTATAAGCCATGAGAAAGAGGTGCAGTCACCTTTGGGGTAAGGAAACTGTGATTAAGCAGAATAGTAATGTCAGCCATAGGAGAATATGACTGGAAGGGATGCAATAGAAGTAATTAAACCAGTTGGGAGGCTACTTAGCAGTTTGGCCAAGAAGCTATGTGGAATGAAGAAGAGACAAAAGCTTGGGATGAGATTTTCAGCTCTGTAACTGGGTTCAAGAGATCATTTACCAACAACAAAGGTCTCAGAGGAGGAGGTCAGGTTTGTCAGGGATGGAAGGAGAATTTATAAATTAAGTGTTGGTCATATGGACTTTTGATTGCCTAGGGGACACACTAATAGAGAAATTCAAAAGGCAGTTGGACACATGTGTCTAGAGCTTATATCAATATAAAAGGCATTAATGGGAGAACAGACTTATGGGAATATATAAAATTACCCAAGGATAACTTGGAAATAAGAAGAGAGGTCCAAAGCAGGATTTTAAGAAACAACCAATATTTAGGATCAGCTTTATGAAGAAAAATTCACAAAGAAGCCTGCGGAATGCATTGAATGTGAGTAAAATTTTAGCAAGAGTGGTCTGAAAGTGTACAGTACATTCAGATCCCTGCATGGTTAGAAAGGCAATGGAGAAAAGGGTTTAAAGGAAGAAGTTGGCTGAAGAAAATATAAGACTGAAGAAATATATATAGTGTGAGGAAGTTCTTTCTAAGTATACTAAAGAAGGTGGAAAATTGTTAAAGACAGACAAAAAAAATTAAGATGTTAGATTTATACCCTAATATATAAACAATTACACAAAATGTAAGTGGATAAAAATCTTATGATTACAAGAAAAAGACTGTCAGAGTGGATAAAAACAAAAAAGTCCAATACTATGCTACATCAAGAAATACATCCTAAATATTAGAACGCAGAGAGTTTAAAGTGATAGAGTAGAAAATCATCATATATTATACAAACTCTAACAAAAAGAAAGCTTGTATGTATATACTGATTCAGGAAAAAGTAGATTTCAAAACAGGGAAATCCTTTTATCTCTTTGCCCAGACTTAAAGAGGTGTGTATCATAATTTTTTAAAAATCAATTCACCAGAAAGAAATAGCAGTCATAAACATGCATGCACCTAATAATTTAGCTTCAAAACCCATAAAACAAAAATTGACAGAAAAAGGAGAAATAGACAAATCTACAATCACAGTAGTAAATGTTAGCCCATCGGATAAGTAATTGAGAAAGTGAGGAAAACCAGTAAGGATGTAGAAGGTTTAAACATGATTAACACATTGACCTAATTGGCATATACAGAACATTGTACCCAACTATGTAAGAATAAACATTCTTTTCAAGTGCAGATGGAGCATTTACAAAAATAGAACATAGGCCAGATCACTGAGCAAATCTCTATAGACTTCAAAGGAATAAGATCATTCGGAGTATGTTCTCCAGCCATAGTGCACTTAAGTTAGAAAACAATAATTTAAAAATACCTAAAAAAATGTCCAACTGCTTAGAAATAAAACCATATACTAATAAATAACCACCTAAATATCAATATAAATTTATATTTATTTTGAGCTGAAGATAAAAAATAAATAATAAAGCATATTAAAACGTATATGATGTAGCTAAAGCAGTACCTAGAGGAAAATATATCAACCTGAATTTATATATTAGAAAAGAAAGAGGAAAGGCTGAAAATCAAACACTAAGCATCCATCTCAAGAAGATAAAACAGTAAATTAAGTCTAAGGGAAGTAGAAGAAAGGAGGTAATAAAGATGAGTGAAGACGTCAATGAAATGTAAAGCAACCGTGCAACAGATAAAGTTCATTTGACATTTTGAGAAAAAATTAAAATTATGATCCCTTAGAAATGTTGATCAAATAAAGAGAAAGAGAAGGTGAATTATCCAGTGTCAGGATTGCAGAAGGGGACATCACAAATTCTACAGACATTAAAAACATAAAAAGGCATTATGAACACCTTTATGCCAGTGATTTGAAAGCAAAGATAGATTGGACAGATTCTTTTCAAAATACAACCTATCAAACTGACACAAGAAGAAATAGAAAACCAGAATAGTCCTATATCAAATAACCAAATTTGAAATCTTCATTAAAAACCTTCCCACAAAAATAAGTCAAGACTGAGAAAACTTTACTGTTGAATTCTTCCAAACATTTAGAAAAGAAATCACATCAATTTCACACAAAATCTCTTAGAGAACAGAAAGAAAGCACGTTCCAATTTGTTTTTGAAGCTATCAAACACCAAATGTAACTTATAAAATGTAAAATATATGTATAGTGTTCTCTGTGTCTCTATGTCTCTGTGTCTGTGTCTCCATGTCTCTGTCTCTGTCTCTATGTCTCTCTATATATATATAGAAGAAAGAAAATTCTGAAAAAATAAGTGTATGTAAAAAGACAACTATTGTTATTTCACGTAGTTTTTCGTTGTTTCAGAATTTTCAATTTCTTTGAAGTAAGCATGCATGTGTTACTTTTATGTTGAATATTATAGCTGTTTCATTTCGAAAAAAAATCAAATAAATGTTAAGGCATGTTAAATTCTTGACAAAAGTCAGAGAAAACGCCTGAAGAGTTCCCCTAAGATTGGCAATTTTGGTTAGACAGTGTAAATTAAATTCAGTAAATTATAGTGGATTTGGGGCTGAAAAGTGAAGAAGTGGAGACAGTAAATAAAAACATAAATTTCCAAAAAGCTTAATTATGAAGAAAAAGAGAATGAGAAAAGAGCTACCCAATGGGGAGTAGCCCAATGAGAGAGAAAATTTTAATATGGGAGAGATTTGAACTTGTATAGAGTCCCAAGGAAAAGAGAGGAAATAGAAAAACAAGAACAAAGAAAATGATATTCATGGATTAAGACTGTGGGACAGATGTGGAGAAATGCCATGAAATATGTTGCTGTCAGTTTTTCCTTGACTCTGCTTCCCCTCTGTGTCCCTGGAATTCCTGTCACCCCAGCTTTCTTTCTGGACTCCCTCCCCCCACCTAGGAGCTCATTCAAAGCACATCCCTGGAGCCTACGGGCGTCAGCCTCCAGCTGGCACCTGCTGCTGATACACTGGGGGACTAACTAGGAGGGAAGCAAATTCTTTGCCATAACCCCTGCTTCTGTGTCCATCTCGTCCTTGGAGACCCTCTTGGAAGCTCTCCCTGCAGACCATTATGGTACTTCCTTCCACGCTGAGTCTGGGGCATGGGGAAGCCTGGGATGCCTCTCTGAAGGTTGCTCTCCTCCCCTTGGCTCTTAACCACCAATGTCTTTCTGGGCATCACTAATGACCAGAGAGTCGAACCTCTGCTGGCTGTGGCTGACTTCCTTCTGCAATGTTCAAGATTGCTCAATATTCATAATATCCACCTACTGAAAAGAAAGAAATAATTGACTCAGGGGTAAGATCGGCCACAAAAAATGGGGCGGGAGGGGGAGAACGGAGACTAAATGTAATATTTGAATCCCTTGAGTCTATAGAGACAAAAAGAACCTGATTGGAATAAAGAAGGAAAATGAACCCTTGGGACCCCAGTTAATTTTTGAGAACAGTGGGCAGATTATAAAGTTCTCAGATTGTTTTCCAGAGATGATGGGATTGTTCCTGGCATTGATCTGGAGCCCCACCTCCTTCTCCTTCACACCAGAGAAGTCCTTACCCCCACATCCACTGCTTCCCCAAAATCATGGGAACCTATTTAATCCTCTCCCCATCAAAATGCAAGGTCAGACCACTGGACAGTAGCTAGAGAAATTTGGGGCAATGGAAGGGAAAAAATTTGTTTTCATTTGAGCAACAGATGGACAATTGTATATTTCATTGTGGTTGGCAGCTTGCCTTTTCTTAAAAAGGCTTTCATGAGCCTGCCAATGGGGGCCTCAGGTGCTCCCGGTCGGTTCTCACTAACCAGGGTGGGCAGGAATCCAAGGCATCCTTGCTGCCATGCCCTCCTGGCATCTTCAAGTTTGCTGCAGCCTGAGGACCCTGACTGGCTCTCAGCCAGGGTGACCAGTTTGTGCGGTGAATCAAAGTCACTGACCATTTCTGGAAGCAGAGATGGTGTCTGCAGCCTCCACTGAACCCCAGCAGGTCAGCGCTCTCTCTCAAGGAAGGTGCAGCCCATATTCTCCAGTAATCCCATGATCCCATCTGTGTTCAGGTTTGGAGGCAGTCAAGGCAAACCCAAGGGCCTGTTCTCCACAAATGTGTCCCTGCACACAACACACACGCTTCCAGCCATTTAGGAATCTGGAGGTCGTGAGGTTGGGAGGCCATGAGCTAGCAGCGTTAAAAGCACAAAGAACACTAGACCTAAAAGCAACCTTGAACATCGTGGAGCACACCTGTTCACTTAAAGGGTGGAGAAATGGAGACCTCACATCACAGGCAGAGTCTGTAGTGCAGCAGGGTTCAGTCCCTGGGCCCATGAGCAAACACTCCCAACCTAACAACAGGGGGACCCAGGGTATCTTTTTACCTCTCTCCGCAGACAGGATGAGTGGACCCATAGCATCGTGGTGACACCATCGCTGTGCTGCCAGGAGCCATGTTGCCGTGTCTGTGTAGTGATTTGTCTCCACGACCAGCCTGGGAGCATCGGAGGACAGACTGGATCTTGCCAGGTTTAGCATCCCAGAGTCTAGTATCGAATAGCACTCAATAAAAATTCACTGGGACATTCCAACAGTGTGCTGGCATCGACGTTTCTCTCCACACTGACATGAAATGCAAAGAAGGATGCTTACAAAAGGTGATCAGAGAATTCCAGAAAATGCTGCTCTCAGAAACTTATGCTAAACCTTTCAGATTTCAGAAAGAATCTCCCCTGGCTGAAATCGGTCACTCTGTCTGCTCACTGTTGATGACACACAGACAAAAAATGCACAGCCCAAGCTGGAGTTGGAGCCAGAGAGACGGAAGTCTGTCCCAGCTGCCACGCCCTCAGTCGCCAACAGGGAAGGTGCATGGGCAGCCCTCGTGTGCAGGGGTCCTGTCTGTCTGCCAAGGTCACAGCTAATCCTTCCCACTCAGAAGCCAATGCCGCTCCACTTTCTCCTCTTTTGGGTTCCCTTGGGAGCCAAAATAACAAGTGGGCTCCCAGAACGAGAACATAGCATGTGTTTAACACGGGGCATGCCGGAGCCCTGGATTCACACCTCCTGACCCCGATTTGAGGAAGACACGCCAGTGATCTGCATGACTCCTGTTTCTAGTGACCTTTTGCTCATCAGCTATTTAACATTCCCTTCTGCGCCTCCAAATCCCTATAACCTCTGCCACCACCCGAAGCCTGATTCATCTTTCCTCGAGGTAGCACTGACTTTCAGTGCCATGCAGTTCAAGTCACCAGGGGGTGATAGGAGGAGGGAACCGTGCACAGCTCCCAGAGCAAGCATTGGCACACAGATCGTCCATCTCCAGACCCATTTTGATAGCTCTTCTTGTGCAGCTATTATCAGTTATCACTTCAGCACATAACATGAAGATGCACTCTGTGAAATGGCACGTCAAGTGAACTGCGACCTGCAGATGGTTACTTCCAGTCACTCACCCACTTGTTAGGAGAGCACGGAGCCATTTCCGAACACTCCCCTGCTTTGAATTCCCTTTCCTTCCTGCCTTGGAAAAATGCAAATTTAACAATCCAGGACGCAGTAGAAAACGCGTTCTTGAAAGAAATTATCTTTTAAAAAATCAAGGGAATGGGCTTCCCTGGTGGCGCAGTGGTTGAGAGTCCGCCTGCCGATGCAGAGGACATGGGTTCGTGCCCCGGTCCGGGAAGATCCCACATGCCGTGGAGCGGCTGGGCCCGTGAGCCGTGGCCGCTGAGCCTGCGCGTCCAGAGCCTGTTGCTCTGCAACGGGAGAGGCCACAACAGTGAGAGGCCCGCGCACCACAAAAAAAAAAAAAAAAAAAAAAATCAAGGGAAGGATAAACATGCCATTCAAGGTAGTTGCACAGCAGGAGAGAGGAAGCAAGAGGCGGGGATACCGTTCAATGTATCATCATCTAAACTGGGCACTCAGGGTGTCAAAAGGACAGTATTAGTAGCTACACCTGGACCACGGGGAAACCAGGACGGCCACGTTAAGGATGGGAGAGGGACACAGGGGCCAAGCCACTGTCACTGGTCCAGAGCTCCAGGTCTCCAGTTGGTGGTGGCTTTATGAGTGGTCACTGCTATTAATATGTACATACATAAAACGGGGCCACACACGGTCAGATATGAGAGAGTGGCATAAACCAACGACCATTACTGAACAAATTCCGTGACCAGAGGTCCGTTTACAAAATCAGCACGCTTGCTAATGAACCCAGCTAAAGACAGGGCATGTGATCGGGCGCTTGTAAATCATCACTGTTTGCTCTTTATTATACGATATTCATACCTCTCTCTCTCTCTCTCTCCCTCCCTCTCTCCTGTTCTCTCATACCCTACATACAGGCATCTAAACACGTAACAGGTCCTTCAGGTCAACTGTCAATTCAGAGCCCAGACACTCAACCTCCAAACTACATCTTGTCTTGAGCACATCCACTTTCTATTTTCTTTCCATTGACTCTAAAACCAAACAAGAGCCCTTGGCGGTGAGTGGGTTTCTTTGTTAAGCATAAGAAAAGGCACCTATGTGTCCTTTTCTGGGAAGGACTGTCTTCATGTATATCTTTATTACTATATTCTTTTACTCATTCATCTGCCCAACCAACCATTGATTACACACTATCTGCTGGGCGCGGCGCCAGACGCTGGGAGCGATACAGTAGTAGTTCTCATCACCTGATCCCTACCTCCCAAGGAATTATCTAGAAGGTGGCTTATGAGCACAAAAGGAGCTCTCCAGGTAGCAGCGTTGTAGATAATTCGTAAGGGAAGCAGTTGCAGGAGCTGGAGAGACCATCACAAACCAGATGTTTAAAGAGTGTAACTTTCAGCTGTAGGTGCACAGGAAGAGCTCTGTGACCCAACCCGCCTGACAGATAACCACAGTCATCTGGTGAATCATATGTTCTATTTTTGCCTTAATCTACAACTAAAGTCCAAAATTGTAAAGGAAATGTTTTATTTCACACTCAGATATTTATTTTCAGATATTCCAAGACAAGACTCAGATAATTAAGAATTTGGAAGAGATCTTAAAAATGGTGAGAAGTGGGAGTGAGCAGTTGGCTTCGTTGTGGAGAGTCAGGATGGCAGACATGCCCACCTCACACCCCGCCCTGTCCCGACTGCTGCAGACTCGATACCAACAGCTCATCGGGCATCTCCACTTAGCTGTCCAATAAGTATTTTACACTTAACACACTCAAAACTAAGCTTCTTATCCCCCTCCCCAGCCCATCCCTCCAGCACTTTCTGCATCTCAGCAAGTGGTAACTAGCCTTCCAGCCACCAACCATGGGTCACCCTTTTCTCCTGACTCTTCCCCTCGTATTCCATGTCCAATCCACACACACACACATGCACACACATGAAATCCAGTTGTCCTGATTTCCACAACAGACCCATAGTCCGCTCCCTTCTTACATTTCCACGCTGACCACCTCCGTGCAAAGCGCAGTCATCTCACCTTGCTTAGCAAAGTGCTCTGAACACAGCCTGCTCTCAGCGCATGTCACTGTTCTGACCCCAGCTGCTCTCGCCTCACTGGAAACAAGACCAAAGTTCTGAGCGACGTCCCCAAGCTCCAGACGATCAGGCCCTCCCTTTACCTCCAACTTCATTCCTTCCCTGTTCAGCCTTGGTCGTCCCAGCGGGCTCCCTCTTCAGCACCTCTGGTCTGGCTACTGTCATGTCTCTGAAAGATTTCTGCCAGGCTCCATCCCTTCCCTCCTGTGGCCTCATGCTCTTTACGTTGTCTGCTAGCGTATCCCCAGCACCAAGGCCAGTGCCTGGTCCATCGCCAGCACTCTGTACTATTTGTCAAACAAACGAAATGAATGAAAGTTTGTTCTCTAGACTGTTTGGTCCAAAGGACTTGTGTCAAAGCTGCTAAGGACACCACGTATGCACACCAAGGTGATATTTCTGGAGGTTTTGATGTAAAGCTGGGGTGTGGCTCCTTGGAGCAAAAGATTCCCTTTGTCATCTCACGAGAAGGAACTGATTCACACCCCTCTGCACTTGTGTCCTAAACAACCATCCCATCAGAATAACTTGATCACAGGGGCTTATCCACAGACCAAGTAGGCTTCTACTGTGGGACCCAGAATTTCTGTAAGAGCCAATGTGAGTTTGTCTGCATCCAGGGAGGTACTGTACTGCGTCCATTAATATTCACTTAAAGTGAGGAAATGTCTATTCTGCTCTAGAAAGAAAAAGAAGAAGAAGAAAGTCTCACTTCTATGACCTGAATCAAAGTCCCACATCAGAGAAGCCTATTCAGTAGAGTGTCAGTACCCAGGGCCAGTCACATCAGCAAGTCACCACCACGAAATGTTGCTGGAGAAGGACTGGCTTCATCCTCCCCTGGGAAAGGACCATCCTGGCTCCACGCTTGTCCACAGCATCCATGCCTCTACTGCAAACTTCCACCAACCCCCAAACCAATGGGGTTCCATGGCACGTGCTTCTGCTGGTGTTCCTCTTGCCCTGGAATCATCTAGGTCTTTGTAGGGACTCGGCATTCTAGGACGTCAGGGAGAAAGCCATACTTCAATCATGTCCTCATCACGACCTCCACAGAGGACAGAGAAAGTGCCTTTCCATAGGTTGATTTTCCAAGTTAGTGACCAGAGAGAAGGGTAAACTGAGATCAGCCATTGACACCTTCTTGGATTTCATCAGGCGAATGGCAGCCTGAAAACACAGATGCTTTCCGATAGCCCCTTGGTAAGGCATGTGACGTGGCTTTGGAAAGTCAAGCCATGTCTGCAGCAACCCCCCTTGATTTGTCTGAGGGCCGTGGTCAGGGAATCCAGCCCGCCCTCCTCTCTGCTCCCCCCACCCACATCCCCTTCAGGACCTGTGCTCCCTGCTGGTCACTCCTTCCGCACTCCCGACGCCAGCCCAGACTGCCGCTCTGATGTGGTGGGTCATCCTGGTTTTACAATCAAAGCTACATGTGCTCTGGCCAGTCCATCTCCTGCAGCTCATTTCTGCAGGGGATGCTAACACCCGCTCTTCCAAGCAAAGATAGACACGGATTCGTTCCTTCTGTGTGCCTAACACGATGTCCCTACTAAATAAATCAATGACTCTATGAAAGGACATATTGGGACTCCCACAGATCGATATGATGCCCTGAATCCTGCTTTTATTCCCACATGGGGTCCCCTTTGGAATGCCCAGTCCACCCTCTTGACCCAGCGCTCATGAGGCAGGAGCTGCTGTGGCTGCAGCCTGCAGTGAGGGTCCCCGTGGAGGGTGCCTGGGGAAAGACCCACCCTTCCTCACCTGAGAACTGGCCTCCAGGTAACAGGCCAGCCAAGGAAGAGAAAACAGCCCAGACAACGAAGCAACTGAGCAAACCACAGAGAAAAGAGCCGCTGCCACCAAGGTCACTCCTTCGGCCACGCCTGGGTTGCCAGACACGCCCCTTTGCAGCTCCTCCAAAGGACCCCTGAGCTCTCCGAAGCCACAGAAGGGGAGCGGTCCCCACCGCGGGCGACAGTGCCTCCCTACCAGGGAACGGTTTGTAGCAACCCGTCCACAATATGAAAATGTATTTAATGCAATTAATAATTGAAGAAGTGAGCGTGTGTGCTCTTGGAGAGTTAAATGCTTGTCAGAGTGATCGATGCACACTTCGCCACCGACACATTCTGTATGAAGAGCAGAGGGATTTTGCAAACTTGCGTCGACCTTGGGTTGTGATATATAGGAGGCAGATTGCAAAGGCAGGTCTACTTAAGGAGGAACAGTGTGTCAGCTCCCAATTTACAGCCCTTTCCCCAATTAAAGGGCTGTAAAAACATTAAAATTAATGCAGTCTTAACTCCTAGAGCAGGCCCTACTTTCTTAATTAGTGCATAATTATTCCGTTTTTGATATCCTGGAAAATTATCACATGGAAATTATTTTAGGCAGAGTAACAATAGCAAAAACTCCCTCCCCCACTCTATTAACATGTGGACATAATTAACACTTTATTACAGTGAAAATACTGTTACTGCTAATGTTTAATGACTTTTGCCATTGCCTCCTAAGCAGGAAATTTGGAATGCGATGGAGTGATGGTTTCCTTTAAATATATTACAAATGACTTGCAAAGATTGTGGTGGCTTGAACCAGCTGCATTAAAAGTCAGGAGGCCATAGACACTCAGTTGCTAAAAGCTTGGTGGGCAGAGAAACGTAATTTGGTGTGAACTCCCAGGGAGACGGCACAGAGATATCATTTGGGCATGGCCGGGACCCACAGCCCCGCACAGTCTCAGCCGTGGCCTGATGTTAACAAAACAGGGTGCCCTCTCCCATGTTAATGGATACTTTTAAATGGACAGTTAAACATTTAGCAGTTCAAGACACTGGGCAAGAATTGAGATTAAATTTCTCCAGGTGAATACACTAGAAATGACAGGAGAACGTACTATTTTTATAACTGGGATGTGTTAGGAGTGTCTTGAGTGGGGCAAAAATTATCATAGCTCTTGCGTAAATAGCTAAAGATACCAGATGCCTGCTTTCGATGAGCAATCTACATGTGATACCTCTACAAGAAATCTCAACAGAAGAACATCTGGTTTGCGCTTATGCCACGGACCCCCGTCCACAGAGAACTAAAGCAAAAGAGTTTCCCTAGTGAGTGCTACTTCAAAATTGTGATGAGAGACATCTCGTGGATAAACCACTGTTCAACGCTGTGTTCCACCAGGAACATGGAAATGTTAGCTTCTTTTTTTTAATTCTATTTTTTTAATTTGATTGATTGATTGCTAAATTGTGCTGAAACTTCTATGCAAGATGTATTGCAGAACAGAGCAGCACAAAGCACGGCCCACAAATATAAGATGAATGTGGAGGAAGAAGATGCAAGTGACTCGGCTAAGTCATTTGAAATTTCCTCTGTACCAAGTGCCAGGTTCAGCACTGAGTGTGCCCCCGTGCAGTAATTACAATGCAGTGAAGTCTGTGGTTCGCTAACGTGTTTAAATTATACTTGAACAGTGCTGAAAACTTTCCATCAGCCACTTCTGCTGGGTTTTTGTCCTGAGTCTTTGATTCCTTTGTTTCCATTCCTTCTGGGGTATTAGTTAGCTCTCTTAGAAGGAAAGCGTTCTGAAAACACATCTCAGGCAGAGCAGGGAGCACCACCTCCATCTCCTTCCTGAAGTGGAAAGAAGGACCACTTATACGGGTCAGAAAACCTCCAAGTGGTTTCAAACCCGTGCATTCACCCTGAATCCTGAAAGGAGCTTGGACCCCCAAGCTAAACTCAAGGAGTCAAAGGAAACAGAACTCATGTCATCAGAGGGCACCCCCATCAGGAACAGGGATCCTAGGAACAAGGGGTTCTTCCTCCGTGAGAGTCCTGCTAGTTCGGGGCAAGGGCAGCAGGAGTGGGAGGGACTTGGGACTCACCTGCTTAAACCAACCCCCTCCTCTTCAAAGCCGGAAGCCAACGAGCCAGCCTAGGAGACATCGCCTCCTTTGAGCAAATGAATTCTGTTTTCCACAGGCCAGAAGGTGTGTGGCCTGGGATAGCTCACTTGCCTCTCAGAAACCCATTTCCTTTGGAGTAAAGGGAGATACTGCTAGCCCCTGCCTTATAGGGCTGTTGTAAGATTAAACAATTCATTCACTAAAAGCATATAGAACAGTCATGGCCTATAGTAAGAGCTACATCCAAGTTTGCTGCTCTTATTATTATGATGATGATTATATCAGTGACACTGGGAGCTCTCATTACTGTACAAGAATATGGTGTTAAAGTGGTCAGTTCAGCAATTAGGACCATCAGAACTCTCCCAGGCTGCCCCACTGGACGTCCAGTGTTACCTACGCTGTCAGTGGCTCTCATGTTCCAGCTCATTTTCTGCCTTGAAAGAATTGCTAATGGACACGGTGGGGAAGACATGGGGTTACTCTGTCCACCTTGCCCATTGGAGCTGGTGCAGAGCCTGGGAGGAGCCTGGGGATGGAGCAGACATGCTGCTCGTCATGAGCGGAGCCAAGGAGGAAGTCACTAAGTGCTGGTGACCCTGGACCAGCGCCGTAGCACTCTCTTCCCAGCCTGAGAAGAAGGAAGCCTTCCCCATATAACCCCGAGGAGGAGACAGAGCCCTGCCCGCTAGGACCTCTGGGAAGCAGAAGTCCAAGTGCAGGGGAAAAAGAGAAGAAGCTGAGTAAGAAGGAAAATGAGAGGGATCGTGAGAGGATGGGCATAGAGACCTCACCACCCAGCAGTCACACCCCTGCACATGGCCAAGGGAAACTCTTCTGCGTGGGCCCCCGGAGACTTGTGAACAAATGTCCACGGCAGCGCTGGTCCTAATGGAAAAGCTGGAAAAAAGACCTCCCAAACGTCGATGGCCCAGAAAAAATGGCATATAAAGGGATGCATATTCACACAATGGAATATCATACAGAAATTAAATAAACGGGCTACAGCGACTTACAACACATGATGGATCTTAAAATGTAATAGGGAGTGAAAAAGACTGGCCCCAGAGGCTACATGTAGAAAGACACCATTTTTATAGACCCAAGAACAAACAGGACTAAATAACATACTGTCAAGCATGTATACATTCCTAATAACAGCTACTTGAAAATTCCATTTCCTTTTCATTCAGGAGAACAAATCTGGAGTGAGGCGTGGAGGCATGGGGTGAGGAGGAACCCCTAAGGAAGGGCAGGTTTGGGGTAACATTGTAGTTCTTATGTCCTTACAGAAGACTTACGATATGGTTGGGCTCTATAGGCGATATATATGTCACACACAATCTGTTGCACGCATTAGACACTGCTTTTTAGAGGACAATATAAGGAGAAGGAAAAAGAGAGGTGACCTAAAATAACTTGATTATTCCCTGACACCGAAAAAAATGGGCTCTGAATACAACACAGGCAGATCATTTCTTCCTGTACTATGGGCCTTCTTAAACGGCCAAGAATCACGAAACTTACAAGATAGATAGCGCTTTTCACCCAGCCCCTGTTGGACACACAGGAGCATGACTGGGTTTTGTAACTCTTGACCCTGAGGATGAGTTCCTCTGTGTGAGTCCCTTCCCCCTGTCTGGGGGGATGGAACTCTAATCTCAAATGTCCATTTAACAGATGCCCCAGTGATGGCAGCCGCTCAGCTGTTAGCCAGTAGTAAGGCAGTCCTGCACGGTACGAGGCAGTGATGGTGTCCCTCAAGGGACACTTTTCTGGGACAAAGTGACACACGCTTGTTTCACCCATCAATTAAACCAGTCTTTCTGTCAACTCAGAAACTGGACCAGGCCGGCCAAAGACTTAAGGTACAGGATATGAGATCAATATTTAAAAATCAACTATATGTCTATAAACTATCATTGCATAATCCAAAAACTGAAATTAAGAAAATAATTCCATTTACAGTAGCATCAGAAAGAAAGACACACTTAGAGATAAGTTTAACAAAAAAATATAAGACTTATATAGTGGAACCTACAAAACAACGTTGAAAGAGATTCTTTAAAGACCTAAAGAGAGGAAAAGACGTATTGACTGTTGCTTTCATTCTAGCCACTTAGATGGATGTGTCATGGTTTTTTACTCTTCATTTCCATGATGGTAAGAGCAGACAAGCACTCTTTCATACGTGTATTGGCCATTTGGATATTCCCTCCTGCAAGGTTTCTGTTCAAGTCTTTTGCCCAATTGTTGATTGGTTTGACCATATCTTATTGGTTTGCAAGAATTCTTTGTATATTTTGGATATGAAGCCTTTGTCACACACATAAGCAAAAAGTATAAATTTAATGTAATGCAGTTTATCGATTGTTTTCTTTTATGATTAACACTTTGGTGTCTTATTTAAGAAATATCTGTCTACCCCAAAGTCATGAAAATATTCTTTTCTGTTTTCTTTTGAGAGCTTTGTTTTACCTTTAACATTTTTTTCTGCAATTTATCTGTAATTGATTAATGTATATAGTAAAAGGTAAGAGGTCAAGGATTTTATCTTGTTCTTAGGTAGTTTATGGTTTTTGACACTCAAGTTATATATTTAAAATTTTATTTTCCATTTTTTATTTTATTTTATTCTATTTTTAATTGAAGTATAGTCAATTTACAATGTTGTGTTAGGTTCTGGTGTACAGCAAAGTGATTCAATTATACACACATATATGCATCTTCTTTTTCATACTCTTTTCCATTAGGTTTATTACAAGATATTGAATATAGTTCCCTGTGCTATACAGTAGGGCCTTGTTGTTTATCTATTTTATATATAGTGGTATGTGTCTGTTAATCCCAAACTACTAATTTATCCCTCCCCTCTTCCCCCTTTGGTAACCATAAATTTGTTTTCAATGTCTGTGAGTCTGTTTCTGTTTTTTAAATAAGTTTATTTGTATCATTTTTTTTTAGATTCCACATATAAGTGATATCGTATGATATCTGTCTTTCTGACCTACTTCACTTAGTGTGACAATCTCTAGGTCCTATTTTCCATTTTTTAATGCTGAATTATAGAAATATATTTTTTGTTTGTTCCTGGAATATAAAAATATACTTAACTTTTCTTATTCTTGGTTCTTTGCATTTTAATATTAAATTTTAGAATCAATCTATTGATTAACAATACATTAAAACGTTACTGAAACTTTGTGATTGCACTGGATCTATAGATAAATGGCAGGGGGGCGAGGTGGACATCTTTAAGACATTGAGTCTTTCAATCCATAAACATGATATATCCCTTCAATTATTTAACCTTCTTCACATCTTTAATACTTTGTAATTTCTGTGTAGCCAGCTTGCACATCTTTCGCTATGCTTATTCCTAAACCGTTGATGCGTTCCATTGCAGTTGAATGACTTGGCAGACAAACTCATGACACCTACCTCCTGGGGTCCAGCCCTTGTATAATTCTATCACCTTGAGCGTGAGCATGACCCATACCTTGTTTCTAACCAAGAGGTTAGGCAGGGGTTTTAGAATGTCACCTCATGAATGTGTTACGTTTGCTAAACCTCCATCACGTAAGTCTCCATCTTGCTTGCTGACTAGCACTAGAATCTCTCTTGTTCATTTGCGGGCTTTGAGGAAGAAGCAAACTTCCGTGAGTTCTACAGCCTCAAAGAAATGAATTCTGCCAAAAAGTGGAGTGAGCTTGAAGGTGGACCCTTCCCCACTGGGCCTCCTGATGAGACCCCAGCCCTGGCTGACACCTGGATTGAAGACAGTTGAAAGTCTAGCTAAGTCATAACCAGGTTCTGACTCACAGAAAGTGTGACATAATAAATATTTCTTTTTTTTAATAAATTTATTTATTTATTTTATTTTTGGCTTCATTGGGTCTTCGCTGCTGCGCGTGGGCTTTCTCTAGTCGCAGTGAGTGGAGACTACTCTTCGTTGTGGTGCACGGACTTCTCATCGCGGTGGCTTCTCTTGTTGCAGAGCACGGGCTCTAGAGCACAGGCTTAGTAGTTGTGGTGCACGGGCTTAGTTGTTCCACGGCATGTGGGATCTTCCCAGACCAGGGCTCGAACCTGTGTCCCCTGCATTGGCAGGCAGATTCTTAAGCACTGTACCACCAGGAAAGTCCAATAAATGTGTTTCTTTAAGCTACTAAACTTGTGATAATTTGTGGCCCAGCATAGAAAACTTATACAAATTGTATGCATTTTAAACTCTGTTTTCTATCGTGAGTTGCTAGTATATGAAAATAACATTCGTTTGTATATATTGACAGAACCCTGATAGTACCTTTCCAAATTCACTTACTAATTCTAATTAGTAAGAAATTTTTTTGGATTTTCCACACACACAATCATATCATCTCCAAATAATGTCAGTTTCAGTTCTTCTTTTCCAGTCCTTAGGTTTTTTTTGTTTTAACTGTTTCTTCTTTATTGTATGAATAGGACTCCTAACACAGTGTTAAATATTGTGAAAGCAGACATCTTAGTCTTGTTTCCAATCTCAATGGAAAGGCTTTAAACGATTTTCCATTTAAGTAGTTTTTATAGGTACTCTGTATCAAATTAAGGAAGATTCAGGATCCCATTTTGATAAGTTTTTGTGTGTGGTTTATTTCTCATACATTCCTGAGTAAGTATAAATAATAATAAAGTGGTTGGATCACAACATATAATTTAATAAAGTCCTAAATAATTAATTTTGGTTGACACTCATGGCAGAGACTATTAGTGATCACCACTATCCCTGTGTCTCTCTAAAACGATGAGTTTCCTTTGTGATTGGAATAACCAGGTAACTAGTTCTGGTCAATGTAACCTGATCATCTTGAGGTTTGTCACCTCTAGACCAAAGTAGTTAAAAATGCAATGTGCCTAACCCACCCAGTCTTCTCCCCATCTTTCCCCTCCTTCTCACTTGTGCCCCCAACGCTTTTCCCCTTGTGCCAATGGATGACACCAAGGCAGCTATGATATGAAGGACCCACAAGCCTCCTGGGTCCCTGAGTCACCATTTGGGGGAGAGCAGTTTGGAACAGGCAACCAACTGCATCAGACAGTGGCCTGAGACAGAAAGAAACTTTTATTTTATTAAGCCACTGGCAGCCTGGGCATGTTTGTTATGGCAGATAACCTTACTTATCCTGACATGAAATTTTCTCTCCTAAGAGCAGTACATGAAGGAAAGGATCAAAGGCCAATAGGGATGTACTAAAATCTTCAGTGCTTCAATAATGGATCACTTTTCATAAATGAGGAAAATGTTCACTCTTCCACACTGGTAAAAATTATTCGAGTGACCAGCGTATTCTGTCTTTGGTCATCTTTTTCTGTGGTCAGTGCAGATAACTCTTTTGCTCTCATCTTATCCTCTTTCTCTACTTTTCATTTGCTCATTCTGCCATACAGTCTTCTTAGAGATGCCAGCATACCAACCCGGCACTACCACTAGGTATCAGCCTCAAATGCTCCACAAAACCCACCTTGTGACCAGTGGCCACAGAAGAACTTTAGTACAACTCTAGTCATGTTACCATGTTAATGAGTCATACTGAACCATGTTATGAAGTTGTTCCCTCAAAGAAATAACAGCGGAAATATCACTGGCAAGAGTTTGCTTGTAAAAGACATTCAAGATTGTTTCCAAAGGTCAACTATATACCCAGCAACTGTTTTGACTGCATTTAATTAAATACAAACGAAATGATCAACATAAGTTGCCATTAGGCAATTATTTTGCTGGTATTCTGTCTCTTTTGAGACATAATTGCCTACTGCATTGATCATCTAGAAAATTTTTTAACTCAATTGGTTGTAACAGATGAAGAGTTAATATCAGTTTAGAGCAATCAAGAACTTTTATGTGAATAACACATTTATATTAATACTACACACTTTAGATCACAGAATATTGCTATTTTTATCTTTCTCTATCCCTGGGCCATCACTGTAGAGATGTGAGATGTTAATTATATTTTTCTGATTAACCATTTTAAATAAATGAATAAATTAACAATAAAAATTGATGTTTATCTGAAAGTTTACCAACTTAAAGGTTTTCTCTCATTTTCAGAATAATCGGAACTTTTATTCTCTTTCCCAAAATGTACATAAATGCAACAAGAGTGCATCTGGTTCATTCGCAAAAGACATTAAGATATTTTTCCGTCCCTAAAGTAATCAGACAGGGTTATCATGGAACCTCACAAGTTTCTTCGTTTTTTTTCACAGGACAGAGTCAATATTGAATTTTCATCTTATATAAGCATTTAAAATATTAAGCTAACTTAGATCCACTGTTAAATATATCACAGTCACTGTGCACACTTGTTGGCATTCAAATAATTTCTCAAGGTTTACAGTAAATGTTCAAGGAAGAGGAGAAATTCATTTGGGTCTAAGGAGACCAGCTATTCCGGACTTTTCCTTCGAGTGTAGCCAAAGGTCTTGCAAGTGTCCCACTGGCTTGTAGGAAGGGCCGACACATTGCTGTGTGCACCCTAAAACTGAGCCCTTCTCCCAGGGGGCCCAAGAGGGTTTGTCTGTATATATTTGTATAGAGATGTAACAGGAAAATTTCTCTTAGAGAAAAGTTTTGTGGTCATTAGCCAAAGTGAATTAAATTCTTATTCAGAAGCTCCAGGACTGCCAGTTACCAGGGCCAATGTGAGTGTAGTCTGAAATGACTAAGAAGGTATTGGGACAAGGGGACCCAGTACCCGAAGAGACGACTATCTACTCGTCCAACCACTGTAATAGTTGGTCGAATAATCAGACCAAAAGGCAGCTTTAAAAACTTTAAAAACTAGCTTGATAAATTATCTTGATGAACTACCTGATTGGTCCAAGTTCAAATTACTTAGAAGAAAGAAATGGCTTAGGGTCCCGGCCCAAATATTCAGAACAAACCCAAACTGCTTGTCAGCTTCCCAAATTATTGCTATCAAAACCAGACAAAAGAGGGAGAAGATACCTCCTGGAACCTGCCCACGTTTTAACCAACGCAATTCTTTTGCAGAGCGCACACCTCAGCCAGAAGTCGGAATGCCGGTCCAAGTGCACACGCTCTGGCTTCGCCATCGTGCTGACTCTTCAGATGACGGTCGTTTTTTCCACTCCTGCTGCCAACTGCGCCCGAAGCTCACCAGCCTGTGTTCTGAAGCCAAGAGTTCATAGGAAACCTTGCAACATCTCATGCAATTGTAATGCAGTTAGTGAGGCGCCCTCCTGCTGGGCCCCTCCCCTCCACGCTCTGAGCCTCCAAAGAAGTCAATCACCGCGCCAAGTTCAAGGGGCTCCAGGCCGGGGGCGGAGGCTCAGGCTGCCCCTGCACTTTGTCCTTTCTGCTGCCTGCCCTGGGATCCTCCTTTCAGCAGCATAGAGGGTGGGTCCAGTGTGATGCCTTTCCAAGCACCACGGAGCGGAAGCTCCCTGGTCAAGCTCTCTCCAAGTCATCTCATGATAGAAACAGGGCACAACCAACTTTTCCAGATTGTGTGCACTTGCAAATGAAGCTCTGAAGGGAATGAATTTGCATTAGGCAATTCATCAAGCAAATTCACAAGATAACTAACTTCCAGAATGCCTCCCCTCCCTCGTTCATCGAATCTTATATTTTCTTTCTGATGATTTATATTAGAGTCATCCCCAAGTTCTTGCTTGAATATACTTTAAATTACCAGTTACCACACCAAACACCCAGATGGGGAGTTTTAAATATTCTCCCCACTGAAAGAAACCAGGGCTCTTTGAAGAAGTGGATGATTCCAGGCCTGGAGCAAGGAAAGATGAGCTTAGAACACATTTTTTAAAACATTGTTTAGAAAACGATGGAGGTGTGTTGATATAATCCAGAGGCAGCTTGGTGGGGGGCTGGGGGGGGGGGCGAATCCCACTGGCCAAATCCAGGACGATTTGAGCCACAGAATAGTGATGGGAACAGATTAAAATCCATTGCATAAAATAAGAATTTTTAAGTCTGTACTGATATAAATGAATGAATAAATAAGTGGAGAGAAAGAACAGCTTTTCCTCACTGCCAATTGCCCAGTAGAAGTGTCATAAAATCTCCGTTTTGCCACTATCATTGTAACAGTGCCACTATCATTGTAACAGTGCCACTATCATTGTAATAGTTGGTTAAGGCATGAATCCTCAATGGATGCAAAAACTAATGGATGAAATTTTGATAAGGAAGATAATAAAGACATCGTCTCCAAGTATCTTCCCCCAAATTATTTATTACCACCAGGAAAATAGTAAATTTAAAATGGAGAAATCTCGCAGACACCACCCTAACCAAGTGATGGAAGCCAACGTCTATATTGACACAAAGCGACCTCATGTGCCTCCTGATACGATATACCGAGAAGGACACTGCATCACTTCTTCAGTGTTCCTGCCAAAAATGCAAACTCTGAATTTAAGCAAGAGAAAACATCAGACAGACTCAAATTGAGAGACTTTCTACAAAATAACTGGTCTATACACTTCAAAAATGTCAAGGTCAAGAAGACAAAGAAAACGGAGGAAACAGCCAGGTGAAAGTCAAGACTTTGGACCATCTCTGGGAAGTGAGGTGTGACTCCAAAGTGTAGTAGGAGGACAGTGGATAGAGTTTCAGAACGGATTATGCACCATGTTAAAGTTACTCATTTTAGTACTTAGATTGCGATTGTGTCACAGAATCTTCTTGTTCTTAAGGAATTTATGTTAAAATATTTAGGAGCAGAGGGAGCACGTGGCATGCCACTTACTATCAATTCATTTGGGAAACATAATTTTATACGTTATATACATGTATATATGTATGTATATGTATATGTGTGTGTGCATATGCTTGTGTGAAATGAAAGAGAAATCCAAAGGGGAAAAACCTTGGCTATTGGTAACTGGGTAAATGGGAGTTCATTGTATCTCTCCCACTCCTGTATAAATTGGAAATTACATCAAGTAAAACTCACAAAAAAATTATCACAAAGTGAAAGAAAATTAGTGACGCAGGTAAACACTGAGATTAGCCAAGAGTGTCAGAAAAGGTGCTGGACACAGTGAGAGCATATGCACCTCGGGCACTGTCTGGGCTCCTACGGGAGACAAGGTGGGCTCATGCACTTGTCCGTGAATGTAAATTCCACGGCAAACTCAACGAGTTAACCCAGTGGCTCTCAACCAGGGGTGACATCGTCCTGCTGGGGACATCTGGCAATGTCTATTGACATTTTCGTTCTTGCACTTGGGTGAGGGCAATGGAGTGTTGCTACTGGCATCCAGTGGGTAGCAGCCAGGGATGCTGTTCAACAGCCCACGACACAGATCCCCAACCACAGGCATCTGGTCCAGAATGCTGATGGCGCTGAGGATGAGAAACCCGGGGCCACACGTTGATTTTCAACAACGACGTGGTTAGAAGATTGAATTTAAGAGACTTAATTTCATAAATTAAAACAGTTTCATAAAGCCTCAGAATATATTAGAAATTCACAGTTCCCATCATTTTCAAGGCTGATGACAACAAAGATTCAGCAAACAGCAAAGACAACACTTCTAGTTTAAGAACAAAAGAACCTTCCCAGCTTTCATTGAAGGTCCATATAGAATGCAAGATTTATGTGCCTTTCTTGTAGTTATGGATTTAATACACATCTATAGCCACCTTAAAAAGGAAACATCATTAGCCAGAAAGTAGGATTCAACATTTTTATCTTTGAATCTTAATATCTAAGATTAAAATGTTTTAAGGGCTTCCCTGGTGGCGCAGTGGTTGAGAGTCTGCCTGCCGATGCAGGGGACACGGGTTCGTGCCCCTGTCCGGGAGGATCCCACCTGCCGCGGAGCGGCTGGGCCCGTGAGCCATGGCCGCTGAGCCTGCGCGTCCAGAGCCTGTGCTCCGCAATGGGAGAGGCCACAACAGTGAGAGGCCCCCATACCACAAAACACAAACAAACAAACAAAATAATAAAATGTTTTAAGCTTTCTAAATATTTTCTGTTACTTTGTGCTGTTATGTGAAGTGACAAACACATCTATCCTACAGACAATTACAAGCTCTCTAAAAATAGTTCCTTTTAAGTATATTGGATTTTTAAAAACTGCTAATCCCCATTATAAAAAAAATGCTAATCTAATTCAAACTGGTGATAGCAACATGGAGGAAATGCATCTAGATGACAATAATGGGTTTTGAAGAGTTTACTCCAATTTTGGTCATGCACTAAAATGCCCTCATCAGGATGTGATAACACACGGCGTGCAGCCAATGCCAGGAATCCATTCCTAAAATGAGTTCAGACATAATTGCAGCTTTTGACATCCTCCACGTTAGCATCCTTCTAAATCATCTTGAAAAATATGTTAGGCTTTCAGGTTCGGTTATTTGGTTGCTTAAATCTTATTATAACCATCAACAACAGTTTGTTAATATAATTTCTTTCCATCCCTCCTCTTACACTGTCATCTGGAGTCATCTGTTACACTGTCATCGGAAATCCCAAAGGGAACTGGTCTTGCTTCCATCCTTTACTTTATCTAACTGCTACCTTTAAGAACTACAACTCCATATCTTTTAAAACATGGATTCTCTTATCGTATTTCAGCTGACAATTGGCCTACTTACTTTTCTATTCCCAGCACTTGGTATACAGATTGGTTATTTAGACTAAACTAACTCTGGGTTTTGTTGTCTTGAAATTTTTTGATGTTAAAACCTAGAACCTTGTAATTCAACTATACTTCAATAAAAAATCAATTTAAAAAACCCCTAGAATCCTTTGGTTTATTCTCTCCCTTTTACCTAAAGAAAAAGAAGATTATTGTTATTTTTCATGAAGATTTCAGATTTACTGATCTATTTAGTGTGGTCACATCAAGGGTTTTCTCCTATAGATGGAATCACCAGCTGTTCGAATCAGAACACATACCCTGGACACTCCACATTCTCCAGTGCTGATGTCTTCCCACAAAGCATTGCATTTCCTTCCACCTCTCTGGTTATGAGATTGCAAAAAGAATGCAGAGTCTGTCTTCCTCATATTAAGACAAAAAAAAAAAAAAAAACTGGGGTAGGAGAGAAGAAAAGAATATTTTGTACCTACCATACAATAGCAGCTCATGTTCTAAGTATTTTAAATATACCACTATTTTATTCTTCTGATTTAAAATGGTGCCTACCTAGCAACCCCAATATAGCCTGTATCCATCGTTAACCCTGTCTTGGAAAGATATTATTCCTATAAGCTAGTACATGACGAGTTCTCAAAAAATATTTCTTAAATAAATGATTTATACCTATGAAGATACTTACAAGGTGATTTAAAAATATACTAAAATCATGACACTGTTACTGAAAGTTAAGATTGATTAAGAGCTTAATGGCAGAATCTGGGCCAAATCTCCACAAAGTGTGATGCTAATGGAGCACTGTTTAAAAAATAAACGATCAAAACCAACTCTTTCAGGTTAAGCCCCATGACCAACTCAGGCTGTGATTCAAGGGGGACCAGCTGCACAAAGGAGAGGAAGAGCCCACTCAGGACCCCAGCCAGAAGCCAGGCAGCTCTTCAATAGAAATTAAAGGACGGGAATTCCCAGAAAATGGCAGGACAGAGAGTGTGGGAGCTTGGGGTGCACATGTTACCCTGGTAGGTAAAACCCAGGGGGCGGAGCAGGAAGAGTGCGAGCAGCAATGCAAACTGGGAGCCGGGTCCCCATGCGCTGTGTCTGTTCTGCATTCCAGGCAAGGAGACGGTGATAGGGCAAGAGGGCAAAAGTACACTAGATGCCGTCTACAATAGAAAACAACCAAGCCGGACCCCGGGCTCAGACCCCTCCCCCCACCGGTGGAGAAAGTTATCTGTCTCTGCTCACTTCTCACTGTCTCTGCTCAAGCCAAAACATTGAGATCCAAAGCTCTTTTTTTCTTTTGCTTTATTTCAAGAATGAATAAAAAGGAAAAAATACAGCATGAGGCAACCTCAAAAGGACAACACAATAAGACAAAGTGAATGTTGTTCTCAACTCAGAGAAAGAACACGCTGGGTGTAAACTGAAACCAACATCAGAAGTAAACTCCTGGAACTATTTAGCATACTCAAAGAGCTTAAACACCATCTTCAATGAGAAAGGACAGGCAATCAAAAGAAAAACAAATACCCTATGCTAACACGTATATATGGAATCTAAGAAAAAGAAAAAAAAGGTCATGAAGAACCTAGGGGTAAGATGGGAATAAAGACACAGACCTACTAGAGCATGGACTTGAGGATGTGGGGAGGGTGAAGGGTAAGCTGGGACAAAGTGAGAGCGTGGCATGGGCATATATACACTACCAAACGTAAGGTAGATAGCTAGTGGGAAGCAGCCGCATAGCACAGGGAGATGAGCTCGGTGCTTCGTGACCACCTAGAGGGTTGGGATAGGGAGGGTGGGAGGGAGGGAGACGCAGGAGGGAAGAGATATGGGAACATGTGTATATGTATAACTGATTCACTTTGTTATAAAGCAGAAACTAACACACCATTGTAAAGCAATTACACTCCAATAAAGATGTTAAAAAAAAAGAAGAGAAACTAGAAAACAAGAAGATGAAAGGAAGAGATGAACAGAGAGAGAGAAATCAGTAAAGAAACAGAGACTAAAAAGATTAAAAATACAACAACAGGATTCAAATCCATGCTACAGACTGTGAACAACAGAAGATGTAACCATTAATATGGCATACAAATTTGAGATTCTCTTTTCAACAGAGAGGAAAAGGACAAAGAAAGGAAAATAATAATTTTGAAAAAGAACATGAGAAATGAAAGCAGAAAACAGTCTAACACACACACACACACACACACACACACACACACACACACACACACACACACACACACACACACACACTGGTAGTCTAGAAGAGATCTCTTGTCCCCCACCCCTCCCAACCTACAAAGAACAGAAGCAATTATCAACTACGTTACTTTCTAGAAGTGAAACAACACAACCAAAAGGATATGGATTTGCTGATTGAGAAAGTTCACAGCTTTTCATGTAAAAACCATAGATGAAAGGCATATTTATATATTCTCTAGCAAGTGATGAAAAACTTCAAGGAAGAGGGAGAAAGAACATCCTGCTGACAGCGAGATAACCCAGAGTTTATCTGCACAGGAGAACAGTGAGAAATGGCCTCAGATCCATCCTTTGGAACGTGAAATGCCAGACCAGGAAGCATCTACAGATGTCAGAGGGGGAGAGAGTTGTGACCTAAATATATGACCTAGCCAAGTTATTTTTCATTTGCGAAACAAGACCAAGAGCAATTCATAGCCTAATAGTTTAATTATTAAACAGAAATTACTAAAAACTAATGATTACGCCTTTAACTTAGAAACCAGAAGAAATAGGAGCCAATACCCAGTGTACTAAATAAACCGGATATCAGTGAATTAGAACACATACAAATTTATATGGTAAGTCCAACATCTAGCTCATTATTAAAACTATGGTTTTTTAATTCATCTGAAATTTAATTAAAAATGATATGAGGTGGGTCAGTCAGGTTGGCCAGTTTCATTTGTTGAGGAATCAATGAATCAAAGTATCAAAGGTTACACTACATTTTAAGACAATATGTGTATAGCAGTGAGGTTGGAAAAACTTTCCCAAGTAAAACCACAAACCTAGATGCAATAAAGGAAAGGAGGGACAAATTTCACCTTGAAATGTTTTTTAAAACAGCATGCCCTATAATACCACCCACAAAATAAAAATACAGATGATTCACCTCTTCTACCACCCATGTGACAGACAGACAGACATGGTGACAGACATCAATATCCCCGAGATACTAAAATTTTCCACAAATTTGTAAGTAGAAGAGTGAAGAACAAATAGAGAAATGGACAAACATCTGGGTCAACAATGAACAGAAGAGAAAATTCAGATAAATAGTAAATGTGTGGTCAAGGTCATGGAAATTGAAGCAATGAGGCGATCCTAGTCCTCACTCCCCACTCTGGCACAAATCATGACTATTGGTAACACTTGGTGCCGGCAAAGACATTGGAAAGGGACATTCTCCTACAATGCTAATGGGGGAATGAATCATTGCAAACTTTCAGAAAATAATCCAGTATTATCTATCAAATACTAAATTCACATTTCCTTTTAACCAGGCAATTTTACTTCTGGAAATTTGCCCTATAAAATAAACATTCCAGCATGTATATTCATCCATATAACTGTGGGGCTTTGTTTGAAAAAAATTTAAAACCTGGAAACAACCTGATGCTCACCAGTAGAGACAGGCTTAAATAAACTTTCCTATAGGACAAAACACACGGAATATTAAATCATTCTTTTAAAGAATGTGTTCTGCATTATTTATTAGCCCAGGGGATATTCATGACACATCATTAGCTTACAAACATAAAGTTACAGCATAATCTCATCTCTATAAGAAAAAAAGTCAAAATCAAGATGTACGTAATGTGTATTATGGATAGGTGGAGAGGTATATTCAAAGTTAGACAAGGATGCAAACTGTACCACCATGAAATGATATTGATTATCTGATTACCTAAGGTGGGAGTAGAGGATGGAGTAGGAGTAGGGAAAACTACTAACTCTTTCTTCTGATAATTTTAGATTTCTTACTTGTTCTAATTTAATAACAAAAATTAAAAGTATAAAGCACCAATAAAATAGAGAAAACGCAAACACATTACTTTTGGAAGGAGAATGGAGACAACAGCAAATAGGGCTTTGCAAGATAGTAAGAGACCGTTCTGTATAGAAACCTATGAAAATAGCTTTAAAAATCTAAATGAAATGAAAAAAATAAACATATTGTAGAAATGATCAAATAGTACTTATTCCAGGAGGGCAAGGATGTTTTAATTCCAGAAAACTGGTAATATAATTAATCATATCAGTAGATCAAAAGATAAAATGACTTTAAAAATGTATGGATAAAACAGAAATAAAAGGATATTTCCTTGGCATACTAAAAATACACATTAACATACTTCGTGATTAAATCATAAAGATACATTTTTTAAAAATCAGAAACATTGATGCCATTCTAGTCAATTCAGTAAGTTCATAAAAAAATGAATAAATTTTGGAAGAGTAAGACAAAAATATTATTCACAGATTGTCTGCATTAGAAGAGGACGTAATGAGCTGTATCACTATTACAACTAACTAGATAAGTCATAGACAGTGAGATAGAAATAGGTATAGAAAATTTATATTGTTTCCTGTACAGGAGCAATAAAAAGATAGAGAATATAGTAAAAAGGAGTGCATTCACAACAGAAACAAAAAATATAGAATACCAAAGAATGATTTTAATAAAAATGTTTAAAGTCAACAGCAAAATCGATTGAGCCCCAAACAAAAAGGCTTAAATCAAAAGTCTTATCATGTTGATTTAAATAGAAAAATTAATAACATAAATATGACAATATGTCCAGTCTTCCCAAACTAACTTATAAATTTAATTTAATTCCATTTGTACTCCAAATGGGATTTTTTCCCCTCATAAGATGATTCTAAAATTTATCTAGGAAATAAATAAAGAAGAACAATCAGAAAATGTTTGGGATAGAATGAAAGGGACTTGATAAAATGAACTCCAAAGCTACAATAGTTAAAACAGTGAGGCACTGGCAAGAGAATAGACTGATGAAAGGGCAAAAAATAAAACTTTACCCACACGTGTATAGGAATTTATCATGATGAAGGTGCACCTCAAAGCAGAGGTTAAAGTCTTAATAAATGACTTAAGTTTAAATGACTAATTAGAAAAAATTTTAAGTCAAATCCTCCATCTCAGAAAACATTAAAATTAATTCCTGATGGATTTTTTAAAGTAAAATACCAAAATAAACCACAAAAGAAGATGAAAATGTAGAAAATACTTCAACTTAGGGGAGGAACGATAGTGTAAATGGACACATAAGCAAAAGAATGCTATAAAACAGTGATAGTTTTAAACACACCAATTTTATATACAAGCAAAAAAATGAATGATAAACCACTTGAAACCACTCAAAAGATATATAATAAGAGTATATCATTAATCTATAAAAGACTTTTACAAATTAATAAGAAAAAAAATAAACACCCCATTAGGTAAATAGACCAAGGCCAGAATCAAACAATTCACAAGAGAAGAACACCAGAGAGCCAGTAGTGTGTGGTAATAAAAAGTTCTACCTCTTGTAATCAGAGAAATGCAATTTAAAAGAACAACAAAGCATCAGTTCTATGGCATCAAATCTACAAAAATTAAAGAACACAAAATGCCCAGTGTGGGTGAGAATTTGGGGAAATGGGTACTTTCATGCATGACCTATGAGTGTTATTTTATATGCAATCTTTCTGAAATGCAATTTTATAAAATGTTTTAAATTGGGCACAACCTTTGACCAGGGGATTCCACTTCTAAGAACTCTTCCTAAGGGAATATGCAAAGGCAATTGCAAATAATTTTGTGCCTTGTCGTTCATCACGATGATATTTATAATGGTAAAAGTTTTAAACGACCTAAATGTCCAACTGGGGCTGGTTAAATGAATTTTGCCTCTTCTCTCTGATAGACTAGCATCTATTCTGTCTTTTAGACTTATGTTAAGAAAATTTGTTCACATGGGAAACAGTCACAATCTATTGTCAACTGTGAATCATAGGTAACAAAACAAAACAAAGAACAGAATTCCAAGTTGGTAAAGTAATGACCACCCATGCATTGAAGAGAGACTATAAACATAGGGGGCCATGTCTTCCCTTTGACTTGCAGAAGTTTTACAATGAACATGGTGTACTTTTATACATAGAAAACAAAAAATCTCATTTTTGTGACCATTTTTTGTTATCAAGTTTCCAAATATTCCTAACCTAAACAGAGTCCTGGGAAACATAAACAAGTTGGCAGCCTTTCAAAGAAAAGACAGGGGAGGACTCTGAGTTTTTGGCAAAGCAGTGTTTCGTCCCTGAGCTTCCCTGCAGGGCAGGGAAGCGCCCACTTAGCCAGGACTCAGATGATGGATGTATTGCTCATGGATGGTGCACGTCTGTAATAAGTGGTGTCATAACTCTGACAAGTAAGCTTGGCACATTTGCATTGAGATAAAAGTAAACAGGGCTTCCCTGGTTGCGCAGTGGTTGAGAGTCCGCCCGCCGATGCAGGGGACACGGGTTCGTGCCCCGGTCCGGGAAGATCCCACATGCCGTGGAGCGGCTGGGCCCGTGAGTCATGGCTGCTGAGGCTGCGCGTCCGGAGCCTGTGCTCCGCAACGGGAGAGGCCACAACAGTGAGAGGCCCGCGAACCGGGGAAAAAAAAAAAAAGTAAACATACAGAATCAAGGAAAAATGGTATTTATTCAACAGGTTTGGGGTGCCAGTCGCAGGACAGACTGCCAGTTGGCTGCCACTAGGATAGCAGTAGGGTGAGGTGTCTGCCCTCAAGTTGCTTATAACCTACTTGGAGAAGGAAACAAAGAGGGAGAGAGAAAAAATGCAAACAGTTTTTCCAGTATAGACTGCATTATTGCAAAGCACTGGGGTGCGTTACTGGAAGAATGCTCTGAAGAGAAAATGAAGTGCTACAATTAGCTACCCAGCTGCCACTGTCTTCTCCTGCTCCAATCTCCTGAACGGGGTCGCAGAGTTTTGCAAGACCTCACAGAATGCTACAAGTCTAAGAGTTGGCTGTTTGCGGAGCACACATTCGCCCCCTGCGTGGAGCTGCCCTCCGCTGCACCTCTGGATCCTTGCCCTTTGCACGCATTCCCAGCTCTCCACCCCTCACTTTCCCAGCCCAGGTGTTGTGCCCCAGCCTGGACATCCCTCCCTCTTTTCCCTTGGTCAGTAACTATGTGACCAGAAGACCCTCCACCCTACCAAGCCCAGAAAACCAAAATAAAACCCTAACAGCCTTAGGAGATAAAATTGTGAGTAAGATACAAAAATTAGGGGACAATCACTTACAGAAATGAGGGAAGGGATATCCTGAGATGAGACTGGAATGAATGAATGAATGAGTGAATGAGTAAAAGGTTTAATCTAATCATCATAATTACTAATATTTAATAATTTATATAGCATAGAGTTTCAGAATATTGAAAGAAAACTGTAACATCAGACCCCAAATGAAATAGAACATTTAAATTAAATATTCAAAGTAGACGTCAGAAGCTTGGTGAGAGGGAAAGCCCCTTATACCCGGAAGGTGGAGTCAGAAGCTCCCTGCCTGTCACAGACATCACTCTGCTCACAAACACTCCTGCTGGTTCCCCTTCCAGACACATGGTCTCCTCCCCTTGACATTATGTGTGGCCACATGACTTGCTTTGCCAATGAAATAGTAGCAGAAGTGGCGTGTCACTTCCAACAAAAGCTTTAAGAGTGAGTACCTGCTCCACCAAGCTCTCTCTTTCCCTCTCCCTCAAGCGGAGGGCCGGCCGTGTCCCAGATCAGAGCTGTGTGTCAGCGGCGGTCCCGGCCAGCCTTCCAGAGGCATATAACATGAGCAAGAAATACACCTCAGTTGCTTTAAGCCTCTGAGATTTGGGGGCTCTTTGTTACCTAGCTTACTGTAACTATCATGCTGTCACAGAGCAATAAATTTAACTCTAAGATTTCAGCCACCGAGGAGGAGAGTAGAATGGTACATGCCTGTCTGATCCTCCTCTTTCCTGAGAGAAGAAAATGCACAAGTGCATTACGAGCTGGGGCTAAATCTCAGAACTGCTTTGTCTGGATTTTTAAATAGGACACAATGGGGAACATATTAAATTAGTCACAGAAAGGGGACTTTTCTGCCCTTCGATATTCTAATTGAGAAGTAGCGACACTACCTCCCTTGCAGAATTGGGGTGAGAACTAGAAACGAGGTGGGGGACTTTTCCGGATCTCTGATTGGCCTTCGCTGACCCCCGATGACCTGTCTCTATGACCTACCTCAGGCCACAGTAGCCTGTTGTAGTGGATAAGGAGAGGGATTGCACATAAGTTGTCATCAATACAACAGCTGAAGTTTGCAAATGCTGTGATTATTTATAGGAACAGAAGCGGATTAAAAGTTATCACTCTTATTACTCTCATTCAGAATTGAGGTTATCTCGAGAGAGAGAGAGAGAGAGAGAGAGAGAGAGAGGGAGAGAGAGGGATAATGTCCCAGCTCCAGAGCTGTGAACACACGACGTGACATCATTGACCAGGTGCGCCCCTGCAGAGGAAAGCACCAAGGACCACAGCTCCTATGAGATGACTGAGTTGGATGTAGTAATGCCCAGAGTTTACTGTCAATCTCCCAGGTTCCCTGACCCAGAACTGGAGCCCACTTATTTGCCTGGAAGAATTTGGTTTGCTCATTTCCTGGAGTTATGAAGCGAGAACGACGCAGACGGCAGGAAAATCAAGAGAATCTCCATCAGATCCTCACTTTTACATGATAGAATTTCAGGGAAAAAAATCAAATTAAAACATTCATCCAATTAGTAAAATATATGGGTAGAAATGAACCGTTTTTGGATTTTGCTGACTTCCGCGATCCCTTCGGAATTCAATTCATCATCTTTGCCAACGTCAAATCTACCAACTCAGACCCCTGTGCCTAAGTTAATAATATTTCAACTGGAGAATTTGGGAGAGTTGTGAAATTCATAAAAGAGATATTTGAAACTCTTCATAATTATGCCAAGTATATCTAGATTTATCAGAACCACCTGTATTTGGGGGTGAGAAAATGTCATCTTTAACAGATAAGTTAATTAGTCCAGTAGCCTGAGCATTGACCAGGGAACCAGAAAGTTAGCCTAGTTTCTCCTCCCAAAGTCTTAAGTTACTGAAATGTGACCACAGGCATCTCCCCCTCCCAGGCCCGCGACAGCGACTCGGTGACCAGGGGATGCCTTCCAAGAAAACACCTTTTGAAGAATTATAGGTACTAGGCAGATTCTCTCTTCAAGGTAAAGCTAGCTGCTTCCAGGCTGATGGATTCTTCAAGTGGCAAAGGCAGGAGGCTCTTCTGACAGCAGGAAAGGGCAGATCTTAAAGCCTCCATCCAGAGCCTGGTACACTTCCAAGTGCTGAGCCCAGGGATTTATCCAGACAAAGGGCTCCCCTCTGCAGTGAACGTTTCATCTGCTTTATGAATGAATTACAGGCAGTAAGGAAGGGCAGATATCAAAGTGCATCTCCCTATAGAAAGCTATTAATAATAATCTTTATTAAGCTTCTATTTGATGTTGTATTTCCCTATCTTCAAAATTTTTATCAGACCCACTTTAGGAATTAAGATCCTTTCACATTGACTATTGTGGGATTTTATTTTAATTTTCCGTTTTTTCCTTTTCTTTATGTGGAATGCTGCGGAGAATCAGATATCATGCTTGAGAATTATAAGTTATTATTGAAATTTAAGGCGGTGTACTTTCGAGCTTGGGTATCATTGCTTTATTATTTATTTAGAAGTATTGAAACATTTGAGTTAAAATTAAAAATGTAAGATATAAATTCATCTTTCTTTGTTTATTCAGAATGTTTTATTGCACACCTGTTCTGAGACGGCCACTGCACTAATCTTCAGAAATACCAGAAAGAAATACATGTATTTTTTCAGAGTTTTTTTTTACCTCACAGTCCCAAACTCTTCATAATTTCTTACATTTGAAAAGTTCTATGCAACTCCAAAAACGGTTTCCTCTTCTCTCTTTTCTGTTTTACGTGTATCCCCAAGATCTCAGTTGACACCAGAGACTTCTGTGGTTAATATGCTTAATTAATATCTGTTAGCCAACCTCCTTAGACCATCGTCTATAAAGTACATTTATAGGACTAATTTGTTTTTACTTTCATTTAGGTGCGCTAATGCAAATTAAAGACATTAACTAATCAGGCATGAGAATAATTTATAAAGAAAAAGAAAGGGGCATGTCTTTTCCAACATAAAGTATACGGAATTGCTACAGAAATGGCCCAAGTGAGCCCTACTGGTTTATTCAATAAGGGTCCTCTCAAATTCCATCTGTGAACATTTGGTCAGTCCTTTTATGGAAAAAAGACATTTCTCCAGGTTCATATTAATTTTTGTGCACATCTGCACATTCACCTAATCCCTGCCCACATACCACTTCAATTAAAATTAACGGAAGTCAAATCCTTGAGTGGTTTTAATTGCAATATGTAGATTATAAATGGCGCCCATCTTTAACCACACAAAAATGATTTCTTTCCTTGGCCTCTCTCTCAGGAATAATATTGAAGCAAAGGGTTAGTTATTGTGGAAGAATTTTCATTTATTGTGTTTCAGCTCCAAATGATACTGAGACCTAGCAGTGGGCAAAAGGCCAATGAAAATTAATGCAAAAGTACAATTAAGGAATATTTTAAAGAAATGCCTTTTCATTCTATTCAAGGGCAGACGGTGATGTGCGTTGCCAGAAAGAGGATAATGTTGGGCATGCTTTAATGAGGCAAGCATAATTATATGTCAGCTCTATAAATGATGCAGGAAATGGCTTCTTCTCTTAAGTAGGTTAAATATTGTCCTTACAGCTGGTTTACAATAGTCACAAAATACTCCTCTCACAGATTCCTCAGAGATACACTTTAAAATGGATTGTATCCAAATTATCTGTCCTTTAAACTAGCAGAGTAAGATTTAATGTTCTCTTATTTCATTTATGGGCATACCCCACGACTGCATTTCGGCTTGCTAAACATTTTCAGCCCCGTGCTGATCTACTGAACCTTATTTATATACTCAAATTAAAACAATAGGTAAGATCACTATTAAGAGTTCTGCTTTGGTTTGTTTGTTCTGTTCAGAGCAAAAATTTCTATGTCTGCACCTCCTTAAAAGCAACAAGTAATTGACTCTCGGTCAATTACAAGCAGAACCGCTACTACACACTATCAGCATTTTTATCTTAAAGAAGTCATTACCGTGTCTCAAATCATAAGCTAAGATAAATAGGATTGGCCATTGAAACAGAAAATATTAAGAAAGAAAAAGTCAAAGATGACACCCAGAAATGTCAATGAGGTTAATCACGCTTAGAAAAGATGACCCTAACCTTCAGAACGCGTCAGAGCTGGAGTTGGAGCATGGGTTTTCATTTTACTACTGTATAGCCTGCTTCACAACTACCTGGACAAATACAAAACAAGAATTACAGTGCACCATAAGTTATTTTAATATCCCGTAGTGGTGCGTACTTCCAATGAAGTCCCAAGACTATTATTATAGTTCTCTGTTTGTGTGAAAATGTCAAGTTGTTTCGAGTGACTACATACACTAAATTATATATAACTGTTACTTTATAGCTAATAGGCACTAAAATTACTTTAAAACAGAAATGTAAAGTTATATTTTCATCCTTTTTGACAGACAATAAAGCTTATTTATGAGATACAATTTTTCAAGCATTAAAACATCTCATGTTTACAAAAACATTAAAAAATATTATTACTTGATATTTAAAAGAATGAAAAAAGCAAAACCATTAGGAAAGTATTTGTCCTGCTCGGCAACTTCTCTCTTCTGTCAAACTGTCATAACTTCGTTTATGAACGTTACGAGTTTAAATACTTTTAAAATTAAAAAGATTTGCAGGTTCAAACAGAGGCCAGTGATTTAAGGTCTGTCTTGTTTCACCATGCGTTGGCACAAAATCCTTTCATACGTACTTTATGTGAAATGTTGACGTGATAGATCGTACCTGTGTGTTTTCATCTGGATCCCAAGACATGTCCTTTGATTGTCCTATGGCTGCGTCACTGGTTGGAGTTTGGTTTTGCTCGTAAACAAAGTCTCTCATTTCTTCTTCTGCAGGGGGACTAGGCTGCATGATAAGTCCTTAGGCTTCTGCTTCCTCCAATCCATCCATCCATCCACAGCGCTGGTGGGAAATGAGCAGGTAGAGCGCAGCACCTGCTCTTCCCCTGTGAGACTGTTCATGCTATTGAGGAAGAAACAGAGAGAGGCAAAAGCCCTCCCAAAGTCCCACAGCTCCTCGTGGCATGCTTTGCCCTTTGCACAATGCTAAATGATGATGCCAACTGGCCAGGGGTAGCAGTCGACCCCCAGAGACAGGTCCCGCCTGTAGGATTGATACTGGAAAGTCAGTCCACCCAGAGGCTGACACTGACCGCTCTGGCTTCTGGGGTCATGGCTACTGCCATGCACTGGTACCAGTGCACCAGAGCACTGTACCAGTGCTCTCTCAGCAGATCACGGGCTGCCCTGAGCCTCTAACCAGCTCCTGGGAAACGCTGGAAGCATCATGCTCTGTATGGGGGATGGCTTTGTTCCGGGCAACACATGAGGAGTCGGGGCCTCTGGATCTAAGGGCGCCCGACTGTAAGTCCAAAGCCAAATGCAAGGGAAAAAATACAATAACAAAGGATTCCAAGAAAAGTAATCCTTCCAGAGGGACCTGCAGGAAAATCACTTTACAGGGGCGCTGGGTGGACACGGGGCTTGGGGCTGCCCACCATCCATGCCCTTCCCAGCAGCACCCAGATTTCCTTTAGAAGCATTGCTTCCTCCCTCCCAGAAATCTGAAAATAGGGGCTCTGGAGTTTTGTCCTGAGAACAGAGGTGTCTCCATCATGTCGGACGCCCCTGCTGGGAGAACGCCCTGGGCTTCTTGTTTTCTAGGTTTTGGAGGAGACTGGCTCATCTTCCAGCCTTCCCACCAGTTCCCTGGGGCCTCCAGATCCTGCCAGGAAATTCCCTTTTCGCTTTCAGGGACCAGAGCTGTTTTGCTCACTTTCAGCCAAAGAAGCCGTACCCTCTGTGTAGCCCTGGCATCTTTCTCCACCGTAAGCTTCGTGGCAGGATGGCAGCCTGGCATCCTTTGTGTCTGAGCTTCACACAGGGAATGGAGACCTCCTGCTTCTCCTGGCTCTGCTGCCTAAAACCTGACCCACGTCCTCTGCAGAGCCCATGTCTCAAGGCATCCACTAATGAGGGAGCACCAAGTCCCCAAACCTCCCTCCCAACAGCTGCTGGGAGCCCCCCCCCCCCCGCAGGCCTACAGCCACACTGAGTCTATTTCAGACTGCAGGTTCAAAGCCCCTTCCCACTGCTTCTGCCGCTATGCCCTTTGCTAGCAGGATATGGGGTTTCCTTGCCTGGAAGATCAATATTCTCCTCTAACCGCCAGTGGTCCCTCCGCCCAGGATCCTCCCGGGACTTTGCCACCAGGAAGTTGTTCTCATGGCTTTGCGTTCCGACCCGCCTCCTTCAGTGAGCCCAAGTCTTCCTTCTCATGGAAGGAGAGTGAAGCCCTGAGGATCAGAGCCCGGACCACCATCTGAGCAGCAGAGGGCTCCAGCTTGGGGAGGCGCCCCCTCCAGGCAGCAGCTCAGCTCTGCAGCCCAGGGTGGGAGTGGAGTCTGGGCTCTAACACCATGGTCTCTGCAGGAGGCCCAGCAGCAAGCCGGCGGGCAGCTAAACCAGGACACATGTTTAGTTGTGTTTTAAAAGACTCATCTCTGATCACACCCCACAGACTCTGTCCCTCCTCCCCAGGCTTCATTAACTATTAATCCAGCTCACGGGCAGGGGAAAGGGAACCCTTCTCTTCCGTAAAAAAGGAAGAAAAAGATCATAGCCTGGCAGAGTTTTGAAATAAAAAGTGTTAGGAAGACATAAATATTGTCAAACCTATTTAGCAGTTCACCAGGACATGGATGCGCAGGTACATGTGTTTATGTGTCCACACGTACAGGCGTGGGTCCCGGAAGGCAGTGGGTCCTGGGAATGATCATGAACCCCAAATACTCACAAACGTTGCTAAGTAATCCTTTGATTTGGTATTGAGTTAATATTGGGTGAACCTGAGAAGGCAGAGAGATTTACCTGTTGGGTTTACTTGGGATTATGTTCAACCTATAATGGCTGATGTAACAATTTCATGCCCTAATATTTAATGAAAAAAACCCATGCTTTTCTCAGGAGTGATGTAACATATCTTATTATTCATTGACTAGATCAAATGAGGGGCTAATGAATAGATGGCATTAGCCAAGGTGAAAGGTGGTACGATGCAACCAGGTGTCTTCAGAATTTAGGCAAATAAAGGTGTTAACCCAAGTCCCAAGATACAGATGATATTCAAATAGAGGGCTATTAAGTATATCCACTTAATACAAGAAACAGGTAGACTTGAAATCCCTGTGTTCCTCACATCTCAACATCTTCAGAGGTAAAAGGCTGCATCTCTCCTATTCCTGGATGCCTGGAGAGTTGATTGCCCAGGGAGTTTCCCCGTCACCCAGAAGGGATTCCTTCTTTTGAGAACAGAATTCCTCATTCTTGCAGGATCTATTCCATGGGATGCCAGCAGAGCTAACCCTTTCCCCACCAGCACAGGCATGGACCCTGACAGCCCAGGACATCAGTCCCCCACCCTTATAACTGTTCCTATGATTAGTCGTGGTACCCAAGCCATGCCGGTCAGAGCTGTCTCTAAGATGTTAGCTCTCTTCTCTCCAAAACTACCAGTCCTTGACCATGGTGTGAATGGCCATATTTTCTGTTAACTTGGGGGGTGGGGGGAATGAAGCCAAACAGAAGAACACAGAACCCAGAGATGAAAAAGACAGACAAGGTAGATCTCCAAGAACACAGGCTCAACTCTGATCCAGCCAAATTACTTGACCAATGCTGTTGAGTTCCTACTTTCCTGTAGGGAGTTGCAACACGGGATTCAGTCACTTGCAACCAAAAGGATCTTGGCCAAATGCTGTCCTTTGTGAGTGGTCTGTCTCTCACTTCAGCTTCTTTTGCAATTCCACAAACTTCAGTGACCCCAATAGTTAATGCACCTGCTTTTTTTAATCCCCAGCTCGATTTACAGCAATAACCACCAAGAAACACAAGTATACTTCTTTCTTAAGCAAAGTAGGGGAGAGCTTCACTGTAAATAACAAAGGGTGTTGGCTTTCATGACAGTTATCAAATTTATGTTCTTGAAAAATTGAAAAGTAAACTACATCTTAGCAGAACAAGCACTAACTATGAGTTGAGGCTGATTTAGGCCGAGAACTTGTGCAAAATTGAATTTCAAGAGGCTGTGTTCGGAGGCCAGCATTTGCTCTCTGGTGATGGGGACACAGTTGAACCAGAGGGTCCAAATTTGGGGGAACTGGCAGGATATTGATGGCAGAACTTGTCCCAGGTCTTGGAGCACATTATATTCCCAGAGCTATGCTCCAAGCAGCACGGTAAGCAGCCGCAGGGAAGTGAAGACTGCGACATGAGGGAGCTGTCGGAGGTCATCCCAACCGAAGACGGAAGACCCTGTGCTACGGTTTGTCCTTCTGCAGCTGCCGTAGGAGGGACATCGCAGAGAAGGAAAGATACAGGGGAGGGAAAGTGAAAAGAATCAGAGTTTGGGCGTCAGATGAAGAACACAGATCAGTGAGGTTTATCCTAAACCTTGCCCCAAACACACAGAGATTCCCCCAGAGCTGCTGGCTACTCAGCGCTCACCAGTCAAAGGTAGACAGAGAAGTGGACGCCTGCCAACCCAATGTTTGATTCAACAGCTAATTCAAAACCAGGAAACAGCTGGCCGAGGTTGCAGAAGCAAATAACACCTTATTGATCGAAGTGCTGGGCAAGAGACTGGAACCAGGCAAGAGCTTTACAATGAAACTCGTGTTAGTGACTAAATCACTTGTGCCGAACGGGACTTCTGACTGAGGCCATTAGAGGTCCACGCGAGGTTCGTTTCCACCCGGTGGAACTGTTTTTCCCTTCTGAGAAAATTAAAGTGGGGAACCACAGAGAAGCAGACCAGAAGGTCTGAGGAAAGTGTACGAGTGTGTGACACGTGTCATGAACACGGCTGTGCATCAGGAGCTTGGACCTGGGAGTCAGGGTCTGAGGAAGGAGAACGCGAGGCTGAGGGGGGGAAAACGCATGAGTTATTTTCAGTAGACATCTTTTGACTACGCACTTACTTTAGAAGAACTTTATATCCTTCGTGGGTGTGAAGAAATTGTGAGAGCAGCATTTAACTTTTTAAAATTTTTTTATTGAAGTATAGTTGATTTACAATGTTGTGTTAATTTCTGCTGTACAGCAAAGTGACTCAGTTATACGTATATATACATTCTTTTTAATATTCTTTTCCATTACGGTTTACCCCAAAATATTGAATGTACTTCCCTGTGCTATACGGTAGGACCTTGTTGTTTATTTTTTTTTTTTATTTTTTTTTTTTGCGGTACGCGGGCCTCTCACTGTTGTGGCCTCTCCCGTTGTGGAGCACAGGCTCCAGACGCGCAGGCTCCAGACGTGCAGGCTCGGCGGCCATGGCACACAGGCTTAGTTGCTCTGCAGCATGTGGGATCTTCCCGGACCAGGGCACGAACCCGTGTCCCCTGCATCGGCAGGCAGACCCTCAACCACTGCGCCACCAGGGAAGCCCCTTGTTGTTTATTTTTAACTTTTCTGAATAAATCGTTCCTATTTCTATGAAAAAAAATCCCTTAACACACACACACATGCATGCATGCATATACAAGCACATACACACACACACACATGCACGCATACACACCTTCTGTTTGCACCCGGGCTGCTTCTTCATTTGCTTCCAGCTTTCTTTTCTTCCGGTTACATAACCCCAGTGGCTTTCGCCTTCTCTGGGCCCCGCTGTCCAACTGCGTCCTCAGTGTCGTGGCAGCCCCTCCACCTGCTGCTCCGAGCCTGTCCCTCCTGCATTCCCTGATGCCCTGGTCTAAACGTGGTGCCACGTCAGGGCCTGCTGGGTGCTCTGCAGCTGCGTGGGGACAGTTCCTGCTTCCTTACCCCCAGGTTTACTGACAGTTGGCAGCTTGCGCTCAGATTCCAGCCACACCGTGGCCCCTCTAAAGCGTGGACAGCCACTGCAGTGACCAGGGGTTGGCATCCCTGACCTCACTCTCCACGCTAGAGATCCTAGATGGGGCAGAATCCTGCCCCTGAAATGAGAAAAGGTCCACATTTCCTGCTCTGGGTCTTTCTCTCTGTCCCTGACCTCCCTGAAAATGGTGCCTCAGAACTGGTCTCTCCTCCACGCATCACCCTGAGTCCAAGTGTGCACACCTCAGATGTTATTGAACACGCTTGTGCTTGGGAGGCAATGACATGCAGCCCACAGTCACTCCCACGGCCGTGACTCACCCCCCAGAAGAAACCTCCCAGGGGGCCCCAGAGACCCCTCCGACTTTTCTCCTGGACGTGTGACGTCTTCACGCACAGCCTGCATCTGCACTTGATTTTTTTGTGTCAGGTGATAGCTTCTGAGATTTAGTAAAAACCCCAAAATTGATGAGAAGGACTTCTGTTGGCTGATAAGAGAGGTTTCAAAGGAGTTTTAAAGGAGTCCTTTTCATCCAAGTTACTTCTGCAAACATCCTTGAGAAACAAACCAATGCCTTTGAACGGAGCCAGCCACAATTCCTTCCAAATTTCCTGGAAAGCAATATGCACACAATTAAGTGGTAAACCCTATCCAAGAGGGTTTAGGTGTGGGGTCCTCAAGCAGACACAGCGACCTCTTAGGTGACTGTGACCATGGCCCGTTTTGGCGTGAAAATCTGTGCACGGCTCCCTCTGTGTGGCCCAGACACCAATCATAGAGGCCCCGGGCTGTCAACCTCGATGCCACCCAGCCGTAGCTCGGTACCTTTGCTCCACTGGTTGGGCCCAGGCTCCTCCACTCCACTTCATCTGGTCCTGATATGTCATGTCAGCCCCAGATGCAAGCTAAATAAAGACAGATTCCTGATGAAATAAAAAATGGTGTCAGCACTCGCACAGAGCTTAAATTCAGGCTTTTCAGGAAATGTTGAAGATGAATGAGTTAAGGTATTCCCAGCAATCCTGGGCACTTCATCGATCATATGGAAAGCTTTTAAAATGAAGTCACAAATATCTTAAGATGAGAGAATAAAAACCGTACTAGTTCGAGACATTGTTTTTGAAACTTTAAAAGCTTATCACATTAGCCAAAAATACAGCCCTTCACTTGACAGCCTTCAACGGGTAGAATTGAGGGCATGGGCTGCTGCTTCTTACTTTTCTGTACTTTGAGAATTTTCTGAAAGAAGCCCGAGTTTTCTTTGTAAGCAGAAAAAAAAATAAACTGCAAATCTGTCATTAATTATAAAATACTAAGGAAGCTAAGACTCACACAACTTGGAAGAAAACTTCCAGCAATACTTAGGTGATGATACACACCCAGGATGTGATTTCTAGGTTAACAGTTATTTTATTTGCTTACAAATGGGTAAAGTCTAGGGAAAGAACATTTCTCTCTACATATTGCACTTGCCATGGAGATGCAGTAGCGATCTCTCTAGAAAGCACGTTTCTCATGTCGTTTTAGTGTGTAATTGTTCCATATTTAAAATGTTGACTGCAATCGCGGAGGGCAGTGTTTAAAATGCATTCAACGGACACCTCGTCCTTGTGAAAACCAGATATTTGCCTCTGTCCTCTGAGGAAGCTCATGATGAGGAAAACCCGAGGCGTAATGAAGAAGGATGACATCCCAAAATGAACCCAGCTTCATCCCATCAATTAAATAGACTGGATACTAGATATCTTGTTTGATACAGAAATAAAAGAGAATATGTAACTCGAAACGCATGCTGTCCTGTACACAACTGTGCCTTGCAGTGACATGCTTTCATCAGAAAAGGCGATGGAGTATTTCAGCAGTTAAAAGCATGTCTTTTCTCAGCCCTGGAGGTCTGTGGCTGGTAGAATGCTGCTGAGACAAGATTGCCGCCCTCCTGGCTGACGGGCCTCAGAGAGCTTTGATCGGTCGGCACAGGTGAAATATTATTTCAGATCCCCAATGACATTCTGGTGACATCGTCTGATGCAGTGGTCTTAGCAATCCTCATAATATTCATGGGGTAAGTCAACAGACCCCATGAAGACATCTAGTCTGGAGAGTTCATCATGACAACCTCAATATGCTCCAGTGGGGTTCACTATCATTCCCACAGAATAGTAATGACTGAAATGAAATGAACAAAACATTATAATTATGGCAACTTTCCAGTCTGAGGAAAATACTTAAGGTGGTACAACTGCTGACGAGGCGCCTGAACAGTCTCCCTCGGACACGGCCTCCAGCGGCAGCGGGTAAGGCAGGGTCCCTCCAGAACCCCATCAGATGGGCTCCTGGACACCCTTCCGGCTCCTGCCCCAGCCTGGCGCGCCACATTCAGCGAGAGCCACGTTCCCGAGGATGCCAGGACCGGAGCCCCAGAGGAGCTGGGGGCACAGGTGGAGGCCGGGGACACCGGGAAGTAGAAATGAGAGAGAAGGAGGAAGCTGGGTGGTCTGCCCACACGTTGAGGATGAAGAGTCTAGAAGCTCCTGGATTCTTGAGAAAGCCTAGTGCTTACAGAAGAACTCTTTGGGTTTTTTCCTTTTCTTTTTCATTTGTTTCTCCTTTAAAGCTTTCATTGAAAAATAATATTCTAGGGAACCCATTGGTCAAATATGTCACATGCCCTTTTCTGTAGACTGGTAAGAATTTGTCTCAGAGGCAGAATTGAAATTCATTCATTTTAAACCTATCTTCTCCTGACAGAGGACAGTCAAGTACCAATGCCTAAAATCATCAGTACTGCGTAACTCTTAATGGCGTGGTGACACGTGATAATGGGCACTTAACACTTGGCCTGAATCCCGTTAATATATGGTGATGGAGGTTATTTGGGGCCTGAGCCTGAGCAGGACAGGCTTACTGGCCAAGCACTGACATCAGAAGCAACTGTGTGAGGCCATTTCCTTGTGTGCAATTCACACTTGTCATCACCACGGCCGGCCACACTGGACATCCAGGCAAGGACTCCTCTTAAGGTCACCTCATTAGTCAAAAGTCCATTGGAGCTTCCAGAGGAAGGGAGCATGTAGGACGCAGCAAACTCCTGGGATGGATCAGCTATTTATTTGCAGATAAAAACTTTTTCAGTTCAGAAGCAAACTAGAGGCAGGGGAGAATCATTTAAAATAGCTCAGTCACACAAAGTCATCTGAAAGGGAAAAGTGGGCCAAACCACCCGGCACGGAAGCTGAACCCCAGTGAATGTGTACAATTTCCCGAGTTAGGGATTTCTAGCACGAAGGGGTAGGCGCATTCCATCTCTGGAAGTTTAAATTCATGGGGCACGATTTGTCAAAATTGAAAGGAAATAACGGGCCATGCTCCCTGAGACAACCTCTTCCCGATGATGAACACGGTGCCCATAGGAGGCTTAAAGGAAGGGGAGGCTCCCCTCCCTGGAAAATGCCAGAAGCAGAGGGGAACCCATTCCACGTCAACCAAGGAACAAGTCATGGGAGACCAATTTGATTGCACTTCCCTGATAGAATTTCAAGAACCGCCAATGCTGAGTGCAATACACATCTTCCGGTAAAAGTTTAACAAAGCATTTGACAATACGATCTATTAGATTGCAGAACAGACTTCCAAAAGAAGTTGTGGGAGTGAGCTCTCTGGGGACCTTTCAAATAAAACAGGACAAGCCATTCGACGAAGCATGTTGCAGAGAACAATTTTTTTTTCACTATGTTCCTTGATTTAACTGGGCCACTTAATATTTTCGGGGTGAAAATAAGATAAGCACCATTGAAACCAGTCCTCTTTCCAGAGGAAAACGTCATCAGAAACATGGGTTTGTTGATACACTTTTCGGTTTTTATCCCTTGCTTACACATAAGAAAAGCGGGCTCTTCTCAGATGACCCCACTTCCCTGAGATAACGAGAACCCGAGCCCACCAGCCATGCCCACAGAAGGCAGAGGAAGGAATTCACCAACGCTGGCCGAGGCCACAGGCTTCTCCACCAGCAACCAAGGGATCCAGCAGTGGGATCCCACACACCGTGCCTTCCACCTGCAGCTCCACAGCCACCCCAGCAAGAATGTTAGCAACCCGGGATGCTCTCTCCCAAAAAATAACACAGAATTGTCACCGTAGCTTGACAATTCACACAACAGGCACACAACGTGGTCTGAAACCCCTTAAACCCCCGTGTCCACTATGATAAAATATATAACAGGACATCATTTTCTATCATTCTTTCCTTTAACCAGCCGTACAAATATTTATAAGCAAGAAAACTCCAAAACCGCGTTTGTCTAAGATACAAATACTAATTGCTTCCCTAGTCGCACTCTACTACTTTTGAGGAGGAAAAAAAATGATTTTGTTTAAAACCTTGCTACAAAATATATGCAGAATTTGTTTTCCAGTGAACGCCTAATAAGGCTACCTCTTAAGTCAAGATATGTAAAAAATTACCCTTTTCACAGCTGATAAAATACAAATTAATCCTTAGAGGGTTTAACATGTGCCTATGTACTACTTTCAAATCTGAACGTACCATGGCAATTAATATGGCTTCCGTTAGCCTGTGAGGAAATCAGTAACTTTACCTTTGAAACTAGAAATAAATGCAAAGTTGACCCTTTTTGAAACGCCTCCTACCTGTGTGTGTGCAGGAGCCCGCGTTTGCTTGCAAACGTGCTACTAGAAGTGTGATTGGATGCCCTTCAGAAGATCACAATTGCCACAGCCCCTCTGTAGTGGTAGCATTGCTTCCAGAATCAGTTTGAGTTCCAAAAGCTTTAAATTGTAGTGTCTTCAGGGTATGAAATAATGTTGTTTGTATGCAACTGCAAGTTCAGTTTATTATGAGAAATGCAAACATTTTAAAAATTAAAGAAACATTTTTCTTTGTGTTCACAGTTCATTGTGTTAGTTTAACCCTGGCACTTAACCTCCACAGTTCAGTTTATAAACTCTCCTTTCATTTGTTTTTGCATGCATGCAGACTTAACCCTTGGTTACCCAGCTCTTTTTTCGAGTACCAGTAAATGAAGGCTTTTGAGAGCAAACGTGCATTTCTCCCATCTCCCGGAAGTGTGTAAGTTGGTAGGCTACACAACTATGTAATTACGTTGGCAGAAATTTGATTATTCCTCACTTTTAACGCACCATTCTTAGAAAGCCACTCAGGTCTATTTTTAACCTTCATTTATTTAGCGTACGTATTTCAGTTTTCTAAACTGGATTCAAGGCATCTGAGGCCATAACAGCTTATAACCTAAGCCAGACTGAAGTTGAAATCTGTGTCGTAATCTCATCCAATCACACTCCTCTTTGTTGATACCAAGCATTTTCCAAAATGAGCTTCCCATTTATTTTTTCATCTGGGACTCAAAATTTTAGTCTACAACGAAAAGGGTCATCTCATTGTCTTCTTCAAAAATAAACCCTTCTAATTATCACAGTGCTTATTCTTTAAGTGCCTGGTAATCGGGCAGGCTTGACTCACAGTTTTTAAGGCCGGGATGTCTGTTGATACTCTGCTTTTGTGTATTCATCAGCAAAAGTCTATAGAGTTTCCTGTAATGGTCTCGGTTTATTTACAGTTTCGCCGTCATATTTGTTTAGGCTAAAAGAACGCCTCTGCGGAGTTAAGGAGAGCAGCCCTCTTTGCTCTGAGAATTATGTCACCTCTTCTGTCCCATTTCAGCCCATGGAGCTCTTTTGACAGACAGCACGAACAAATCTGCATAAGGAAAAGTAAGTGACAGCTGGGGTCAGACTGTCTCTGTTTAATGACACTGCCAGTTACACATTTTGAATTGTTTAAATATGAGTCTACCGCTTCCACAATCATCATTTCACTGGTTCCACTTTTCATACCCAACAGCCAGGACACTGACACGTAATTACACACTTGCTGATGGTATCGCCGGTGCCGATAATTAAAACTGCCACCCGAGGATTGCGATTGCTAGTCTACAGCTGGGATGTTGTCAGGAGACAACAACTGCAGCAGCTTTTAACGCCGTCTCCTTACAGGTGGACCTCTGGTCCCGGCGCTGGAGGAACCGGCCGGCCTCCACACATCATTTGCAACGTCTCACACAAATGAAGAAAATCTATTAACAATCCAGTAAGTGGAATACAAACACGATGACCCAAGGGTTAAACTGTCTGCTTGGACCCAGGAGTTGGATCTGTTAGGTATTGTTCTTTTCTTCCCCTCTTGTGGCTGTAGTTACCGAAAAGATCACCAAATGGTCTCCCGCCTCTGAGTACAGCCTCACGTTTTCACCTGTGAAGTTGGAGAGGCGGCAAAGACAGTAGAGCTTGGCTAACTGCTTGAATCCATGGCTGGATCCAAATTTTAAAAATAGGGGCAACTCTGGGGAAAAAAAGAACTTTAACCCCTTCCAAGTTCTTAACTAAAACTAGGTTTAATTTCTTGGGAGGAAATGAGATGGAGACAGAAAGAGACTGAGGGTGGGGACATTCAAACCTCTTGGCGGGTTGAGTGTAATCCCCACACTTCTGCCCAAGGATGTGGTCCTGCTGGTGGCATAACATCTGGTGGCTTCTGACATCCAAGTTTCTCCTCCCTCCGTGCAGGGACAGACAGAGGGGGCAGAAGAGCTGCTAAAATAATCTAAATAGGGCGGCAGGGACTTCAAGAAAGACAGGAGCCGTGATGAGTAGACACGAGCTGTGGGTTTATGAATGTTACACATTAAAATATTAGAAAGAAGTAACTGGAAGAGTTAAAGCTGCCACAGACAAGTGATAATCCAAATTTTAATAGGCCCCGACAGCATGAGAGAGAGAGGCAGCTTTGCCTGGAATGAACTATATTTATACAATTCAAAAATGAGCAATTTATTCATTGTATTAGGCCGAAACCTTATCGTCACATGGGTCTGTGTGTCTTTCATGGACTGCCTGCCTTTCAAAATAACCTCCCGGCACATCTGCCCTGGGAAAATGAAGACAAGACCACTACCTGCTCCCCGAGCTGAGCTCGGGAGGAAGCGTCACACGGCAGAATTAAAGCTACTTGTGCAGGAGAGGTTCTCCCCACACCCTCTGCTAGGCTCACCTGCCATCCTGGTTTTCTGGACTGAGGCGTCTCGAGGACTTCAGACATTCATGCTAAAACCAGAAAGTCCCAGGCCACCCAGATCGAGTTGGTCAGCTGCCTACACCACTCCATTACATCAATGAGAAAGTCGGATTGATTTCTTTTTTTTTTTTTTTAACCTTTTCAAACCCTACTGCAGAATCACCGAATTACATATGCGGGGCTAATCGAGCTAGAGCTGGACACCTTTATCCCGGAAGTAACAGGCATGTACTGGGCGGGTCTGAGCACCAGGCATAGTCTAAAAGCTCCCATTTCAATCTATTGTAATTTAAAATATCTTAACATTAATACCAGGAGGATATTTATTTATTTAGAGGAAACACAGGTTTTCAGAGGGTGTTTGCTCTTTGGGCTGGATGGACAGCCACGGTTCAGCTCACACCTGGAGCGTATTTCTGTTTGCATTTGAGCAGTGCGATCCAGCCTACTTTCCTGTCCCCCCTTCAGGCCACAGAGGAGGACGTGCCCAGGGACACCTCACAGCTTCTCTAAGATCCAACCTTCCTCCCTGTGTCTTCCCCTCCGGAGTCCGAAGTCTGCCAGCGATTCTGCTGGAAGGCAGCAAGTGTGCCCAGGGCAGGCGAGCCTCAGCTTTTCCCTGCCCTGTGGTCACCAGGAGGCCTGGTGGCTCTTATCTATAAACGGTGATAACGTCGGCTTTCACAGCCTGCCATGAGGGTTAACGTGACCTAACAAATGTGAAATACGTGGTCGTGCTTCCCAGCTATCAGGTGATCTGCTGACAGTTTCGTGGTTGAATAGGAAAAGTGATGGGACTGTTTCATACACACCACCTCACAGATTCACAATTTCTATTATGATTGACTCAGAAATCTCCTTAAGTTCTTACTAACTGGTGTTTTCTTAAAGTGCGCGCCCTGGAGGAATCTCACTGGGCAGTTCTCAGGTAATATTCAGGAAACAGCGCCAACACCTCGCCTAGAACGTTTTCAAACTAATTGTGTGTCGGTTACATTCATCACACGGATGTTTATTGCTGCAATTATGCTGTGTTGTCTCCCCAATACCCAAAATGTATCCATGACCCCAAAGTTCAAATTTTTAAATAATTTTAATAGTTAATAATTGTGTTAATATTTACTAAATATAAAGTAAATTTATTATATTTTTAAAATAAAGAGTAGTTTTAATATTTATCACTGTTTAAACTTTTAAAACGAAACTAATGACCTAGCTATTCCGGCACAGTGAATGTAAATAATGAACCGACTTCAACACAAGCATACGTCATAAAAAGTGAATCTGCAACAGAGGATGTCTATCAAGCATCCAAAATTGTCAAGAGCTATTAGGAAGTAAGATGAGGATTAACTGAAAATTGACTCTTATTGACCTGCCAATCTGTGCATCGCTAGATCCAGTGTCTTTGATAAAACAATCGCAATTAGTGGCATGAGGGCAACAGGGGGGAAAAGAGACCAAAACTGCAGAAACGGCGCTCAAGAGCAGAGCTTTCCTTGCAGAAATAGGTCAAGTCACACTTATTGAGAAGTGTGTAAATCTGGCCACTAGTTAGATCTTATGGTCAGGAAATGAGAAGAAGCAATGGGCGAAATTCCTCAGTGACGTCACTCTGGGATGTCACTGATATTAATGGCGGTTATCCTCACCTGTGTGCTCTCACAGGCATCTTGCTGCACGGTTGGGCAAAGCCCCCTCGTATGCAGAGCTCAAACCAACTCTGCATTCGTGTGAGAGGCACACTGGACAGCACGCTGCCCCCAGAACACACAATGGACAACTCAAGAGTCAGCAGGGACATCTTGAGAACTCATGCTGCAAGAGAAGAGATGTTACATTTATTCCATAATTACCTGCTGAGCAGTGATACAGACCAGAGGAGGAGTGTGGAAGCCCGCTCTGCTGGGGCAGACGAGAGGTCGCATCTGAAGCCTGATTTATACACACTGTTCGCTCTTGGGGAATTGAGGGCCTCTGGTCTTGACTCCAGCTTGAAGAATATAATAAAAATTGTGCATATTATCAAGTCACAGAGGCAAACTATGTGTGTTATGCAAAGAAAAGAACAACAGTGTTCTGTTTTCCCACACTATGAGACAGTAAGTTCTTCATGTGAGTTTTTGAAATAAAAGATGAAATTAAAAAATTTTTCTTTGTGATACTAAAATGCCATTAAAAAACACTGTCTGCTTTTAAAAGGCTTACTGAAATGACCTAACAGAGGGATATACTGAGTATTTTGAACAGCTAGCTCAAGCTTAGCACTTTAGGACTAAAATTCCACATGTTAATACTGAAAAAAAAAAAAGGTTAAAATTTCTCAGTAAGACCAAACTGAAGAGTAAACAGCTTATTTGTCAGAAGTTTGAGTCTTTCCAAACACTTGATGCTTTTTTGCACTATGAACAAAAGAAATTAATGCTATATTTTAGGAGGCATATTTGCAAACCACATGTAAATATAGAAACAGCATGACAAAATATTTTTCAGATCCAAAAGCAACCAAATTCTCGGTTTCACCACTGTTTTCCCCAAACTGGAGCATTCAATCTTCTGCAAGAATAACTCTGAGGCCCTGCGGGTTTGGTTCCAGACCAGCACAATAAAGTAAATATTGCCATAAGACAACGCACACAGATTTTTTGGTTTCCCACTACTGTACTGTAGTGTATTAAACATGCAATAGCCTTATGTCTAAAAAAACAGTGGACATACTTTCATTTTAAAATAATGCTGTTGGGAAAATGGTGTCAGTGGACTTGATCAATGCAGGGCTGCTACAATCTTCAATTTGTAAAAAACACAGTATCTGCAAAGTGCAAAACCGTGAAGCGCAATAAAACGAGGTACGGCTGGACTTAAGAGTGCTGCAGGCTCAGGGACCCAGCGCCTAGGGAACCCAGGAGTCCTCAGTGAGAAAACAGCCACCTCTCTCCAAGGGTTGGTCGGATCCACACTCCACAGGATGAGCAGACCTGTGATCAAGGTCATGGAAGCTCTTGACATCATCGGTTCATGTTACACTTGGAATCCCAGCCAGGAGCAATGCACAACTCATTCCCAACAAAAGAAATTGTAGGTTAAGATTTTCTGACTCAGAATGTAAAAGGCTGAGAAAAGAAACTGACTGAAGGTTCAACTACTGAAGGCTTAGCTCTCTTTGCTACATATCAGGTATCTTTGTTAATACCACTGCCCTCACTGATGTGTACCTAGGAAGTGTCCTTGCTGAAAGAAAACATAACGTTTTATAAATTAAATTGGGATGCATTATTTTCTTTAACCCAAACTCCAGCCCCTTTGCTCTATCCATGGAATTGGGATGATTCTGTGCACTGGAAATCTGGGCACTTCTGAGCCTTAAACAGTCAAACAGCGAAGACGGGCCCCAGTGCCCACATTTAGGTCACTCAGAGACGCAGCTGAGCAAAAACTACACATGTGACTGTGCATTTGTGAATTTTATGGGCCTTTTCTTTTTGAATCTGGCAGTCAAAGTAGCCATCCCGCCAACTCGAAGATCTCCAGGGAAAAGAGACGCATGTGCCTAAGCGCAGAGAGTCAGAATAAAGCCGTTAGCATCTGGGTCTGATGCGCTGTGGGCCCGCTCTCTGTTTTGCCGTGCCGAGCTCTCCCAGCTCTGGGTACCATCAAGCAGCAGGCGTTCTGGCCTCTGAGACACATGGTGCCCCAAGGTTGGCTCTGGGACAGGTCGGCCCCAAATAGAGACCTCGCATGCAAACAACTAAGAACAACAATAACAAATGGACAACAACACACAGGCCATCCCCTGTAGGAAAGGGGAAGACGCGAGGCCTTTACACTCACAGCCGCCCTGTGATCAAGCTGTGAATCCAGGGCGCTCCCTCCCGCCAGGACGCCAGGGGAAGAGCGGAGGGTCAAGAATGGACCACCAGCCCTGAGCTCCTAGGGGCTTCGTTTTTCTAAAATTGTGAGTGGGGGGTCCCTGGCCAGGGGTGAGGTGGGCCCAGCTGTGTGACTCCTGGCCCAGGCCCTAGAAGGGACGCTCCCGTCGGCATTAACGTCTCTTTCCACGCTACCCTGGTGCCACCCAACCTTCCAGCGGGCAGGGGGTTCACACAGAGGCAGGGATGGGAACGTTGGGGGATGGAAAGAAGGAAGGCTCGGAGTCCAAACGCACACATATTCCAAGCAAGGGACTCAGGGCACAAGACAGCCGGGGCCCCGGGCCGTGGAGCTGGTGTCGGGCCAAGGGCTCAGACTGGGACACGGAGGGGCAACGGGACAGGGGCAGCTGAAGGCCTGCGGGGGAGCCGGCCGTGTGCTGCCAGGGACCCCATTGCCCAGGGCCTGCCGTGCCTCGCAGCTCGGCGTCACGATGGGGAAGGAACAGCCCCTTGAGAGCTGCTTACCCCCCAGGACCCCAGTCCTCTCCAGATGCCCCGTGTTGGCCAGCCTGGCGACGAGCAGAAGCCGCGTTAGAAGCCCCCTAGCAGACTTCTCCCCAAATGGTACTTACGAGCAGCATTTCTACACTGTCCAAAAAGCTTCCATATGAAATCAGGTGGTGCTGTCCAGAGCCAGACATTCCAGAACAGCAGGGATACTTCCTCAGACGGAATTTATTTTAATTATATTTAACACGATGACCGCAGTGGCCACTGTGTGGGGGAAAGACAGTCTCCCCTGTTTACCAACGGGAGACGCAAGTCAGAAGCTGATGGAGGATGGTACTTCCGAGGGTCTGTCTCTTAGGGCCAGGGTTTCTTCACTTGACTAATCTTTTCCTTCCCCTCAAATAAACTCCATAAAGATCCTCTTTAAAGTGCATGGTGGGCTTCCCTGGTGGCGCAGTGGTTGAGAGTCCGCCTGCCAATGCAGGGGACACGGGTTTGTGCCCCGGTCAGGGAAGATCCCACATGCCGTGGAGCGGCTGGGCCCGTGAGCCATGGCCGCTGAGCCTGCGCGTCCGGAGCCTGTGCTCCGCGACGGGAGAGGCCACAACAGTGAGAGGCCCGCGTAGAGCAAAAAAAAAAAGTGCATGCTTAAAAAAAAAATTAAAAAGTGCATGGTGCACACGCAGTCCCAACGTCCTAAGAACAGTGGTAGCACTGCCACCACCATGAATGACACACCTCACACTTGCAGACAGCTCAGGATGACGTGTCCTGCCTCTTACAGTTGGCCTGCCTCTCTCCACCATCACCCCTATTTTGCAGAAGGACAGAGGAAGCCAAGGGGCAAAGGTAGGCAGCTCTCAGGGAGGAGGTCAGAAGAGCAAGCCCTACGGAGACGCCCCTGTCGGAGATCTGGGCTTTATCCCGAAGCAACCTTGACTCCATGTGAGTAGATTACTGAGATTCCTAGAGCAGGAGATACAGAGATGGAGAGACACAGAGATCTGTAGAGAGCAGGGTTTGTGAGGGATCTGTTCTCTGTGAAATAACAGTTCCTTGCGGTCCAAGCAACTTAGCAGCTGTTCAGAGCGAACGGGGCAGGCGGTGCGGGGAGAGGGCACTGAGTTCTTGAGAAAGAAACTCCATTTGGACCAGTTGGCTCCGAAGTGGCTGGTCGGCCTGCCCAGCCCACAGTGAAATAGAGATCAGGATTGAAGCAGTCAACATTTTCCCTCCGTCACATGAACAGACAGACCCGCTGTCCACAAACACTGGGGCCCCTGCAGGTTCAGGCTTGGGCTGGAGAGAAAGTTGCTGTCTACAGACTCTGCTTCCCCCTGTGGCCTGTGCCCCACGCCCTGACCCCCTGGGAGAAGGCCACCCGACCCCACCTTCCCGATCTCAGGGCCCAGGAACCAGGCCGGGTTGGGGGCTGATTCAGTGACATGAAGGCCTTGCCTGACCCACCTCCTGGCGCATGGAAAAGTTCCAGAGCTCATTCATACTATGATGTAAATCGCTTATATCTTCCCAAATGCATTTACCTTTCGGAGGGCAGCAAAGTTTTAAGCTAAAGACGTATGTCCCTAAAAATCAGGGGAAGAGTCAGACTTTCCTTCATTTCACGTATAATCAGCCCAAAGGTTCCCAATACTCCCTGAAGAAGTGACACAGAGGAGGCCGGAATGACCCTGGCAGAGAGAGAAGAAGGAAAAAGGCACTGGACAGGGCCTTGTGCTCTGCCCCAGGGCCCCCTCTGAAAGCCTTGCTCTCCCACCAGCCCTCCCGCTGGTGGCCTAGCAGCCTTCGATCTTGCGGACCTGCACTGACACCGCAAGTCCCTGCAACTGAAAGATGCCATTTCAAATGCAAAAAGGCAGTCACTTCAGCAATATTGATTGCCAGCTGCCAGCGGCCGCTTCCCTCGGCCAAACACTGAGTGACTGCTGTCACAGGCGGCCACAGCCCAGTGGACAAAGGTGACAGGGCATCTGGCTACACACAGGACGCCTGTCTGGACAGCAGCAAGGGCCCAGCGCCCACGAGGAGCAGGGTGATTGCAGCCACGTCACAGCCCTGCTGACACTGCTGCCTCCCTTCCACAGTCACCGGGCTCGGGGCTCCCTGCGGGCCCCTCCCCAGGATCCGCTCCCCTCCTGGGCTGGACAAAGCTGAGCTCACCCTGGGCTCTCAGGAAGACGCTGTAGCGACGGCACAAAAGCAAGATCAGGTGGGGGACCTCACCCCCCCTGCGTGGGCTCGGGGAAGACAAGGCACTCTGCTCCTGCAGCCCACCTGCCAAGCTGCTCAGAAGGGAAGGCCAGCCCAGGGGTGCAGTGTGCTGGGCCAGTGGGACGATCCACAAGGCCGGCTCTCACGGCTCCCCCAAGGCCAGCAGCAGATGCTCTGGCCACTGACGTACTGATGGGCTGGTCTCCCTCCTCCCCGAAGCCCTCTGGGTCCTGCCACTCTCAATCAGTCCCAAATACTCCCCGGAGAAGGCAGGTTCAGCGCGGCCCAGCCCACCGCCTCCTGCAGTGGTTCTCGGACCATCTCCCTGGCTCTTACCGGCCCCGGCGTAGCCTGCTTATTCAAGGCCCAGCCACAGAATATATATTGGTCACCATAAATAAAGTGAGAGACTGGACATACAAACAGACCATGGCCAGACGACAGATGACAGTGGAATTCTGACCCACGACCCCAGCAGTGACCAGCCCAGGAAGCCAAACCACAGCCTCTGCCGTAATCAGCCCAGAAAGGCCAAGACGGGTCAGTAACTGCCAGCTTCTCTCATGGTTGCTCCCGCTTCCAGTGCAGGACCAGCCAGAGAAAGTCAAATACGCTCTGCAGACACATCCCACGCGATGCTCAGCTTCCAGGGAGCGGCCTCTGGCTTCCCCGGGCCGACAGCCTCCAGTCGGGGCTCACGTGGAGCCCCCCGCCTTTCTCCACCGTAAAGCTCGCCCACTCCTCTGCCTCCTTTGCGGCTCTGCCAAACACGAGGGACGGTGGCCGAGCCCCTTGCTAGAGCCACCGCTGAACAAACAGCGTCTATTTGTTCTCTTTCGGGTGGTCTTCATTTACTTCCAAAAAGTACATGCAAGGACCTCAAATAATTCACTTTAGCTACTCTCTATCGTAAGAGGGTGAGAGGACAAATCACCAACTCGGAGAAAATATTTGTAAATTACATTATCCGATGAAGTCCTTATATCCAGAATACACAAAGAATCCTCAAAACTCAAACGTAAGTAAACAAACAACTCAATAAAAAATGGACAAAAAACGTGAACAGACGCTTCACCAAAGACGATATAAAAACGGCAGCAAACACACGAATAGACATTCAACATCATTAGCCACCAGGGAAAGACAAATTAAAACTACCGTATAGCACTTAGAATGGCCGGGAAAAAAACTACTGGTAATACCACGGATGGGCAGGCATGTGGATCAGCTGGAAGTCTGATACGTTGTTGGTAGAGATGCAAACTGGCAGCCACTTTGGAGAATAGGTTCACGGTTCCTCGTAAACCTAAACACGCACTTACCATGTGACCCAACAGCCCCAGTTCTAGGGTTTTGCCCAAGAAAAATGAAAACTATGTTCACACAAAAAATCTGTACCCTGATTGCTTAGAGCCATTTATAATTGCCCAACTGGAAAACAAACTGCAATCCATCCATATTAAAACAAACTAACAAAACAGTCATGGATGCATCTCAAATGCCAGTGAAAGAAACTGGACCCAAAGGCCGTATCCTGTAAGATTCCATTTATACGACATTCTGGAAAAGGCAGAGCTATGGAGACAGAGAACAGAACAGTGGTTGTCAGGGGATGGAATAGAAGAAGCGATTTACTCCAGAGATGCAGCACAAGGGATTTTGGGGGCTTATGGAACAGACCTGTGTCTTAATCGCGGTAGTCACATGACTCCAGGAAACGTCAGAACTGTCCACCACAAGAAAGAAGTTTACTGTATGTAAGTTTAAAGGGAAATAAGTGACATGTTTAAAAATCCTCTCTGTGGGCAGAACTTTCAGGACGCTCATTTCCAGCAAGGTTTTGAAGGGCAATCACAGAACTCTGTAGTCACACATTACCCGTTTTATGTTAAAATGCCGTTAGTAAGTCAGTCAAACGCTAATTGCAAAAATGGAAAAAAACAATAAGTACATCCACTTCCCATCAGCATCCTATCCCATCTTTACCACCCGCGCCCCCCCCCCACAGCACATTTTAAAACCTACTGATTTACTTGTATTTAGAACACGTATTGTTTTCTGATGACAAAGGTAATACACACTCACTATAGAAATATTAAAAGAAGATACAAATAATACCAACTGTACCATTGCTAACTAACCTAACCTATGATTTTCTTTTTCAAAATACTCATTTTTTTCTTGAATGAAGTTCTTATTATTACCATTAATGAAACACTAAATATCGCTCATCACAAATAGAAGGTATCCGTAAAATGAACATGACTTAAGTAAAACAGTTTAACTATATTTTAAAAGATTAGATTTTTTAAAAGAAATACAGGTCATGATAAATCTAAATAATTCCCCTAAAACACGTACTGGCAAGTTACCTACTCAGTGAGAAGGATGGATTTCTTCACCATCAGTCGTGAGTGATGGGCTATTCGGCTTCCAGTCGGTTCTCAAAGTGGAGGGTTCAGCAGCACCCCCAGAGGACCTGCGAAAACAGACGCAGGGCTGGTGCCACCCCTGCCAGCATTTCTGATCCTGTAGGCCTGAGGCAAGGTTTGCGAAGCTGCCCTTTTAAAAGATTCTCAGGTGGGGTGGCGGCCGCTGGTCTGGGGACCCCACTTTGAGAATCTCTGCTTTAGGCACTTCTGTCTTCTAGATGATTCCAGTTTTCAGAATGAATATAAGTTAGTACCAAGAAAACCAATTCCCATTTTTACATTCTCAGAAATAGTCAACCATCTCACCTTGGTCATGTTGGACACCGAGAATTAATCCTTAAGCCAAATGGCATAAGGAACTTTGGGTTTAGGCAGTCTCCAGAGTCTGCTCTTCTGAATAAATAATTCGCCACATCCTGGAGGTGATGAGAATTTGTTCTCTGTCCACTCACCACTCCCGTCGAGATGGGGAAAACACCCCTGAATACCTTTCAGCAAGTCTTTCAAGTGTGGCTTCATCATGTTCAAAATATTTTTAGTGGGTTCTTCAGAGGAGCTCCCCGCCAGGTCATCTGAACCAGGAAGCGACTCTCCTGCCAGCCACGGTCGCCACCTTCTCCTGTCCCGCGCGTGGAGTACTGACGGTGGCTTAAGCTGCCTTCTAGGGATGAGTGTACGTTGTTCAAATGAGCTAATACGTCTGCAAGATTTGCTAATTTGCAAAGCCAGCTGTAATCGTGCATACGATCTCGCAATTGGGAGGTTTCATCCAGAAAGCTCTTGAAACACAAATAGAGTGAAAACTTTTTCAAGCTAAGGCCAAGAAGCCTCAGTGCTAAAGAGAAGTTGTCTGTAGTCAGTGCCATCTCGCCGGTGGCCTCCTTGTACCATGACTGACAGTTCAATTGCTTTGCTGCACTCTCCTCTCCAGTCCCGGCTCCTGTCGGGGGTTTCCCCGTGGGCTTCAGGGAGGAGGTGTCACACCCAGAGCATCCGTTCTGCATCTGTGTGTCAGGGAGAGGGCTGAGACCTGCACACGGCATCTAAGGGGGGTCCCTACAGGAGCCTCATCCCAAGTGGAAATCACCAAAACACCATCCCTGAAATATGCTCATTACACGTTTTTTTCTAAATTCGTTACAATACATAGGACTATTAACATATCTTTTGAGTTCTTCACATGCTAAAATCCATTTCATACCATCAGCGGTGAGCATCAAGTCCTCACAGTATCTCATTAAAATATTCATGCTTCCCGAATAAGTGCAAGAAAAATATTCAGGAGTAGCCAGGTCACAGACAGAGATAAAGATGACCCCAGGAGAAGAAAACCTAATGAAGCCATTACAGTCTTATTAGAAAGAATCCACTGAGCCAAGATTCAAGAAATATGTCCATTTCCACATTTATTTGTAATGGATTTGGTCACTGCATTCCTTTGCACACTCTGAGTAATAAATGATAGAAGGATGGATAGAAGGAAGGAAAGAAGGATGGATGGGTCAATGGATGGATCGATGGTTAGGTGGATGATGAGTGAATGGAAGGATGGAAGAAAGGAAGGGAGGAAGATGATGCAGAATCATCACTACATCTGGAAGCAGATGGGCCTCTCCTGTTTGATCGTCGTATAACATTGCTCAAGTCATTTTTGCTCTCTGAGCTTCAGTTTCCCCAATTTTAACAAAAAAAAAATACAATAATTACTGCCCCACTGAACATTTGAGGTTATTATAAGAATGATATTAATAAAAAGAAAGGGATTATTGAGATATACATTTATCCATTGGCTTAATTTCCTTTCTTGTTTTGTTTTATTTAAACTTTGGCTGATGTGAACTATAGGCTCTGTCCATCGTTCACAAACGATTCACTAGCGCGCTTAATCCAAGCCACTGGCGACATGACAATTTACAGAAAAAAATCAGCCCTAAGGTGACAACAATAGCTATCGTTATATGAGGACATCCTAGGCGTCACCCAATGTTCAAAGTGCTTAACTACTACTGACCCATTTAGTCCACAAACAACCCTTTGAGGTAGGTATTATTATTGCATCTATTTTCCATGAAGGATTAAGACACAACAATATTAAGCAACTTGCCCTCAGTCACAAAGTTGGTGAACACAGAGCCAGGGTGCAAACTCAGCGACCTGGCCATTATGAGCATGTAAGCACCACAAGCTCATATCTGGAGTCACACAGACCAGGGTGGAGGGCCAGGTCTGCAGCACACAAGCTGCGTGACCTCATTTAGACTATAACCTCCTTTCTCATCTATAAAATGGGCATAGGAACGTTATCTATTTTACACAATTTTATGGATTAAATAAGATGCACATGTAACCTGATTAGCACTTCACCTAGCATATAAGAACTAAAAAATGTTTGAATTTTGTTTTAATATTTATAACAGGCCACTCTCAGTCCCCTAAAATACTGAGCATAGGCAAACCTACATATATGGACACCCATCCAATTCATTTTCTGCTGAACAGAACGTTGGGAGCTGTTAGAACTCTGTGTATGCACGTGTGTGTGTGTGTGTGCATGTGTGCATGTATGCATGTGTATGCACATGTGTATGAGGGTGTGCATGTGTGTGTGTGTATGCACATGTGATTGAGTGTGTGCATGTGTGTGCATGTGTGCATTTTTCTCCAGCTGAGCTGCTACCATTATCAATCAAGAAGAAACTTTGAAACCAAAACAAAAATGCTAATACACTTCTGCAGCTGTGCCAGGAATTTGAATAAAATGTGTTCCCCTTTCAGAGAGGACTTTAAAATGCCTGAAATCTCTCAAACGGAGGACCAAGGGAGGTGTTTTCTGAATCCTTATCCCACTGCCACTTTGTCAAACTCACCCAAACAGTTCTTGGGTGATTTCACTGGAGACTAAATCGGCAGAAATGAGCTGAACCGTGTTTTCTTCCCCATCTTCTCAAGGAGGCCTGGTGACTCTCCCACCAAGTCTCCAGCAGATGGGGTCACCAAGGAGACCACTAGGAAGCCTCCTAAACCCAAACGCAGGTCCAAATAATTCACTCACAGTTCAGGCCAATCTTTGTTCCAGATGGTAAGTGGAGGTGGGCGATTCAACTGCAATCCCAGCTTTTTCAAACTGTGTTCTCTTACATATTGGTCTCCCGCTGCTGCTGTAATAAATTACACAAACATAATGGCTTAAAACAACACAAATGTATTATTTTATAGTTCTGCAGCTCAGAAGCCTCACACGGGTCTTGCTGAGCTACAATCAGGATGTCTGCAGGGCTGAGCTCCTTCTGGAGGCTCTGGGGGAAGAAACCATTGCCTTTGTCTTTTCCAGCTTCTAGAAGCCGCTCGCATTCCTTAGCTCATGGCCCCTCCCTCCGTCTTCAGGGCCGGCAAATGTGGATGGAGTCCTTGTCCTGCTGCATCACTCTGACCATCTCTTCTGCCTCTCTCTTCCAATTTTAAAGACCCTGTGATTATTTGGGTCCACCTGGATAAGCCAAGATAACGTCCCTATCTTAAGGTCAGCTGACTAGCAACCTTAATTCCATCTGCAACTTTAATTCCCCTCCACCATGTGACATGGCGTATTCCCGGGGTCCATCTTTGGGGCCGTGACACCACCTCCTAGAATTTACCCACCTCCTTCAATTCTTCCTCCCCCCATGATGCCTCCTCAAGTAAGAGCTCTTCTCAGGGAGAAAGTCTGACACCTAAGAAACACCTGGCAAAGCAGGTTTGAGTCCCTCCTCGGAGTGTCTGTTCTTCACAGAGAGACATAGCAACACACTTACGATGGACGCCTGGAACCAAGTGTTCAGCAGAAAGAATGAATCTCCAACTGTAGGGTTAAGGGTGGGAGAGTCTTGGGAGTGTAAGTGGGCCTTCAGGGGTGAGCGCTGTGAGTTCGGAGCCTGCACCGACTTCCCCATCATCCATCCATCCATCCAACGTTTACTGAGCACCCACAACCTGGCGCAGACACTACGTGTGCCAAGGAGGTGAGACAGTCAGGTAAGGGGACAGTCATTCACGAAGCAGCCTGTGGGGAGACATGAATGTGGACTAGGGGCTCCAAGAGGCAAAAGCCGCCTGTGTTCCTCCTCAGCGCCCTTGTAGCCCAGCAGCTGTAACTACTATGTAGCAGGCAGCTGGGGACACACTACCTGTTTTTAACTGCTGTCTTCATCCTTTCGACTTCACAGCCTTAACCCACGGGTAAGATCACTGGGTACCCTCTGCGTTGACATTCATAAAGACGACACGATGACAAAACTTTTATTCACTTAGGCCCTGATAAGGCCAAATGAAACAGTAATGGAGACATCGCCACACAGAGGACCTCAGGGCTCAAGGGAACGCGCACCTGCTTCAGAATCAGATCCCAGTAGGAAGGCGACCTCCAGCAAGTCTCCCGGCGCACAAAATGGAGGGAATAATACCAGCCGGTAGGGCTGTTGTGCAGATTAAATTGAAGGATAACAGATGTAGAGCAATCATCACCTAGTAGGTAGCCATTAAATGTTAGCTTTCTCTGCTCCAGCAGTTACTCACAAATTATCAGCATTTGCTGAATCCTGAAATACCAACGAGTTACTCAAAACCAATCGTTATAAACACTATACTCGCGCTGGCTGTAACTTCTTTCCAGTTTTAGCAAAACCATATAAGAACCACACGGGGACATTTGGATCAAGCAATAGGGACAGCTGAGCTGGGAGCCGTTGCATCACAGGACCCCACCCAAAGCCAGCTGGACTTCACTCCACTTTTTCAAAGTTGCTCCAGTAAAAAGTGGGTAAAGTCAGGCTTTCTTTTCTAAAACCCACCAGTGAAAGCAAAAATGATGGAAAATGAGCTCCCGCTTCAGTGAAGGTAGTAAATGATGGCAACCTCAAATAACACGTGATGGTGGACAGCCACACAGAACCACATCTAGGGTGGACCCTGCATCTCTCTGCAGAGCCAGGACAGCAAACTGATGTCACTGAAAATGAGAGGGGCTTGAAGAAACTGGGAGGAAGCAGAATGGGAAGGAAGGCATTGCTGAAGATGGGTCCTCTGTGGAAACACTCTCGGCTTTTGAATTCCAACTTGGAGAAAAACAGGAGAGAAGGAAAAATGACAGGCAGTTTTGTGACTATTTACCATTTAACCCGAATTCAACAACAACAACAACAAAATACCCACTAAAAATATGAGTTTACTGGGATGCATTCCAAGGGCATGCCAAAGTGAAAAACAGGAAAATGAGGAAAACCTGCTCCTAAGTTAGACGATGATGCAGAACAGATGAGAAACCAAGGTGACTATTTCACTAGCTCACCCCCTCGCCGTGCTGTGGCTCAGACTACCCTTGAGTAACTAGCAGGGCCCATTAAGATCGTTCCCACTGCAAGATGAGCGCTGCTCCTCAGGAAAGGTCTGACAAAGACATGACCCAAGTGAAAATAGAACAGTCAGGAAAAAGGCTGACAAAGGACACGCTTTCAAAGAATTGTTCCAAAGACAGGGGAAAATATCTTCCAGGCAAATGCTTCTTTATATTCTCAGATAAATTTAAGAGAAAACGGAATATGGAAGAAATACCTGAGAGAAGAACTATAAGAGACAAAACAGAGAACATCACAAAATAGAGATAAAAGCGAAGAATAGCAGAAGGGGATAAAATTTAAGATAACAAAACTGTTACACAAACGAAACCTCAATTAAAGCAGCAGGAATCTGAACAGACAATGCCAAGCCTATGGAAGCTTCACAGAATGAACGGAAAGATGAAGGGTTACACATGAGAGAAAGACATCAGGTTCCAATTTAGACTCAGTCAGTTCTAACACAGATGCAGCTACTTCATTCATTCTCCACGCAGTCATTTGTTCCTTCTAAAATTCTTGAATAATTGAGTTCTGACTACGTGCAGGTGCTGTTCCAGGACCCCAGACAGAAGCAGTGAGGAAGCCGCCAGCTCCCTAAAGCTGACTTTATCATAAAGATGGGGAAGAAGCAAGGAAATGAACCAAGTTCAGATACTCTCAACTGCTATGACGAAAACTAATCAGAGTAAGGATAGAGAGAGGGGCTGGGAGGAGGGGTCCCCAAAGGGAGAGGACATGGTGCAGAACATAAAATCCTTCCCAGATATCATGGAAGGAACTTTCCTAAACTAAGGAAAGACCTGATCCCCAAATCCAGTGGAAAAAAATGATACAAGACTATAAACACTAAGATATATCCGGAGGAAGTGACTGAATTTCAAATATTTTTTTTAAAAAACCTTTAAGGACAGGAACCAGAACAAGGAAATCAACTAACAAAGGTAAATTCCTGGATGACCCGAGATTTTGTGCACACGGTTCAGAGCCAGGGGCCCACAGAACAATTCAGGCTGCACTGATGCTTGAACCTCAGCTGCGGATGGGGGGGCCTCTGGTGCCTCTTTAAAGAGCAGTATTCCCAAACCCACATTCAGAACCTCTGACTCACTAGAATGGAATTGCTGGTCCGTATGATAATCTCTGATAATTCTGAGGTTGCTGGGGTCCCAGAAAACCACACTTTGAGAAACACTATTCTCCAAAGACTGGGGGGAAGAAGTATGACTCCAGGGTTTCACACCCAGCCAATTTGTTTGTGTCCACGCTGAATAGAAAACTTTTTCTCAGTTATAGCATCCATGAGCCCTTCGTGGCAAAAAGGCTAGATGCAATCTAGGAAAATAAATAAGGAAATTAGGAATGAGAATATGAACTGGTGGTGAGCATTGCATGTATTTAAATATGGAATCAAGATAAAGAGATTGTAAGAATTATGGGGATAAAGCAGAAAGTCAATACTGTTTTATTTTAATCAAAAATACTAAAATTGTAACAAACTAACAATAATCCAGAGATGGGGAGGAAAAAAGAGGATATAAAGCCACATATTTCCCCATCTTTCATGGGTTGGGACAAATCGGTATTATTTGAAGTTGGTCAATCAAGAAATAGAAGCATAAGCAATTTTTTAGCATTATAAAAGTAACCCCTAAAAAAAACTAAAATGAAACCTAATCTTCCCAAATATTTACTAGACAGACTCACTCACTGGTCCAATTTTCCCTCTGTGGCTCTCTCACACACTCAGATTGTGTGAGCAAAAAAAAGAATACAAAGGAAGCATAAAAAATGGAAACAATAACATAAAATCATGCATAACACCTTCTAAAAATACATCTGTCACAATAGATGTAAACTGGATAAATTCACCACCTAAAAAGTATATTAAATTAAAATTCAAATATATGCTGTTAAGAAACAGAAAGATTGGAAGTAAAAGTGTGCAAACAAAAAGAATATTCATGATGAGTAAAGCAGCTTTCAAAGCAAGACGCCTGAAAGCCTTCACCTCGTGCTGAACACTCACAGCCTCAAGATGCTCTCAGCAATGCCTGAGTCTCCGTCACGTTCCCCTCTTCACTTCCTTCAAAGTGCTATTGACCTCGGTGAATTGTCAAACGTCTTGCTTAGTTGTGGCTTCTTGTCTGTGACATGTACAAAAGCAAGCTGGGAGAGGGTGATGGTCTTCCTTTCTCATCCTTGTTGCCTAGAACAGCACATGAGTGATGGCCAGGAAGTATTTTTTGCAAAAATGAATAAAGAATAGATGTGATTTCAATTACCATTTAGATGATTTGACACAAGAAAATCTGTTCATCTTTGATCAGTAGATCAAAGACAAGAATGTGAGAAACAGATTCATAAAGTTTATAAAATTGAAAGTTCTTTTCTGATTTAAGAAAAGACTTAATAGGTTAGATTCATCCTTAAATGGTGCAAATGTGCACACACACACACATGCACATGTCCACACACACACACACACCCAAAAGGCAACATAATACTTAACGGTGACATTTTGGAGGCCAGTGTTACTCATTCAACATAAGAAATGACTAACGTGTTCTTAAGTCCTTGTATTTTTCTAGAGGAGGACAGAAATATACAGGTTAAAAAGTGAAGCAGTCATCAAAATAACAGAATGTTTACAAACCAAGAGAGCAGAGGAAAAAACTTAAAAAACCAAACAGAAGGCAAAGAATGAGAAAGAAAAAGTCAAAAGAAATTGTAATTATAAATGTTTACTTACTTATTACTACTTAGTATATTGTTTATTATAAACTATAAAAATAAAAATATTTAAAACTGACCAATAAGAAACAACACATGAAATCATTGGGGATATAGCTACAGCAGTATTGGGAGAAAAAAAGAAAGCCTTGACCGCATATTAAAAAGCTGAAGAAAAATAATCTAAATCTCCAACTCAAGAACTTGGATAAGAAGAGAATGAACTTTTCTTCCCTCTTTGTTTCCTGGTGCGTAAGGAGAAGGGTTTAAGAACGCTGCTTAAAGGAACTCCAGAGACGGGCGCGAGCCGCGGCTAAAAGCGCGAACCCCAGAGACGGGCGCGAGCCGCGGCTGAAAGCGCGGACCCCAGAGACGGGCGCGAGCCGCGGCTGAGGGCGCGGACGCCAGAGACGGGCGCGAGCCGCGGCTGAGGGCGCAGACTCCAGAGACGGGCGCGAGCCGCGGCTGAAACCGCGGACCCCAGAGACGGGCGCGAGCCGCGGCTGAGGGCGCGGACGCCAGAGACGGGCGCGAGCCGCGGCTGAGGGCGCGGACCCCAGAGACGGGCGCGAGCCGCGGCTGGGGGCGCGGACTCCAGAGACGGGTGCAAGCCGCGGCTGGAGGCGCGGAACCCAGAGGCGGACGGGAGACGTTGGGGCTGCTGCTGCCGCCACCAAGGGGCCTGTCTGCGAGCGCAGGTCGCTCTCCACTCCCCTCTTCCGCGGAGCCTGTGCAGCCCGCCACTGCCGGGTTCCCGGGATCCGGGGACGACTTCCCCGGGAGAGCGCACGGCGGGCCTCGGGCTGGTGCAGGGTCACGCCGGACTTTACCGCCGCAGGCCCGCCCCGCATTCCGTGCCCCTCCCTCCCCGCCGGCCTCAGAACGCCAGAACCCCCGAATCAGCGGCTCCTTTAACCCCGTCCTGTCTGAGCAAAAAACAGACGCCCTCCAGCGACCTACACGCAGAGGCGGGGCCAAATCCAAAGCTGAGCCCCTGGGAGCTGTGAGAACAAAGAAGAGAAAGGGAAATCTCTCCCAGCAGCCTCAGGAGCAGCGGATTAAAGCTCCACAATCAACTTGATGCACCTGCGTTTGGGGAATACATGAATAGACAACAAGTCATCCCAAACTGAGGAGGTGGACTTTGGGAGCAAGATCTATGATTTTTTTCCCCATTCCTCTTTTTGTGAATGTGTATGTGTATGCTTCTGTGTGAGATCTTGTCTGTATAGTCTTGCTTCCACCATTTGTCCTAGGGTTCTATCCGTCCATGGTTTTTTCTTAAAATTTTTTTCTTAATAATCAATTTTAATTTTAAGATCGTTATTATACTTTACCTTCGTCCTTTCTTTCTTTCTTTCTTTCTTTCTTTCTTTCTTTCTTTCTTTCTTTCTTTCCTTCCTTCCTTCCCTCCTTTAGACAACGAATCATCCCAAATTGAGGAGGTGGTCTCTGACAGCAAGATTTATGATTTTTCCCCCTTTACCTCTTTTTGTGAGGGTGTATGTGTATGCTTCTGTGTAAGATTTTGTCTGTATAGCTTTGCTTCCAACATTTGTCCTAAGGTTCTATCCGTCCCTTTTTTTTTTTCCTAATTAAGAATTTTTTAAATTCAATAACTTTATTATACTTTATTTTATTTTTACTGTATCTTCTTTCTTTCTGTTTTTCCTTCTTTCCCTCCTTCCTTCCTTCCTCCCTCCCTCCCTCCTTTTGTTCCTTTTTGCCTTCTTTCCTTCTTTGCTTCTTTCTTTCTTTCTTCCTTCCTTCCTTCCTTCCCTCCTTTAGACAACGAATCATCCCAAATTGAGGAGGTGGTCTCTGACAGCAAGATTTGTGATTTTTCCCCCTTTACCTCTTTTTGTGAGGGTATATGTGTACGCTTCTGTGTAAGACTTTGTCTGTATAGCTTTGCTTCCAACATTTGTCCTAAGGTTCTACCCGTCCCTTTTTTTTTTTTTTTTCTTTCTAATTAAGAATTTTTTAATTCAATAACTTTATTATACTTTATTTTATTTTTACTGTATCTTCTTTCTTTCTGTTTTTCCTTCTTTCCCTCCTTCCTTCCTCCCTCCCTCCCTCCCTCCTTTCGTTCCTTCTTGCCTTCTTTCTTTCTTTGGTTCTTTCTTTCTTTCTTCCTTCCTTCCCTCCTTTCCTTCTTTCTTTCCTCATACTTCTACTAATTCCCTCTACTTTTTCTCCCTTTTATTCTGAGCCGTGTGGATGAAAGGCTCTTGGTGCTCCAGCCAGGAGTTAGGGCTCTGCCTCTGAGGTAGGAGAGCCAACTTCAGGACACTGGTCCACAAGAGACCTCCCAGCTCCACATAATATCAAACGGCGAAAATCTCCCAGAGACCTCCATCTTAACACCAGCACCCAGCTTCACTCAACGACCAGCAAGCCACAGTGCTGGACAACCTGTGCCAAACAACTAGCAAAACAGGAACACAACCCCACCCATTAGCAGAGAGGCTGCCTAAAATCATAATAAGGCCACAGACACCCCAAAACACACCACCAGACGTGAACCTGCCCACTAGAGAGACAAGATCCAGCCTCATCCACCACAACACAGGCACTAGTCCCCTCCACCAGGAAGCCTACACAACCCACTGAACCAACCTTAGCCACTGGAGACAGACATCAAAAACAGGAGGAACTACGAACCTGCAGCCTGCAAAAAGGAGACCCCAAACACAGTAAGATAAGCAAAATGAGAAAACAGAAAAACACACAGCAGATAAAGGAGCAATATAAAAATGCACCAGACCTAACAAATGAAGAGGAAATAGGCAGTCTACCTGAAAAAGAATTCAGAATAATGATAGTAAGGTTGATCCGAAATCTTGGAGATAGAATGGACAATAGAATGGACAAAATGCAAGAATCAGTTAACAAGGACCTAGAAGAACTAAAGATGAAACAAGCAACGATGAACAACACAATAAATGAAATTAAAAATACTCTAGATGGGATCAATAGCAGAATAACTGAGGCAGAAGAACGGATAAGTGACCTGGAAGATAAAATAGTGGAAATAACTACTGCAGAGCAGAATAAAGAAAAAAGAATGAAAAGAACTGAGGACAGTCTCAGAGACCTCTGGGACAACATTAAACGCACCAACATTCGAATTATAGGGGTTCCAGAAGAAGAAGAGAAAAAGAAAGGGACTGAGAAAATATTTGAAGAGATTATAGTTGAAAACTTCCCTAATATGGGAAAGGAAATAGTTAATCAAGTCCAGGAAGCACAGAGAGTCCCATACAGGATAAATACAAGGAGAAATACGCCAAGACACATATTAATCAAACTGTCAAAAATTAAATACAAAGAAAGCATATTAAAAGCAGCAAGGGAAAAACAACAAATAACACATAAGGGAATCCCCATAAGGTTAACAGCTGATCTCTCAGCAGAAACCCTACAAGCCAGAAGGGAGTGGCAGGACATACTGAAAGTGATGAAGGAGAAAAACCTGCAACCAAGACTACTCTACCCAGCAAGGATCTCATTCAGATTTGATGGAGAAATTAAAACCTTTACAGACAAGCAAAAGCTGAGAGAGTTCAGCACCACCAAACCAGCTTTACAACAAATGCTAAAGGATCTTCTCTAGGCAAGAAACACAAGAGAAGGAAAAGACCTATAATAACGAACCCAAAACAATATAGAAAATGGGAATAGGAACATACATATCGATAATTACCTTAAATGTAAATGGACTAAATGCTCCCACCAAAAGACACAGATTAGCTGAATGGATACAAAAACAAGACCCTTACATATGCTGTCTACAAGAGACCCACTTCAGACCTAGAGACACATACAGACTAAAAGTAAGGGGATGGAAAAAGATATTCCATGCAAATGGAAACCAAAAGAAAGCTGGAGTAGCAATTCTCATATCAGACAAAATAGACTTTAAAATAAGGACTATTAAAAGAGACAAAGAAGGACACTACATAATGATCAAGGGATCGATCCAAGAAGAAGATATAACAATTGTAAATATTTATGCACCCAACATAGGAGCACCTCAATACATAAGGCAAATACTAACAGCCATAAAAGGGGAAATCGACAGTAACACATTCATAGTAGGGGACTTAAACACCCCACTTTCACCCAAGGACAGATCATCCAAAATGAAAATAAATAAGGAAACACAAGCTTTAAATGATACATTAAACAAGATGGACTTAATTGATATTTATAGGACACTCCATCCAAAAACAACAGAATACACATTTTTCTCAAGTGCTCATGGAACATTCTCCAGGATAGATCACATCTTGGGTCACAAATCAAGCCTTGGCAAATTTAAGAAAATTGAAATTGTATCAAGTATCTTTTCTGACCACAACGCCATGAGACTAGATATCAATTACAGGAAAAGATCTGTAAAAAATACAAACACATGGAGGCTAAACAATACACTACTTAATAATGAAGTGATCACTGAAGAAATCAAAGAGGAAATCAAAAAATACCTAGAAACAAATGACAATGGAGACACAACGACCCAAAACCTGTGGGATGCAGCAAAAGCAGTTCTAAGGGGGAAGTTTATAGCAATACAAGCCCACCTTAAGAAGCAGGAAACATCTCGAATAAACAACCTAACCTTGCACCTCAAGCAATTAGAGAAAGAAGAACAAAAAAACCCCAAAGCTAACAGAAGGAAAGAAATCATAAAAATCAGATCAGAAATAAATGAAAAAGAAATGAAGGAAACAATAGCAAAGATCAATAAAACTAAAAGCTGGTTCTTTGAGAAGATAAACAAAATAGATAAACCACTAGCCAGACTCATCAAGAAAAAAAGGGAGAAGACTCAAATCAATAGAATTAGAAATGAAAAAGGAGAGGTAACAACTGACACTGCAGAAATAAAAGAGATCATGAGAGATTACTACAAGCAACTCTATGCCAATAAAATGGACAATCTGGAAGAAATGGACAAATTCTTAGAAATGCACAACCTACCAAGACTGAATCAGGAAGAAATAGAAAATATGAACAGACCAATCACAAGCACTGAAATTGAAACTGTGATTAAAAATCTTCCAACAAAGAAAAGCCCAGGACCAGATGGCTTCACAGGCGAATTCTATCAAACATTTAGAGAAGAGCTAACACCTATCCTTCTCAAACTCTTCCAAAATATAGCAGAGGGAGGAACACTCCCAAACTCATTCTACGAGGCCACCATCACCTTGATACCAAAACCAGGCAAGGATGTCACAAAGAAAGAAAACTACAGACCAATATCACTGATGAACATAGACGCAAAAATCCTCAACAAAATACTAGCAAACAGAATCCAACAGCACATTAAAAGGATCATACACCATGATCAAGTGGGGTTTATTCCAGGAATGCAAGGATTCTTCAATATACGCAAATCTATCAATGTGATAAACCATATTAACAAATTGAAGGAGAAAAACCATATGATCATCTCAATAGATGCAGAGAAAGCTTTTGACAAAATTCAACACCCATTTATGATAAAAACCCTGCAGAAAGTAGGCATAGAGGGAACTTTCCTCAACATAATAAAGGCCATATACGACAAGCCCACAGCAAACATCATCCTCAATGGTGAAAAACTGAAAGCATTTCCACTAAGATCAGGAACAAGACAAGGGTGCCCACTCTCACCACTCTTATTCAACATAGTTTTGGAAGTTTTAGCCACAGCAATCAGAGAAGAGAAGGAAATAAAAGGAATCCAAATCGGAAAAGAAGAAGTAAAGCTGTCACTGTTTGCAGATGACATGATCCTATACATAGAGAATCCTAAAGATGCTACCAGAAAACTACTAGAGCTAATCAATGAATTTGGTAAAGTAGCAGGATACAAAATTAATGCACAGAAATCTCTGGCATTCCTATATACTAATGATGAAAAATCTGAAAGTGAAATCAAGAAAACACTCCCATTTACCATTGCAACAAAAAGAATAAAATATCTAGGAATAAACCTACCTAAGGAGACAAAAGACCTGTATGCAGAAAACTATAAGACACTGATGAAAGAAATTAAAGATGATACAAATAGATGGAGACATATACCATGTTCTTGGATTGGAAGAATCAACATTGTGAAAATGACTCTACTACCCAAAGCAATCTATAGATTCAATGCAATCCCTATCAAACTACCACTGGCATTTTTCACAGAACTAGAACAAAAAATTTCGCAATTTGTATGGAAACACAAAAGACCCCGAATAGCCAAAGCAATCTTGAGAACAAAAAAAGGAACTGGAGGAATCAGGCTCCCTGACTTCAGACTATACTACAAAGCTACAGTTATCAAGACGGTATGGTACTGGCACAAAAACAGAAAGATAGATCAATGGAACAGGATAGAAAGCCCAGAGATAAACCCATGCACATATGGACACCTTATCTTTGATAAAGGTGGCAGGAATGTACAGTGGAAAAAGGACAGCCTCTTCAATAAGTGGTGCTGGGAAAACTGGACAGGTACATGTAAAAGAATGAAATTAGAACACTCCCTAACACCATACACAAAAATAAGCTCAAAATGGATTAAAGACCTAAATTTAAGGCCAGAAACTATCAAGCTCTTAGAGGAAAACATAGGCAGAACACTCTATGACATAAATCACAGCAAGATTCTTTCTGACCCACCCCCTAGAGTAATGCAAATAAAAACAAAAATAAACAAATGGGACCTAATGAAACTTCAAAGCTTTTGCACAGCAAAGGAAACCATAAACAAGACCAAAAGACAACCCTCAGAATGGGAGAAAATATTTGCAAATGAAGCAACCGACAAAGGATTAATCTCCAAAATTTACAAGCAGCTCATGCAGCTCAACAACAAAAAAACAAACAACCCAATCCAAAAATGGGCAGAAGACCTGAATAGACATTTCTCCAAAGAAGATATACAGACTGCCAACAAACACATGAAAGAATGCTCAACATCATTAATCATTAGAGAAATGCAAATCAAAACTACAATGAGATATCATCTCACACCAGTCAGAATGGCCATTATCAAAAAATCTAGAAACAATAAATGCTGGAGAGGGTGTGGAGAAAAGGGAACCCTCTTGCACTGCTGGTGGGAATGTGAATTGGTTCAGCCACTATGGAGAACAGTATGGAGGTTCCTTAAAAAACTACAAATAGAACTACCGTATGACCCAGCAATCCCACTACTGGGCATATACCCTGAGAAAACCGAAATTCAAAAAGAGTCATGTACCAAAATGTTCATCGCAGCTCTATTTACAATAGCCCGGAGATGGAAACAACCTAAGTGCCCATCATCGGATGAATGGATAAAGAAGATGTGGCACATATATACAATGGAATATTACTCAGCCATAAAAAGAAACGAAATTGAGCTATTTGTAATGAGGTGGATAGACCTAGAGTCTGTCATACACAGTGAAGTAAGTCAGAAAGAAAAAGACAAATACAGTATGCTAACACATATATATGGAATTTAAGGAAAAAAAAATGTCATGAAGAACCTAGGGGTAAGGCAGGAATAAAGACGCAGACCTCCTAGAGAACGGACTTGAGGTTATGGGGAGGGGGAAGGGTGAGCTGTGACGGGGCGAGAGAGAGTCATGGACATATACACACTAACAAAGGTAGTAAGGTAGATAGCTAGTGGGAAGCAGCCGCATGGCACAGGGATATTGGCTCGGTGCTTTGTGACAGCCTGGAGGGGTGGGATAGGGAGGGTGGGAGGGAGGGAGACGCAAGAGGGAAGAGATATGGGAACATATGTATATGTATAACTGATTCACTTTGTTATAAAGCATAAACTAACACACCATTGTAAAGTAATTATACCCCAATAAAGATGTTAAAAAAAAAAAAAAAAAAAAAAGAAGAGAATGAACCAAACACAGGTGGGAGGAAGAGCGTGCAAAGATAACACAAATTAGGAAAGCAGAGAATATAGTGTATCTCCAGGAAAAAAAAGTCAAGATACCAAAAAGCTACCAGAAATAATAAAATATTACTCATATTGTTGGTCATGAAATTGTTATTGAAAAATCAATAACTTTTCTTTATAATAAATAGATTTCAAAATGTACTGGAAGGGGATTTCTCATTCACAAGAGCAAGAAATCAGACGAGAGTCTTAGGTATAAACGTAAGAAGCAAACAGAAGCACATTGGAAACACATTTAACTAAATGAAGGGACATAAAAAAAGCCTTAAGTAAGTAGAAGGACATACCTCCAGAGTGAAAAGACATCAATTCTCCTAAAATTCACAGATTTTAAAAATCAGGAATTTTTTTTTAATTGGCCAAAATCTAAAATGGTCATATGGAAAGAGCCAACAACTTTCGTACAAGAAGAGTAATTGCATTAACAAACATATGATAAAGCTACGTTAGTTAAAGCAGCTTAATACACACACCATGTGCTAAAATTCATAGAACTGTAGAACTAAAAGAAAATAAATAGAACTAAAAAGAAAAATGAAAAAGAAGCTACTAGAACTAAAAGAAAAAAATCAATTTTCCTGAATGATTAATTTTAAAAAGAAAAGGCAATATGATACAGAAATAAAAATGGTTATGTAAATCCAGGCAACAGAATAGAGTCTCCAAAAATGAATAAAACGTATGGAAATGTTCATGTTCTAATGCTACCATTCAAACAGTGGAGAAGGATGGACAGGTCAACAAATTGTGTCAGGACGACTGACTAGCAATTTCGGGAAAGGGAAAATGAATCCCTACTTCAACACTTTACACCAAAATTAACTTCACTTGGGCCAAATACTCATGTGTGTGTGGGCTTTATTGAGATATAATTGCTATACACAAAAACTTGGACATACTTAATGTATTCAATTTGATGAGCTTGAACATACGCGTACACCTGTGAAACCATCACCACGATTAGAGCACTAAACATATCCACCACCTGCAAAAGCTTCCTCTTGCCCCTTTGGGTTTTGTTATTGTTGGTTTGGTTTGGTTTGACTACAGGGGCTATATGTAGTAAGAACACAACATGAGATTCACCCTCTTAATCAATTTATAGGTGGACGATACTGATTTGTTAACTAGAGAGTAGAATGGTGGTTGTCAGGGCCTGGGAGGAGAGTGGAAACGGGGAGATATTCAGTGGGGGTAAAGTTTCAGTTAGGATGAACATGAATAGAATGAATATGTTCCAGAGACCTACAATACTTAACTTTCTCAATGGAAGCATGATAGTTCTAAAAGAAGCATGGGCTTTCCTAATAAGCTAGAAATAGCTAAGTGGTTATAACTGTGCCCCCAAACCCAGATAAAATAAAGAAGACTGATAGTGATGCCTAAATAAAATTTGTCAAATTCACTGAAGCAAAATTTCCATATACTGAGTAAACTTCCATATACTAAGTAAAGAAATGAAAATCTGGGGGAAATGCACACAACACCTATGACGGGTGAAAGGGGGTTTCCCAGAATGTAAGAAGAACAAACACATCTTGTTTGTTTGTTTAAATTCCATCAACCCAAAAGGAAAATGTCCACAAATATGGATGGGCTGTCGAGAGAAGAAATACCACAAAAGTATGAAACAACCGTAAGTCAAGAAATGCACATCATAGCAAAAAGCACCATTTTTACTTACAGATTTGCAAAGGCTTACCAGCCCGTGAATCATCCAGTTCTGGCAGTAGTATGGGAAGGAGGCACTGGTACTTCCTAGTGATAGCTGGACTTGGTGCTCCTTTGAGAAGGGCGATGTGGCAACAGTCCCCCAAATTTAAAACGCACCTGGGCTTTGACCCAGCAATTCCACAAGGGAGACTGAATCTTACCATGCACTCACTTCATTGAATCTCACAAAGATTCTCTCTGCCTCTCTCTCTCTCTCTCTCTCTCTCTCTCTCTCACACACACACACACACACACACACACACACACACACACACAGGCGTGTTTATTCCAGATGAGATACAGAGAAAGCTTTCTGTACTCAATGCCCTGGTCTTTGCCCTCTACGTGAGTTATTTTAATTCTCACAACAACTACGTGACATGGGTGTCTTTTACTCCAATTTTACAGATGAGGAGACTGGCTTACAGGAGATGGGTGGCATGGCCGGAGGGTGATAAAGTTAGGATTTGAACTGAGTCTTTTTTATACCAAACTTGGTCTAAAGCACTATCCTTTTTCTTGCTTTCCTTTTGTCTGTAAAGGAGGAAGACTGGAAACAGCTTCAACATCTATGAGTAGAGGACAAATTAAAGTTGTTTCTGGAATACTAAGCAGGATTCATTTCCATCAGCTTGAAGGTACGTGTAGATATGAAAAAAAAATTGTCCGGGATATATCAGGTGAGAACAAGAAGGCGCAGGGTACGTAAAATGCGGTTCCTCTTGTGTACGTGCCCTGCACACGCTTGTGACAGGATAGAAGAAAGTCCTTGTCACACACCCTCGGGGGAGAGGACCCAGACACATGGGAAGTGGGCTGGTGGCAGGGGGCAGGGGGCGCACTTTTAATTTAGCCTATTTTGTACTCTTTGCTTCCTTTTATAGTGAACGTGTCTTTCTTTTATAATTTTTTTTCAAAAACTAATTTTGAAATAAAGAATAAACATTTCCTGGATACTTCCCCAGGATATGAGTCTGTTCCAAGAGGTCCACACCCAAATCAGGTCTGGTAACATTCTGACAATAGGATTTCTAGAAAGAGAGGAAAAAATGACTTCAAGATGTGATGTTTCCTCATCAACAAGGGGCAACGAGAGCTGTGCTCCTGCCTTGCTATTGGCCCAGGCCCACAGCATTGGTTCTGGCTGTGATACAGCGGTGCATAGGAAGCAGACTGCTCCCAGGGCTTCAGCTGGGAGCACAGGTCCTATTTTTACAGGGTGTGTGCCAGACCTCTCCCACTCCCATCACTCATTTCAGCAAGAACATGCCCCCCAGCTCAAGAAACAAGAGGCAGGGTCACAGGGCACAAGTATCCTGTGTTTTCCCGATTGGTGCACTCTCCACTCCCTGGGAGGAATTCTACAACTAAAGACAAAACAGTTTATCCCCTTTAAATGAGGGGAGCCTCACAGAGCTTCAAAGGAAAAGGTGCAAAATTTTAAGGGATGGTCCCACGTACACAGCCACCCCTCACTGGGGAGGAAGATTTTCAAAGAATTAGCCCAGAAACTTCTTGGAGGTGAAAGGGTAACGCACTGGGGACAACCATCCAACCCGATCTGCTGTGGCATTTTTACAAAAGAAATTAGAATTTCATCACACGGGGCTTGTGAGAACATCAGCTATGTTTCAACACCGTGTTCGTAACATAAACATCAGCCATGCGGTCATTTGCCTGTTTGTGAATTTCCATTGCAGATAATTGAAGAACAAACCCCAGTTCAGTTAGGGAAGATATACAGCTCCTTATCGGAGGACTGTAGATGTTCCTCTTAACAGTGTACAGACACGGAGATTAAATTTCAGAGAGAGATTTATTTTGCGCTGTTGTCCTGTTATTCACCAGAGGATTGTGCAATGCAAGTAATCTGATCAGAATAATGCATAGGGACGTATTTCAGAAAACCAATAATTGTGGTAACACTGAGCTCTGCAAGGTGCCAAAATAAAGCCCAGAATGACACTCACTCTCTTCCCCCAATTCCTGAATCATAACTTCGTGGGATGGCGCAATGTTGTCCATTAGAGCACAAGCTGGCATAAATCACTATCGGACTTTTAGAGATTTATTGTAATTTGAGATGTAGAGCCCTTCTCTAGACCCAAAATCAAAATGATATTTTAGAGACGAGCCCTCAGAAGGTTTTACAGCTTTTTTATCTTAAGGATTCTTTGTCCTTGGTCAGGTACCGCAGGTTGTTTTTGTATCACGTTATGAAGCAGTTAAGTCAAACAATGGAAAAATTACTAAAACTGGCTGTATTTAAGCTGTTTACTTCTTTAAACTTTTGACTTACCTACGTAAAAGGTCATCTTTCAAGAACAAGACCCAAACAGAATCATTGCCTCTTTGCTTTCCTCAAGCCCTTATGGAATAAATAGAAGCTGTAACAAGATCCCTTTAACCATTTTTTATTCTGCTCATATCGGCAATGATTTTATAACAGCCGGTTGGCCTCTCTCACATTATCACAATCAGTGCATCCTGGGATTAAAAACCATTTAGGGCCCAAGTCTTAAGCAGACTCCCACACAGCAGTATCATGAACATTATGCATTGTTTCTTTTTACTGTCACCAGCTTTACTGGCTCCACTAAGAAGTAGGGGAGCCAGGTCGTCATTTTTAAGCAGAGAGCAACCCACTTACCAATGTGGAAAGTGGCATCCGACGAGATTGCAATGGTGGCAGGGAAGCAAATGCATGAGCTCTTGATGGCCACCATCCCCACTTTATCATGAAATGGTCCCACACTACATGCCTCTCCAGAGACTTTTCCTGGAAATATTGTCTTTACAAACACCGACTGGTGTCTAAATTGCTTAAGAACAAATATGTTGAGTTGCTGAAAAACCACATTAAGAAGAGCACAGCAATCTAACTAGTGGCTTAGAAGCCTAATCACAGGGGAAGTTGCAGGCAATTCCGGCGAACAGTTCAGTTGCCCATGGATGGATTCTAGGTGTGAGTGGGTCCCAGGAGGACGCACTGCCCACCCACCTCCACTGTGATGGTTCACTTGGTAGAGCAGGGTAGCCTCCACCCTGGGCGTGGTGCCTGTGCAGATGAAATAAACAGGGAAGGTCAGTTACAGCCACACAGCATCTCCTTCCAGGATCTCCCCCCGCATGAAATAGGGTGGAGACAGCGGATTCACTCCTGTGCAACCCCAATTTCCCAACTGTCAATTTCAAAGACAGAAACCGCTCTGCAGAAACTGAACACAGGATAAGATCTGAAGTCACTCCTTTTGTTGTTACCACCAAGTAGAACAGGCATCTCAAAGATGATTGGGCTTGGAATCTAAGGTGAACTTGAATTTGGACAAGACCAGTGGATGTTTTAATAAGCTCTTATGCTGGTTTTCTGTGCCCATCTAAGAAGGACTCCACCACTTGTAAACAGTTAACAGGGAAGGAAAGAACTCTATCTGGGAAGTCGGTGTTAGTCTTTAGTTTATCTGTGAAAACAGGAAATGGGTGGTTTCTAGAGAAACGAATGCCTTCTGAGTCTCACACTGTTAAGACTATTAATCTAGTCTATCTTAGAAATAAATCACATTACCACCTTATATTTATATATTGTTTGACAGTCATTTCCTTATTTCTGCTTCTTAACCATGTGAACAAAGGTAGACATTATCATCGTCATTTTAGATGATAAAACTGAAGCTATGCAAAAATATTGATGTTATTCCTGTTAAAACTGGAAATAGAGCAAAGATGTCTATTATCACTATGGTTTTTTAACATTGTTCTGATAGATTTTCCCAATGCAGTGACATGTGAAATATTAAAAAAATGAACTATTATAAATGAAATGACAAAATTCTTTGCAAGAAATATACCACATACACAGAAACCCTTAGAATTAATTCAAGTTTTAAGTAAAGTAGCCAGAAACAAGTTAAATATAGAAGAATTAATCCCTAAGTTATTAGAAAACAGAATGGAAGAAAATTAATTTCCTAATAGCAAACAAAAATATAAAATTCAAGGACAAATCCCAACAAGAATTGTACAGAATTTGCAACAGGAAAACCACAAGTATTTCCTGAGAGACATTAAAACATTTTATAGAACTAGATCATGGTCATTGATGGGAAGACTGAAAACAGTAAAGATGGATATTTTCCCCAATTAATTTAAAAGAGGACAAATGCAGTCGTAATCCCAGTGAATATTGTTACGGCTCCCGACAGAATCATTCTAAAATTTATATCAAAAATAAATAAGAAGCAGTAAGAAATTACGGGGGGAGAAGAAGAACAATGTGGGGAAATTCTCCCTGTCAGAAAGACTCATTTAACTAATGACTTTTTCATTTAAAAGGGAAAATTAAAAACCATGGGAAAGGGACATTTAATAAATAGGGTCAGAAAAAATGCCCACATGTGTAAAAAAAATTGACGTAAGTTATAGGCACACCTCATATGATACAACAAAATAAATTCCAGATGGGTTTAAATTAACTCACTAAGAAAATACTAAAAAAATGCAAAAAAATTTAAGTAACACTATAAAAAAATATATATATATGCTGTAAATTCCATGAAGGGAGAATCATGTCTGCCTTTCCAAATAAATGAATAAATGAGAAAACACGAAAACAGTGGGGGAAAAACACAAAGAAAATATGGATTGCTGTGATAATTTAAAACACCTTTTCAAAATAGAAGGCAAATAAATCTGGGAAAAGATTGCAAATAACATGATCAAGTTCTTAATATAGAGAGATTTTATTAGTCAATAAGAAAAAGACAAGTTGAGAAAAGTGGAGAACATTTCAAATTGTGGTTTGGGAGCATCAGGAGAGACCCACACTGTGACTGTCCTGCGGCTCTGAGGGCCTGCTGTGGTTGGTGACATAAATTTACACTAGCCTTCATTTGGGCAGCCCAGACACAGAAGCATCGATCTAAATACACTTTCAATACTTTGACATCATCATTATCTAGGGATGGTGTTGCTTTACCAAGATTCCTAGATAGAGATACACTTCCAGTCACTTTTTGCTAGGCTGAGGTTTGATAAAATCGTTACCAAAAAGAAAAGTTAGAATTTCGTGCTAACTTGGCTCACAAAAATAAAATAGAAAAGTTTCATTTTTCTGTGAGAATTAGTCAATTTATCTTACACGTACATAAAACATTACTCTGCAAGGATGATAAAAATCTATTCAATCATCAATTTTTGTGGTTTAGGAAAATTAAGAAAAACTCTTCCGTTGCAAAAGCTTCCAAACACACATGCGCACACACACATTATACAGGAAGCCAAACACGCAATCTGACTTCTCAAAACCGGATACTCTGTTCATGGGTGTTCATAACCTTTGTCTCCAAGCATCTAGAAGGAAGATAAAGCCACTCAAGAGTTAATGAAAATTAATGATGGAAGGGAGACAGGCGACAATAAAAAATTAAATTGACTAATTTACAGGCAAATTTTAGGGAAAAATATACAAAGAAATGGATTAAAAGGCAAAAACTCAATTGTTCTCCTTTAAAAAGATAAAATAATGTAATGGCACAAAGTATAAGGGGGAAAATATGTCTTAGAACTTGTTCTGTATTTCTGATTTACTAGCAGAATAGATGCTCTTAATTTAAAAGTTAGAAAACAGGATTCCGATTACTATGGCTGACTGAAGACATATTATTCTCTCATCCCTATCCAAACCCAGTTTAAATCACTAAAAGAATATTTTTTAATCCATTATAGTACTAGAACTGTACCCCTCAATAGATCAAAACAGAGAAGAAATTCTGGAGGTTACAGAGCACATGGAAATTGATCAATGGCAAATTCCAATAAGTTAGAGCGCCAACAATTCCAGACAGACAAAAAAGAGGGCCTTCATGAAAGTAAGCTTTCCAGGAGAACCCCCATAACACCCCAAGATCAGAGGAGTAAAAAGATCAGGCCATGGACGGTTCAGCCTAGAAATTATTTAAAGGCTAGTCCCCAAAGTACTGCGATGAGCCACACCTCCCAGTGTTCACGTCCTTGTGTGGGCACCTCCCTCATCCAATCTGGGTGGCCTGTGACTTGCATTAAATGGTAGGATGGGGGTTGGGGAGGACAGGGCACAAGATCTGAGTCTAGCCTTTAAGAGAACTGGCTGCGTCTGTTTCTTCCCTTTTGAAATGTGCACCTTTTGGACTTCCTAAGCTGCCCAGAGCCAGGGCTTCTAAGATCAGAATTTGCATTCACTGCCAAGGTGACACGGGTAACACAGCACAGCCATCAATACCCTTTGGCTTACAACCTCATATAGGAAATGAATAATTAAGTACCATCACACATTGGGGGAAGCAGCATGAAAGAACAGTTCCACTCACAGAGGAGTGAGAAAAGAATAAGAATGAAAGCAGAAGAAAAAGTTAAAATATGTCAAATGAATGAGCTTAAAAGAATATGAAAGAATACCTATTAATATAAAATAGGATCTAATAAAATTTGTGGATATTAAAAATATGATTTCCAGGATGAAAAACTCAAAAAAAAGAATAATTAGGCAAAGCTGAATATCAGATTAGGAAAGTGGAAGGTTAAGAGGGTATCTCAAAACTCAGTCCAAAAGGACAGAGGGGAAACATACGAGAGGAAATTTAAAAGAGGGCCAGGACTGACTCAGAAGCTCCAATGTCTGTCTAATAGGGTTTTCAAGGGAAAACAAAGATGTTGGAAGGGAAAAAATAAGCAAAATGTTAATAAAGTAATTCCCCCTGTGTTGAAAAGTGTCTTGAGTTTGGGGGATTTTTTTCTTTTGTTTTGCCTTATTGAGAGCATTTACCAAGAACTGTACAAAAAGAATGAAAAATGACCCATTCCTAGATTTACCCTAAAAGTGTCCAGAAAGAAAAGAGCAGGTTATCCACAAGAAGCAAAAAATCAAGTTGGCATCAGCTGTCTCATTTTCAATAAAGGCCTGAGAAGGTAACAAAGCAATGTTTCAAGGACAAGGAATAAGAATTTTGTACCTAGCATTTCATACCTAGCCTAAATGTCAGTCATGTGTAAGGCAAAATAGAGATACTTACGTTAGGCAACTGGGACACTTTCCCAACTTTTTAGAAGAGTTACTTGAACATTTACGCTGCAAACTTTGAAAAATGAATCTAATAAAGATGAAGATACTGGATATAAGATATAACAGTGAGAAAAATAACCAAAATGTTACAACTTTAGAAAAGAATTATTTTAATAATACAGCCATAGATGGTATGGTTTTGAAAAAGTAAAAGCAAAATGCTAATAACAATTAATATGAACCTAAAATTCTAAATTACAGCAACAAAGTATAGGAGGTGGAGGAATCGAGATCATAAAAGAGTGTCTAGTCATATTTGAGGAAGCTGAAATTTAATACTAGACCCAAACGATCAAGACAGAAAGGATATTTAAGACAAGAAATTATATTTTATATAAAATCACAGTCCTTTTGGTTAATAGTATAAACTCCCACACATTGAACGTAACATCAGAATACACAGAAGAGTATATATGTATATAACATATACGTGTGTGGGTACACACACATACATATAACACAGAATGTAGATAACAGTATATATGTATATAATATGTGTGTGTGTATATACACATATATATAACACAGAATGTAGAAAACAGTATATATGTATATAATATACACATGTGTGTGTGTATACACACACATATAACACAGAATGTAGAAAACAGTATATATATCTATAACAGAATATATGAAATATATTAAAAAAACAGAAAAAACTGGCTTGTTCACAGAAACAGAGGGAGATTTTAAGGTACCTCTTAAAAATTACAAAGTGAAAAATGAATAGACAGGAGATTAAAATATCAACTTAAAAGCATGCTCGAAAAGGCATAAAGAGAGCTTTGCCCACAACGAATAGAGAATCCATACATTTTTCAAACACTTGTGGAATATTTATTTTAAAATTTTGCCCTAGTTTTAGTGCTTAAAGAAAATTCAGTAGATTCCACAAAAGTAGAAATCACAGGGACCACATTCTCTGAATCCAAAGCAATAAAACTAGAAAGCAATAACCAAAGAAAGGCCCTAAAACATCACTACACAAAAACGTGGACCAGAACCTCTGAGTAACTTGTGAATGCAAGGGAAAATAAAAACTGAAATTAAAACTGTTTAATGAGAGTATTCCATGTTGAAACCCAAGAGCACAGGCAAAGCAGTCCTCAGAGGAAAATATAGAGCTTTAATGGATTTTCAGAAAATAAGGAAGACTAAAAGTAAATTAGCTAAGCATTCAATTCAAGGAGTTAGAAAAATAATTTTAAAAAAACCACAACACTCAAGTAAATATGAGGAAATAATTGCTGACAAAAAACAGAACTGCCCATTTCTAGTGTCACATACTTCCATTGAAAACAGCTAAAAACAGTGAGTAATTTTAGTACTCCTTAAATGCCTGAAAAACTTGTCGGTATTGTAAGACAGATGGTCAATGGGCACGTGAAAATATGCTCTACAACACTAAGAATCAGAGAAATGTAAATCAAAACCACAATGCAATATTACCTCAAACCTGTCACAATGGCTAATATCAAAAAGACGACAAATAGAAAGTGTTGGCAAGGATGTGGAGTAAAGGGAACCCTGCACACTGTTGGTGGAATTTAAATTGGTGCAGCCACTGAGGAAAACAATATGGAGGGTCCTCAAAACACTAAAAATAGAACTACCATATGACCCAGCAATCCCACTCCTGGGTATATATCTGAAGAAAACAAAAACACTAATTTTAAAAGATACATGCACCCCAATGTTCATGGTGGCATCGTTTACAATTGTGAAAATATGGAAGCAATCTAAGTGTCCATCAACAGAAGAATGGATAAAGAAGATGTGGTGTGTGGGTATATATATATATATATATATATATATATATTTTATATAATGGAATATTACTCAGCCATAAAAGATAATGAAATTCTGCTTTTTGTAATGGCATGGATGGACTTAGAGGGTATTATGCTTAGTGAAATAGGTCAGACTGAGAGAGACAAATACTGTATGATATCACTTATATGTGGAATCCAAAAGAAATAAAACAAACTAGCGAGTACAACAAAAAAGAAACTGATTCACAGATACAGAGAACAAATAAGTGGTTAGCAGTGGGGAGGGGCAAAATAGGAATGGGGATTAAAAGTTACAAAGTGCTATGTATAAAAGAAGTTACAAGGATATATTGTACAGCACAGGGAATATAACCAATATTTTACAATAATATAAACAGAGCATAAACTGTAAAAACTGTGAATCACTATTTGTACACCTTAAACTTATATAATATTGTAAATCAACTATACCTCAATTTATTTTAAGTAAAATTAAAAAATTTAACCTTAGTGCAAAAAATAACTAAAAATAAAATATGTAGATGCACATGCAGTTATAAAAAATAAAACAAAGAGATCTTTTGCATCCTGTAATGGACAAACAAAAAAACCCACATCAATATTGTAAGGAAATACCAGCCCAAAATCTACGGAAAGAGATCTCAGAGAGGTAGCCCAAGCTCAGGAGACAGAGAATCTTAGAATCATAAATGTACACACCTACATTCATGGTACCAATTCTTAATATACTACAATGCATAACTTTGGACCAATAAATTTTAAATGTTGATTAAATGGACAGTGTTTTACAAAATTCTGAGTGCTCCACAATTGACTAAAGAAATGTAGAAAACCAGAATACACCAATATCTACAAAAGAAATCAAAAAGTAACCACACATGTACCCCACCTCCCCCACAGGACCTAATCTCCCAGGTACAGAGATTTCCTGCACTATTTAAGTTGCCCCTTGGACAGAGGAGGTATATGTCTGATACATGTATTTTTACAAATTCCTCTTGGAATTGTTTGTTCTTTTCCAGCCTTTTGAGTTCTAATATAACTCGTTTGTTTCCATTTTTGGTGATAGATCTTCCTGTGAGTTTTGTTTAGCTGTATCCCATAGATCCTGATACACTAAGTTTTCCTTAGAACAGTTTTAGAAATTCTGCAAGTTTGTTTATTTCCCCTTTGACCCAAGAGTTGTTAATAGATGGTTTTGTTTTTCCAGGTGAAAGTGACTTTTGTTTTTTATTTTCTTATTAATTCCTGGTTTTATTGCATTTAGTCAGTGAGGGTGGTGTGTATTATTTATATTTTTTGGAATTTACTGAGGTTTTCTTTATGGCCTAATATATGGTAATTTTTTTGGTGAATGTGTACTTGGAAAGCAGGTATGCTCTCTATGATGGGGGTACAAAATTTGAAGTATATCCACAGAGTCTACCTTATTTTCTGTGTTGTTTGGTCTTCTACATAATGAATAAGGTAGGTGAGTATTATCCACACTGATTTTTTTGCCATCTTGATCTGTCTAGGACTGAAAGGGTAAATTGCCCTACTGTATGTGCCTGTCTACAGCTCCTACGCCAGTGAGCCCCTGTTCATGTCTTCTTTCCTTTCCTGTGGTTTCTGTTATATGAGGGTCGCATCTGTGTAATCTAATGCATACATACGAATAATATTTATATCTTCATTGTGAAGTGTGGCTTTTAGCATTATAATATATCCTTTTTTTTACATTTAAGTCTTATGGGGCTGAATTCTACCTTGTCTATTATCAAATTGCAACACCTGCTTTCTTTCAATTAGTATTTGCATCCTTACCAGCATTTTATTTATTTTGCTCAATTCCTTTGTATTAGGCACATCTCCTGGATACAGCTTTGAGTTGCTGCTTTGTGAGCCAATCTGACATAATTCTTTAAATGCGTGAGTTACGTTTACTGATATAACAATATGTTGAGTTTGGTTCTTTCACGTAGTCTCATGTAATATATACACGTTTATATGTACGTATGTATGTGTAGGTATATTATGTATATCATGATTCACACAGATGCATATTCAAAGCCTGTCACTATACAGTCCTGTTCTCTACTATTCTGGTATTATTTACCAGACTTGGTATTTATGAAGGCTTATATTTTTCTTCTAGTGTTTCTCTTGTTACTAATAACTTTGCATGATAGCCCCCGTCTCCTCTCTAGATTAATCAGACAATCTCAATATAGCCAGGTATAAACAAAGCTGAATATCCGATTTTGCAAGAGAATTAGACTCGAAGGCATCTATTTTAGATTTTTAAAAAAAGATATCTCTTAAGCACCTAAAATGATGCATAGTTAGTTCCATCATGGGAGAAGGGAGAAAATCAAATCATTTTCCATATGGCTGAATTTCTCCCAGAATCCTGATTAAAAATCGTTTTCAATTATGGCAACAGACTTTAACTGGTAACTAGTAATTCTGTCCCTTTTCTGTTCCTCTTCCCCCAACCACCAAATTGTTAGAAGCTAGCAGCAGTGTTAATCTTCATACTCCTAATATACGTAAGATGTTACTACTTGATTTATCAGTTGCAACTGACATTTTACTCTTAGCTAATACCTACCGGGTAACCGAGCAGCGAGTCTGTCTACTCTCCTCTTTCTCCTCGTGTTTTTTCTTACGTCGTTTCAGCATCGTCAGAGCACACAGCACAGGACTAACTTGTCATCCTTATTTGTATCTTTCAGCCTTAGTCCTGCAGTTAAGTATATTCAACACCTTCTGAAACGCTTTATGCCGAGTCTTTCCTAATTACTTTGTGGTTGCCAGACACCCTCTCTCGCACAGACTCTTCCCAGGAAGGACGCACAGGAACGCTGTCCTTGAGTTCTTGAATGTCCGCTGCAGTTTCTCTGTGGCCTTTGCACTTGAAGGAAAGCCGCGTGGCTTGTGAAATCCTCCCATCACACTTTCTTTTCTTGACAATCTTTAAAACGTTGCTTTCTTGCATAAAGTGTTTCTGTTGAGAAGGTTGACACCACTCTCATTTTCTTTCTCTTACAAGTTATTTTGACATGTTGCCTGGATTCTCAAAGAACGTTTTCCTTATTTTTCAAAGCCCAATAGCTTTCCTGGGACACATCTAGGGCTCTTCCATCCTGGGTCAATTTGCTCACGTATGCAGCACCCTTTTCGGTATGTAGACTAAAGTCGAACTCTATCTCAGGAAGCCATGAATGGCTGAAAACGTGGACTCCGTGTGGCCACTGCTCTGTCTCCAGGTCGAGTCTGGTACTGGAATGTGTCTCAGTCTGGTTCTGGGTTTCCTACGGCAGGTCTTACCCTCAGGACAGTCTTGTCACCTGTTGGTTTTGGGTTTGGTTGTTGGAACGTTCACCGGGAGGCTCCCTCTAGGCCTCCCTGCTCACTGCCTGCGCCTCTCTGCCCTCCGGACCCCACTGTGCCTGCCCTGCTCAGCTTGGCTTCTGATCCCGCGTTCTCCCTCAGAGTGAGGCTCTGTTCCTCTCAGCGCATCTCCTGCTCACTGAGAGGCCCAAGGGCTAGGCTGCTGAAGCAGCTTTGTGGCCCAGAGCCTACCTGTACAACCATTTCTGCTCTCCCTGCAACATGATCTGAGAACGTCTCCCAGCCTGGCCAACTGTGACTACGTTTGCACATTCAGTGTGAGATGCTTGACTGACGACAGAGGCACGCCCTCAGCCCATCGGCAGCACACAATTGATGCCTCGCTGCCTTGGCTGGGGGTGGTTTGGCCAGCCCCTTCCGTGTTCTGGGGTTCAGCTGGAGTTTCTTTGTCACCTAGTTTTTGTAGTCTGCAATCTTACGTCCTTCACTACCCTATTTTGTTTCCTTGGGTTGCAGAAAGCATCTTGGGGAGATTCAAAACCACACTGAGGCTATGACTCCAATGCCACAGTCTAATAGATTTTTTTTAATGTTGATAGAATGAATTATGGTCTAAAAAGTCTTTTAATATTTCATAGTTTACCTAAGAAAATACCGAAAACTTACATATCGTAATAACCGTATTGAGTCTTTACATCCAGAACCTAGTATGTCCTTTTATTCATTCAAACCTTATTTTTATATTTCTTGGCAAAATCTTGTAGTTTTCTTCTTTTGTTTCAATAGTCATCTTCTTAATATTTTTTCCTAGGTCAGTATTTTATTCTAGGATGCTTTTGTGAATAGGAACACTAATTATGTTTTCCACTAATGTGCTAACTGCTTACAGATCATATGTAAGATTGCTATTGATTTCTATATATTTTTAGGAAAAACATACATTTATATTTCCTTTTATATTTCCTAGATAAAAGATAAACTAGATTTTTAGCACAAATATAAAGATCAAACATGTTTATTTGTTGAAATGAAATATCAACGGGGAATTTAGAGAATATTATTTTAATGACCAATTTTCAAATCAAAAGATCTTTTTCATTTTATGGTTTATGGTCATAATCATCAGATAAATCACAACTGATTTAATCAGTAGAATTTAATCAGGAGAGATATGTGAGAATTTGATCCACTGGTCTGAAATATCTTTGAAAATGACATAATTCTTTGTAATAATGCATTGTTCTTTGAGCAAGCTCTTGTAAATGGCCCCTTTGGAGATGTTCTGAGAAATTGTATCTGTTTATAATCTGGTTTTGGAATTTGAACAGAAGTTTGCATATTAGAAAAAGAAATTCTTTGGAAAACTCACTCTGCATAGTTTTGATTACAAAAATTCTGTGAATCAAATAATGAAAACAGGGGGCTTCCCTGGTGGCGCAGTGGTTGAGAGTCCACCTGCCGATGCAGGGGACACGGGTTCGTGCCCCGGTCCAGGAAGATCCCACATGCCGCGGAGCGGCTGGGCCCGTGAGCCATGGCCGCTGAGCCTGCGCGTCCGGAGCCTGTGCTCCGCAACGGGAGAGGCCACAACAGTGAGAGGCCCGCATACCGCAAAAAAAAAAAAAACAGAAAGAAAAGAAAAAAACACACTTTGGACCATCTGAGCAACCACCATCTGCTTAAATAGAAAAGACCCAGAGAAGATGCACGTACCTCTCTTTCTCCTATTTTCCGAGAACAGTCCAGGGATCACGGATGCTGCTTACAGTGCAGGCTTGTCATCGGGGAAGTACGGGAGGCCTGAGAAGGGCCAGTTCCCAGGCAGAGAGACAGCTGATTCTGGGGTAGAAGGAAAAAACAAGGGGTTTTCAAGAGAAAAGAGAGAGGACCAGGGAGGAGACAAAAACAAAGCAACATTGGGTCCCAACTTTGTATATAAAGTCAGCTGCGAGACCAGTCAGGCAGGGACACCTCAACCAGCCACAGCCCCCCTCTGCCTCCGTGGGGACATTAGGCCATACGGAGTGATTAAGGCCGTACGGACAATACAGTAAACCACCGGCGGGTCTGGCTCTCACAGATCATCTTGACTCCAGAGCAGCTCGAAAGGTCTCTGCTGGCACGTGTGCCTCCTCTTAGGCTAAGACCACGGTCACCGAACCTTGAATCCCAGACCCTCACTGACCCTCATCAACCATGGAGTGGACAGTTAGCTAGCTTCCTCGACTATAAAATGAAAAGTTTAGACCACATGAGCTTTCCTACCTCATTTCAAATATCGTAGATTAACGCATATATGTGGAATCTAGAAAAATGGTACAGATGAACCTATTTCCGGGGCAGGAATAGAGACAGACGTAGAGAACGGACATGTGGACACAGGCGGGGAAGGGGAGGGTGGGATGAATGGGAGATTAGGACTGATGTACATACACTACCATGTGTAAAACAGCTAGTGGGAACCTGCTGTATGACACAGGGAGCTCAGCTCGGTGCTCTGTGGTGACCTAGATGGGTGGGATGGGGGTGGGGTGGGCGGGAGGTCCAAGAGGAAGGGGATATAGGTATACACAGAGCTGGTTCACTTCGCTGTATAGCAGAGACTAATACAGCACTGTAAAGCAATTATACTCCAATAAAAAACAGTTACCAGTAACTATATATTTTGAGGTACACTGCCTAATTTACAAAAAATAGCTCATTTCCACTCAGACATTCCATAAGGCTCTGAAACCCATAAAGCGAGTCCACGTCGTCAAATGCATTCACCCGACAATTACATACTGAGTGCAAACAACAACCTAGGCGGTATGCGAGCCAATGGGGGTAGAGTAAACAGAAATGTGGGGGGGCTGCAAATGGGCACAAGGTTTCTTTCTGGGGAGACGGAAATGTTCTAAACTTAGACGATGGTGATGGCGGCACCACTAACAAATAATTGAATTGGGTGCTTAAAATGAGTCAGTTTTATAGCATGTAAGTTATGTCTCAAGAAATCCCTTTTAAAAAGAAAAAGAAAAAACAGAGCAGCTAGGCCTAACTCTACAATGCTTCCAGAAGGGTAAACAAGAAAGGCAGGTTGGGGAGCTGGGTGTGACAGCAGAGGATTCCACTGGGGATGGTCCTGGACCCGTCCCAACCTGAGTAGTACCAGCAGGTCCCCTGATTCAGTGGTGGCTTGGCATCTCCCAAACATTTCTTAAGCCACACTCTCTCCCTCTATGTCAAGGCCTATGGAGACACTGGCTGGTGAGATAGAAGCTGACTTCTGTCTGTGAGCCAGGCCTCTACCCAGGCTGGCAAGCATCCAACAAACTGTCCACATTGAGAGGCAATTTCTCTCCTCTGCTTCCTGTTCCCATCCCCCAGGAAAACGACACCAGGAAGGTAACCCTCTGAGGGTAAGAGGGGGCAAGTATCCTAAGATGGCTACTCATTACAATGTTTGCAATTATTTCAAATTTTGATTTTCATAATAACTCTTCATGGTTGTGTTGACCAGAGGGAAATTTTATTCCCAAATGTGTCCATGTCAAATTTGCCATTATCTTCCAGGGGGGAAAAAAAAATCAAATGGAAAGACTTTTAAAATGAGATAAAAGTTTACTCATTGGAAATTAGAAATGAATATTTATTCTCAGATCTCTATCTGGATGAAAACCTTTTATTTAACACTGGTTGAAAGTGTAAATTATTCACATGTTTACACTTCAATGGTTTCTGTTCTCTAATGATTCCATTTTCTAGAGTGTATTAGTGGTAAGATAATGAAATGCCCCATCAGCCTGGAGTATTAAGTGAACAACTAACTTCAACTTTTTCAACAATGAATAAAATATAGGGAGGCCCCAACAATTTATTTTGTCAGTTTAAGGCAATATACAACTAACTTCCCAAAACATAACCATTAAAGAGAGGGCTGCCAACAGCGATGGAAATGCATTCCAGTCTCCCATAGACATGCAACGGGGCCGTGATAACTAATTCACTGCTCTCACACAAATCATGATTTTTGGCAAGATTCACCTTTGCCAGAAGGGAGGAGAATTAGGAAGAAAAGAGAGATCACAGTATTCTCCAGCCAGGAGAGATGAGCTCTTGCTGTTTGAATGACATTATAAAACTGTTCACTCTATCCTTCTTTCTTAGGTTATTACTTAAGGAAATTTTGTCATTAATAAAAATAAACCTGCATCTGTTTATAGTGCTTTAAGATTTCAAAACACTCGCACATGTTATCCCATCCAAGTGATGTGTTCTTTCTGGAACATGGAAAGCTTTATATGCCTGGAGATAAATGAACATACATATTGAAAGTCAAGAATTTTATAAAACAAATCTGTTTTCCAGAACTTTCCATGAGAATGTTTTACAAATCCTTCAATAGCCCCATGTTATCCATACATTTAAGTGCTAATAACCTATGTCCTATAACCATTTTATACAGCCCTCTATTTTATAAATCTCTACGTCCATGGAAATGACAATGCATTTTTTGCTGTTATCCCAAGCATAACTGCTGGCCTTGAAGGAGTCAGAGAAATGCTTTCCTTAGAATTACAATAGGCATTGTGGTTAAAGAATTAAGACAGAACGCCTATCTGCAAAATATTTACAATCTAATAGGGAAAACAAAATGCTCTTAAAATGGAAACTAACAAAACACGACAATGAATAGGACTAAGTGATGAAGGGAAAGCCTAGAAGCCTTCCTCCGAAGGAGAAATCCCTATGGCCTGGATGAGTGGAGAAGTCCTTGCTGGCTGACCCGAACTCTGATGACTGTTGTTCAGAGAAAGCAAGCGGGGAAGGTGACTGCAGGGAAGGTGCCCGCGCTGCAGGTAACGGGAGCTGCAGGGGGAACCTCCAGGCAAGAAGGTGCTGGGCCTCTGCAGGTAAGAGCACAGCCTCGTCCAAGTGGAGCAAAATGGGTCATAAAGAATGTAAGTGCCCATAGATTGGGCCAGATTGTGAAAAGCCAAGAATTGTAGGCTCGAGTTTTTATTTGATCTTGTAGTTAATCAGGAATTGTTTTAAAAAGGGATATTTAACATTTTTAAGCAACATTTTAGCACTATGGATCTGACAATGATGTGTGAGATGAACTGAATGAGAAGGAAGTTTGGGGAGAGGAAACCGACTGTGACAACCTTCTAAGAATTTCAGCAACAGGTGACTGAGACCTAACCTCGGCCGCGGCAGTCGCTGGACAGGAAGGAGAGGCAGGTGTGCAAGGTGTGCACGCAGAACGCAGCACCACGAGGCCAGGCTGACGGGGGGTGGAGGAGGCCAGCAGGGGAAGTGACCCAAGATTCCAACACAGGTGACTTGGAAATAAACGATGGCGCCTCTGAGGGGACCCGGGGGGCTGGCTTGCCTGGAAGGAGATGAGGGGTTGGGTGCGACGCGCTGAATCTGAAGAGACAGCCTGACACCTGGGTGGAAATGCGCTGAGCAGAGCTCCAGAGGACTCAGGGGAGGAGGGGATGTCACTGACGTCACCTGCACAGAAAAGTCCGCGGGCAGTGTCCACAGCCCTCCCCAGAGGCCCCGGACACTGGACTCCCTGAGCCTCTTCCGGGTTTGTTGTCCACACACAAAGCACAGCCCTCTATCATATTTGCTGTTTGTGTTGTTACTTCGTGTCTTTGCCATATTTCCCCAAGTAGCCTATGGTCTCCTGGCTTGCAAAGATGGGGTCTCACACTTAGCATCAGAACCCAGTCATGTCAGAGCTCGGAGGAGGGACCATGCCAATTTTTTGCATTAAGCCCATTTTATAAAGGAAGCAGAGCTAAACCAAAGATACTCAATTAGTTAGTGGCAGCAAGGATACCAACCCCTGCTCCAGGGCTCTTTCCCCTTGTACCATTCTATCTCTTGTTTGGGGCGACCAGCATGTGTTATTTGAGAATTATTGTAAGGCGATTTGGAAATTTTTCTGAGGAAGTCGAGAAGGCAGAACCTCTTGGTGGTATGTAATTCACAAAGAAGGAAATCGTTATTTTTGGACAAGAGCAATCTCTAAAGATATAACTGGGTCCATAGGGAACTGCCTTCCATTTCCTTACAACGACCCTTTAAATTAATATCGCGGTCGCCCACAATGGTTGGCTTGGGAAAAGGAGCCTGGGTCCCTTTCCATGGACCTCTTCCCTCTTCTCATCGTAGTCATGACCCCTTGTTCCTTTCAGGTCATAATTCAGCCCTGTTGCTCCTCCCTGGACAGAAATCCCCCTCTCTGTCTTCCTCCCAGCTAGGGTGACCCTATGCCCTGATTTGCGAAAGGCACTCTTGCTTTTTACCCAGTATTCCAGTATTGTTACAAATAGAGCCTCTCTCACTCTCCAAATGTCTGGTGTGGATAATAAATTAAAAGGCTACCATAGGTAGGGCATGCCACCAAGAGTTAAATGTCTATTAGATTGCCTAACCGAGAAACTCATAGTAGATATTTTTTCTTCCGTCAGGTCAGCAGCCTGCCCCACTTCTCATGGACAGTCTGATGGTTCTAGTGGGGACCTGCCCCACCCCTGCCCCACTTCTCATGGACAGTCTGATGGTTCTAGTGGGGACCTGCACCCAGCTGCATGGGCATCCACATGACGAGTGGGACCTACTCATTCAAGCCAACAAATGCCCTTTCTAATGACTCTAAGTCAAGTCGCCTTACCCATAAAAGAGAATCCTAATAACACAAAATGCTGTTATCCACCAACTCTGATTCTCCGCTGCATTTTGCACTTACACAGATTTGCAATTTTATAACGTGACTTTTGTTAGGCTGCTCTTTATACACCAGACTTGAATTTTTGTTCTTAACTTTGCTGATTCTTCATTTCAAATTGTTTCCTATGCTTTCTCACGGCCCACCTTCAATTAAAACATTGTTTGCTTAACGAATGGGTTTGTCCATTCATTCAACAAGTATTTACTATATTACAGCAGAATTCTCTGTCATCTTGGAGATGGACAGGGTCCCTTTTTTCCTAAAGGAAAAAAGTAAGTCTAAAAGGTAAATCTGATTTAAATAAATTATTAAGTGATAAATGTGATCAGCTCTACAAGGAAAAACACCGGAAGTTGTGTGATGGGAAGCGTCACCTCCTTTTTTGTGGGGAGGAGGGTCAGATATATAAAGAGTGGGTAGAAATGAACCTGGAACTAAGGGCAAGTGAGAAAGGCATTCAAGATAAAAGGAGCTACTGGTAGTTACCAGTACAGATGGGAACCATGTCAGGGCATAAGAGGCATTTTGAGAAGACAGGAGTGTGGCCAAGCTGTCACAAGGACAGCTCACGTGGGCGGCAGTCAGGAGGTGACAGGTGCTGGTGGCCCGGGTGAGCGTGACGGCAACGGGGCAGGCAAAATGCAGACGCCTGGAAACATGCTGGGGGTGGAGGCGTTCAGCCTTTCAGCCTCTCACTGCCTGGGGAGGCAGCAGAATGTGGCAAGTGTGATTCCCAGGAAGAGGGTGAACCTGAGCTGAGACGAGGGACTCAGGAGAAACCAAGTTGGCTGGGGAAGGTCATGAGTTCTGTCCTGACATCTTCAAGCATCTGTGAGGCATCGCCAGGCAAGGCGGGTGGGATGCTGACATGCCAGTCTGAGTCTTGGACGCTGAAGTGGGGGCCAAGGCTTGTAGACAAATGAAGCCCTGGGCTTGGGTGAGGTCACTTGCGAACATTTGTAGAGAGGAAAGAGGAAACAGGCCTGAGCACCTTTAGTGATCTAGTAAAGAGACTGAGAGAGTTAGGGAAGGTCCAGGAAAGAGGCTCGGAGGCAGAGTGTTGGAGAAGAGTGGAGCTGAGGATGTCCACTGGCTGTCCACTTGAGTCAGCAAGAGAGACTGAGGACTCCCCGGGAGGGACAGCCAGGGAGGGGTGGAGGTGGGAATCAGATTGGAATGTGTAAAGACGTGGAAGCAACCTACGTGTCCTTCAACAGACAAGTAGATAAATAAAGAAGACGTGCTACGTACATACACGTACCAGCCATGGAATACTACTCAGCCATAAAAAAGAACAAAATAATGCCACGTGCAGCAACATGGATGGACCTAGAGATGATCATACTAAGTGAAGTAAGTCAGATAGAGAAAGACAAATACCATATGATATCACTTATATGTGGCATCTAAAAAATGATATAAATAAACTTATTTACAAAACTGACTCACAGACATAGGAAACAAACTTATGGTTACCAAAAGGGATGGGGGGAGGCGGGAGGGGGAGGGGGAGAGTTATATTAGGAGTTTGGGATTAACATATCCACACTACTATATATAAAATAGATAAACCACAAGGACCTACTGTACAGCACAGGGAACTCTACTCAATATGTCATAATAACCTATCATGGAAAAGAATCTGAAAAGAATAGATAGCTGATAGTTAGATTAGATAGATAGATACATAGATAGATAGATAGGTGGATGATAGATAGATAACTAAATCACTTTGCTGTACTCCTGAAACTAACACAACATTGTAAGTCAAATATACTTCCATTTTTAAAAATGGTTTAAAGAAAAGGGAAAAAAAGATTGGAATGTGTGAGAGGTCCCAAGACTGGCTGCAAAGAGGGCAGGAAAAGGATGCAGGGTTCAAGAAGGGTTATTTTGTTTTGTTTTAATACGTGGATGTATGGATGGGAGAGGCAGTCTTTTAAATGGGAGGAAATAGAGTGTGTTTGAGTATTGATGGGAAGGATCTAGTAGAGAGGGTTGAAGAAACAAAAAGGAAGGATTAAGTATGTGCTTTTACTGAGAAAGTAGAAAAGATTTGACCCAGAGCCTTGGATGGGAAGGATGCGTATTAATGCTCTTATTATGGGGTCAGGGATACGTAACAGCCGCAGAGAAGGTTTTTCAGAGAGTCATTTTCACCTGTTCCCAACTCTTTGGCCACTTTAAATATTCAGAGTCATTTTACCACTGAGCCAGCCTGTTCTGGTTTACTACGTTGTTTGCATCACACTTTGTAAGAAGCCTTTAAATGCACTACCTCAGTTGATACAGTAACTCAAGGAAAACATCCTATGCTTCTGGCACTGCCTCTGGTCCTGCCACTGATCCTTAGCCCACGGGCTCCTATTCGCCTGCCACAGGGCAAAGATCAAAACAAAGAAGGAAAACAAGCAGTTGTTGGTTTCTCCACACTCTGAAAACTTCTTTTTCTTCCACCCATTTCATTCAGCTGTGATATATATTCATAAGCACATGTAAATAAATAAATAAAGTGCTGTGATGAGGCGAGTGGTTATATCAGATAAACACGAGGGAAATTTTGTTACCAAAGGAACTTATATGAGTCATGGTGGTGGGGCATCAGCTCAGGGCTCTGGGGAGGGTACGAGGGATTTCAACTTTGCTGGAAGCAAATGTGGATGCAAAACAGTCCAAGGATCTGTCGCTGGGATTACAATGAAACTAAACAAAAGTTATTATTTTTTTCTTTTTGTCCGCACTTTAGAAAATTATTTATATAAGTTTTTTCTAGACCCAAATGCAGTATAGGTATTTAATGCTAATCTGTATCACAGTATAAATAGTATTTTAATCTGTAAACAATGCCTAAAGATGTATATATTGTGTTGTATGTCTGTGTAAATTTTATTTTAATGAACATGTTTCTTCTAAAAAAAACCAGCACTTAAGGCTTTTAGTGTGTTTTTTAATGTTTCTGAGCAAACATTCACTCTTTTGATCCTGAGTATTCAGCTGCACGGCAAAATATCTGGAAGTTCCTTCATGAATAAGGCGTCCCTTTTGTGTGTGTGTGTGTGTGTGTGTGTGTGTGTGTGTGTGTGTGTGTGTGTGTGTGTGTGTGTGTGTGTGTGATTTCAGTGTTTCACTTGTGGCTGAGTTAGGTGGTTTGGGCTATTTTTAATCAACTGATAGGATTTAGTGCAAAAATCAATTAAAGGCAGCACCCAAACTGATGGATTCTTATGTCTGTATGGTCTTTCATTAAATAAAGACAGTGACTTTACACGAAGTCAAATGAACGTCTCCACCGTGCAGAGCAGATCTCACTGACGAGCACACACCTTGTCACACCACCTCTCCCCTCCTCCTGGAAGAAACCCGTTTACTTAGCACACGAACTAAACCCGTGTTTTACCCTCATGCACGCACTCACTTTTTAATTTAGAAGAATCTTGAAAAACACGAAGCAGCAGAATTTTGGCACGCTCCTCAGAACGCACATAAATAAATCTTTTTTCAGCAAATCTCCAAGGGTTTTAGGCAAAACTTTGTGAATGCCAGAGCAGAAAGCTAAAAACAATTTCGGGTTTGTTTGTTGAGCCAAAAAAGTGGACATCATGTCCAAAGTACAACTTAAAGCATTATGGTTTTGTATTAAAGAATTCAGTAATATGCATTTCCAACTTAAGAATTCATCTGCAGAGTTTCCCAGGCATGGACTGCTCCTCCAAGTTTTAACTCTTAACAAAGAAATCCAAACAGAACGGGCTCTGGGAGATAGCCGTGTTTCTGTGGCAGTCTCTGAGCAAAGAAGTGGATCGTGTGTCCAAGGGCACTGCACTCAGGTTTTTCTCTGAGATGATTCAAAACAACGGAAACAACTGCGATGGGCACAATTTTCTTTCCCCCAAATCTCCATGACCTGTTCCTTCCCGTTAACAGGAATGAGCGCCATCCTGTAGGACAGGACACTGCACATAATAGAAGTTCAAAAAATATTTGTTGAACCAAAAACATATAAGAGCCAGAGATAACAAGTTGTGCTTGCCATTTTTTTCACTGCTTTACTGAGGTATGATTGACGTAAAAAAGCTGTAGGTATTTAATGTTATTTGGAGATAACATGATATCGTATACTAAAAACTTTGTGAAGAGGGTAAATCTTCTGTTGTGTGCTTGCCTTTTAGAATTAATCGAATTTTCTTGTTCATAAGAAAAACACAAACACATTTTAAAAAGAAATTTTAATTATGGAAAGAAAAGAGAGGAAGTAGAAATCCCCAGCCCCTAAGAAGCACTTTTCTCTCCCTGTTGCCCACAGTCTACCTGAACGTCCCTGCTGGCTCCCACACCTTCTCACCAGCATCAATATTGCCTGTTATGAAGTCTGACCTTCCTGCACAGAGGGGAGCTTCTTTGTTGGCTTCATCTCCACATCCCTCACTGCCAAGTCTGTGGTACCAAGTACAATGGGTACCCCTGGAAGGCACTCAGCAAATGTCTTGAGTCAATAATCCCATTATTCTAATTTTCCACATGCATTGGCTAACATTAGGTAGGAAGGTACAAACAGGCCTAACAAATGCATTTAAACTCCTCCCTTCAGTGCTTCTGGAAGAATGGAGGGACTCATACAAATACTTTGAAGCCTAAACACCATGAAAGATTTCCATCATGTATTTGTGTAATGCACATGGTCCATATTTGTCCACTTAGGTCTTTATTTGAACATCTGGTTTTCTGCTGTGAGCCTTCCCATGGCTGGATGGAAGCCACTTTGGAACCTGGAAGCAATGCCTGATGTTCTGTAATTAACTTTTTCCCCCTCAAATAGGAACAAAATGGAGTGTAAGAAAACTTGGCAATGACTCATTTTGTATATTGCTCTGATAATTCATTTTAGCCCAATCTCATCAGTTCTATTTAACTTGTATCAAATAAAGTTTTGATGATTTAAGGAGAAACACATCACAGAACAAGCTGACTGGTATCATTTCAAAGTCATTCCTGTTAGACGGCACCTTAATCACAACATGTAGGGCCTTGGCACGTGTGGCCCCGAGCTGCCCCTCTCTCCCCCCACCTCCATGCCCTATCCTGCTCTCTACACTCTAGCCGTGCCGGCACAGTCAGCTCCTTCAACACTCATTCTCTCTCCCCTGACAGAGGACCAGCCAGCACTGCTTCTTCGCCTGATCACGCCACCCCCAGCCACTGCCTGGTTTAACCTACACTGACTTTAGATCTCAACTCAAGGGCCACTGGCTCTAACAAACTATTCCTTACACCTACTCAAGGTCAAGTTCTTCTGCTATACCGTCCTGTAGAATCAATCATTTCTATTATCTCACTGCACTTGTTTTTAGCTTACAATCTTATTCCATATATTACTGAAATTATTTCACCAATATGTATTGACACCAAAAGTCTCACAGGAGTATGGTCATGCCCATTTTTCCCCACAAAGGAGACACGCAAATATTTATTGAATTAATGCATGACAAAAGAATAAATGAATGGGCAATAAATATATCCCACAACCTACTTTGTCCTCTAGAAGGCTCACTTTCTCACTCATCACAATAAATTTCATACCTTCTTTTCTCTCTTCAAGCTTCTGACATTTTTTTCCTCCACTGTCTCCCTCCCCTGATGACCTTACCACATGCTTCATGGAAAATACAGGAGCCAAAACCAACTCTGTCACCTTCCCACCACCACTCTTATAATCCAGTAAACATTTGCACCCACCTGTTCCTCAAAACAAATAGAACAAACAGGAAAAAAAATAGCATAATGGCAGACCTAAATCCAACCACATAATAGTTACAATAAATGTAAATGGACTGAAAACTCCAACTAAAAAGCAGATACTGTAAGACTGGGGATGGGGATTTCCCTGGTCGCACAGTGGTTAGGAATCCGCCTGTCAATGCAGGGGACACAGGTTCATTCCCTGGTCCGGAAAGATCCCACATGCCATGGAGCAATTGAGACCATGTGCCACAAATACCGAGCCTGCACTCTACAGCCCACGAGCCACAACTGCTGAAGCCCGCGTGCCTAGAGACTATGGTCTGCAACAAGAGAAGCCACTGCAATGAGAAGCCCATGCACCGCAACGAAGAGGAGCCCCCACTCGCCACAACTAGAAAAAAAGCCCGTGCGCAGCAACAAAGTCCCAATGCAGCCATAAATTAATTAATTAATTTTAAAAAAAAAGACTGGGGATGAAAAAGCACCAAGACTCAACTATATTATATCTAGAATAGATGTGCTATAAATATAAAGATACAAGTAACTAAAAGAAAAAATAGGAAAACATAAACCATACGATAGTAAAACATAAAAAAGATGAACCAACTATATAAGACAAAATATCTTTTACTATATGTTACTTAGTAACATCAGCAAATAGACTTTAAGAAAAGTAATATTACCAGAGACTAAGGAGAACTTTTTTTTTTTTTTTTGGCTGCCTTGGGTCTTTGTTGCTGCACGCAGGCTTTCTCTGGTTGCAGCATGTGTGGGCTTCTCATTGTGGTGGCTTCTCTTGTTGCGGAGCATGGGATCTAGGCACACAAGCTTCAGTAGTTGTGGCATATGGGCTCAGTAGTTGTGGCTTGTGGGCTCTAGAGCACAGGCTCAGTAGTTGTGGCGCACGGGTTTAGTTGCTCCGCGGCATGTGGGATCTTCCCAGACCAGGGCTCAAACCCGAGTCCCCTCCATTGGCAGGCAGATTCTTAACCACTGCACCACCAGGGAAGCCCAGGAGAACATTTTATAATGATAAAAGTGTCAGCATATCAGGAAGACATAACAATTATAAATTTGTATGCTCCCGGGCTTCCCTGGTGGCGCAGTGGTTGAGAGTCCGCCTGCTGATGCAGGGGACACGGGTTCGTGCCCCAGTCCGGGAAGATCCCACATGCAGCAGAGCCACTGGGCCCGTGAGCCATGGCCGCTGAGCCTGCGTGTCCAGAGCCTGTGCTCCGCAACGGGAGAGGCCACAACAGTGAGAGGCCCACGTACCGCAAAAAAGAAAAGAAAAAAATTTGTATGCTCCCAATGACAGCACTTTAAAATACATTAAACAAAAACTGACAGAAAAAAGAGAAAAATAGGCAAGTCAACAATCGCCGTTGAAGATATCAATAACCTCCTATCAGTGATCCACAGAACAGCTAAACAAAATGTCAGTAAATAATAGATGTCACAAGCTTAGACTATAGAATGACATCTATGAACAGTAAGTTTTTCAACTGCATATAGAATGCTCATCAAGAGAGACCACACACTAGGGTACAAACAAGTCTTGACACATATGAAAAGACAGAAACCACATATCGTATATTGTTTAAACACAGTGGAATTACATTCAAAAAGTGTAACATTAATACATCTCTTCAAAGCCTCAAATATGTGGAAATTGAACAGTATACTTTTACAAAACCTGTGTAACAGGTTTTACAAAAGGAAGACAGGAAGGAGAAAGGAAGAAATCAAAGAGAAAATTAGAACATATTTCAAACTAAATGATAATGAAAATGCAACATATCAAATTTGTGGTTTATAGCCAAGGCAGAAATAAGAAACCCATTTCTAGCTTTAAATGTTGATATTAGAAAAAATTTAAATAGGATTTAAATCAAGTTTCTATGTTAAAAAGCTACCAAAAGTTGAGTAACCTGAAATTAAATAAGTTAAAAGAAAAAAAATCGAAAGAGCAGAAATCAATAAAATGGAAAACAGAAAAAACAACGAAGAGAACTAACAAAAGTTGATTCTTTGAAAAGGTTAGTAATATTTATAAACCCATCACAAGATTGATCAAGGAAAGAAAAAAGAGAAAACTGCTTAGCCTTATCAGTAATAAAAAGAAGCAACATGATAAAAATTCTGCAGACATTAAAGGAATAATAAGGAAATGGTATAAACAACTTTTTTGCCAATACTTAAACTGACACTAAATGAAACAGAAATTCTGAAGCATCTGTTTCAATCAAAGAAATTGAATTCATATTAATAAAACTCCCTAAAAAGAAAATGAGACAAAGACATCACAAAGTAAATTATGAGCCAATATCCCTCATTAATAAATAGGAGAAGTTCTTAAAATTTTAGCAAGTCGAATATAATATTACATAAATGAATACTGTATTATGACCTAATGGAGTTTATCCCAGAAAGGGAAGGTTGGTTTAACATTTAGAAATCGATATTAAAATGTAATTAACTATAATAACAGACTAAAATAAAAATTATAATCATCTCAAGGATGCAGAAAAACATTTGACAAAATCCACCTTATATTTGTGATTAAAACTTTTGGCAACAAGGAATAGAAGAAAACTTTCTCAATTGAAAAAAGACATCTATGAAAAACATAAACCTTACATCATACTTACTGATGAAAAACTGAATGTTTTCCTGCTAAGATCAGAAATGACACAAGAATGTTCATTCTTATCAATTCTATTCAATGTTTTGTAGGATTTTCTAACCAGTGAAATCAGACCAGAAATAAAGAATTAAAGGCATGCAGATTACAAAGGTAAGAATAAAGCTATATTAATCATACATGATATAATTGTTTATTTAGAAGACCTCATTAAAAATACCAATTTTAAAAAGATACTAGAACTAATAATTTTATTTAACAAAGTTTCAGTATATAAGATCAATATATGAAAATCAGTTTTACTCTATATATTAGTGACAAACCATTGCAAATTAGAAGTATAAAACAATAGTATAAGAACAAATGAAATACTTAGTGAAAATTTTAACAAAAGATACACAAGACATGCACAATAAGAACTACTAATAGTTTACAAAGAAAATTAACCTAAATAAGCAGATAAGTATACCATGTTCCTAGTTTAGAAACCTCCATATTGTTAATATGTCCATTCTTCCTAAACGGATCTTTAGATTCAAAGCAAATCCCAATCCAAACCCCAGAATGCTTTTCTGTGGAAATTAACAAGCCAATTTTAAAATTCACATGGAAATGTAAAGGCCTTAATATAGCCAAAGAAACTTTGCAAATGGTGCTGAAACAATTGGCTACCCAGAATCAAAAAATAAACTTTGATCTATATCTCTTATTATATACAAAAATTAACTCAAAATGGATCATAGACCTAAAAAAAATCCTAAAACTATAAAACGGGAAAAAAATAGAAGAAAATCTTTGTGGCCTTGGGTTAGGTAAAGATTTCTTATATGCAAGACCAAAATCAAGATCCCTGGAAGAAAAAAAAATTGATAACTCAGACTTCAAATATGAAAAAATTTTGTTCTGTGAGTGACATTGTTAAGATGGTGATAACCCAAGCCACATGCTGGGAGAAAACATTTTCAAATCACCTATCTAATGATGGACCTATATCGAGAATAAATAAAGGACTCTCAAAACTCAATCATAAGAAAACAAACAACCCAGTAAAAAATGGACAAAAGATTTTAACAGACATTTCACCAAAGAAAATATAGAGGGCGCAATTAAACACATTAAAAGATGTTCAACATCGTTTGGCATTAGGGAAACATAAATTAAAACTATGGTGATACACTGTTACCCGCCTCCTAAAACGGTTAAACGACCGAGCATTCAAATGTTGGCAAAGTTCTGGAAACAACTGGACTCTCACAGCTGGTGGAAATGTCAAATGGTACGGCATGGAAAAAGAGTTTGTCATTTCTTCAAAAAGTAAGCATACACCTACCATATGGCTCAGTCAATCCACTCATAATTGTTGACCCAAAAGAAATGCAAATGTATGTCCACAGAAAGATTTCTGAATAAAGGTTTATAACAGCGATATTTGTAAAAGCCAAACATTGGAAACAACACAGATGTCTATCAACAGGTGAGTAGATAAGGAAACACTGAGATACCTGTACTGTGGGGAACTACTCAGCAATTTAAAGGAACAAACCATTGCTATACATAACAATATGGATGAATCTCAAAATAAGTATGCTGTGAGAGAACACACAAAAAAAGTATAGGCACCTATTAGTCCATATATATAAAATTTTAGGAAATGCCTACTAAGGTATAGTGACAGAAAGCAGATCACTCGTTGCCTGAGACGGGGTAGGGATGTGTAAGTCCAGGAGCAGCAAGGAGGAAGAAAGAGTTACAAATGTGCACAACGAAACCCTTGGGAATGATGGGTGTGCTCGTTATCTTGATTATGATGGGTGCTGGCTTCACAGCAGTATACGTGTGTCAAAAGTTTTCAAATTTCAATATAAGCAGTATGATATATGTCATTTACAACTCCATAAAGTTTTTCAATCAATTAACTATTTCTACATTTTAGCAGGAACAATTAGCAACTGAAACTTAAAAATATAATTCCATTTACAATAACCTCAAAAATACTTAATATTTAGGAGTAAGTTTAACAAAAGACATACTTAAAACTACAAAATTCTGCTGTGAGGAATTTTTTAAAGACCCAAATAATTAGTAAAATACATCATGGTCACGGATGAGAAGAATCGATATCATTAAGACATATATTCTCTGCAAATTCATTTACAGATTCAATGCAATCCGATTCATGTTCTCCTAGTCTTTTTTATAGAAGTTGACAAGCTGATTCTAAAATGTGTATGGAAATGCAAAGGGCCTAGAAAAGTCAAAACAACGTTGAAAAAGCAAAACCAAGCTCAGGGCTTCACTATCTGAGTTCTAGATTTACTGTGAAGTTTCAGGAACCCTGACAGTGTAGTACCGGCACAAGAGTAGACAAACAGATTGAGGGAATAGGATACAGAGATAGACTGACACTTATACGGTCAATAAACTTTTCACAAACACACCAAACAATTCAAAAGGAAAACTGAATTCAGCAAATTTTACTGGAACAACTGACATCCACATGGAAAAAAGTAATTTTGGACCCCCATACTTCTGCACATCATACCAAAAAAAAAATTCAAAAGGAATCATAGATCTATATATCTTTATAAATCACAGATCTATAAAGCTTTTAGAAGAAAATATAAGATAATATTGTTGCAACCTACAGGCAAAGAGTTATTAGACAGAACCCAAAAAGCAATAACCATGACGAAAAAATGGTGAATTAGACTTACCTAAATTGAAAACCCATGCTCATCAAAAGACACCATTAAAATGAATAAGCAAACCGCAAATATTTACAAAACATTTGCCTGACAAGGGACATATTCAAATTATACAGTGACTCCTACAATTCAATAATAGAAAGACAGCCCAACTAAATTAAAATATGGGCAATAATAATTGAACAGACATTTCACAAATGAAGCAGCATGAATGATCAATAACCACACAAACCAGTACTCAGCATCCCTTGTTGTCAAGGAAATGCAAATTAAAACCACAGTGTGATATCACTACACACCCTAGAATGGCGAAAATTAATAAGATTGACAAAACCAAATGTTGGCAAGGAAATGGAGCAACATGAACTCTCATGTAGCTCTGGATGAAACATAAAATGTTACAACCACTTTGGAAAAGTTTTAACAGTTTCATTTAAAGTTAAACCTACGCTGTGTATTTGTCTCAGAGAAATTAAAATATATGTCCCCAAAAAGTGCAGAAGAGTATTCATAGCAGCTTCAACCCCCAACTGTCTATCACTGGGAGCATGAATGAACAATGTGTGACATGGGACACTAGGCAGCAGTAGAGAGAAAGGAGCTACTGACTCCTGCACGTGGATACATCTCCCAGATGAAACACTGAGTGAAAGGAGCCAGACACAAAGAAATTCACACCCTGAGGTTTCATTTACAGGAAGTTCTAGAACAGACGAAACTAATATAAGATGGAAAAAGTCAAAAGAGTGGTGTTCTGGGCAGGAGTGTGGGATGGTGGCAGAGTAGGAACTGACTGGGAAGAGAGGGGACTGAAATGTTCTCTATGGTGACAGGGATGTGAATTACATGACTGCATCCCTTTGTCAAAATTGTACAGTTAGTGTTTGTGTGTGTGTTTCAATGTGTGTAAATGTCAACTTAAAAAAGAAATATAAGATTTGGAGGTCACCAAGATGGTGGGGTAGGAGACCCCAGCCTCCATCCTCCCACAGAGAATCTAAAAAGGATGAAGTCGTGGAAACGGAGAGTAGATTTGATGGTTACCAGGGGCTGTGGGGGGAGGAACTGTGGAGATGTTGGTCAAAGGGTACAAATACTCAGTTATAAGTTGGATAGTATACAGCATGGTGACTATAGTTAACAATACTGTACTGTGTACTTAAAAGCTGCTGTGAGAGTAGATCAAAAATGTTCTCGCTGTAACCACAAAATGGTAATTAGATGAGATGAAGGATGTGTTAACTAACCCTATTGTGGTAAACAGTTCACAATATGTACATGTATCAAATGATCACATTGTACACCTTAAACTTATACAATGTTAAATGTCAATCATATCTCATTAAAGCTGGGGGCGGGGAAGAACGGTAAATAATGAAAAGAATAAAGTAAGGTTAGGGAGCGAATAGAGGTATGGGTGAAAAAAGAATGGCAGAAAGTTCATAATCATTGAAGGTGGGTGATGGGTATGTCAAAGTCCATTGTATTATTCTGTTTACATGTATTTGGAATTTTCCACTAAATTAAAAACTATTAAGAAAAAATTCAGGTTGGCTTTCAAAATAATTATCTTATAATAGTCCAGGGATAATGTTAGAGATTTTAAAAAGAATTTGAGGGCTTCCCTTCCCTGGGGGAGCAGTGGTTGGGAGTCCACCTGCCGATGCAGGGGACGCGGGTTTGTGCCCCGGTCCGGAAGGATCCCACATGCCGCGGAGCGGCTGGGCCCATGAGCCATGGCCGCTAGGCCTGCGCGTCCGGAGCCTGTGCTCCGCAGCGGGGGAGGCCACAACAGTGAGAGGCTCACGTACCGCAAAAATAATAAAAAGCATTTGAAACTTTTAAAACCAGTTGGTAAGTCACCCAGCAAGATACTTCTTGGAAGATTACCACACCACACATGATTATGTATATAGAGACACATATACAACATAGAGCAAACATGCGCACTCCTATAATTAGCAGAGAAGAGTCAGGGTCATGGCACAGGTCTTGGTGTCATGTGTCCTAGTAACTGGGGACCTGGGGGAAAGGGTTCAAGTTCTGGCTCTGCCACTGTCCTTGGGGGTACCAGTTACTCTAAGTAATTCCCTCACCTGTCAAATTAGAAAAAATCATAGCGCCTACCACACACAATTATTGTGAAAATTAGAGAATCCATTGAAGCAACTGCACATGTTAGGGGAAGACTCAATATTATTTTTTTATTTTATCGAAATACAGTTGTTTTACAATATCACATTAGTTTCAGGTATACAGCATAGTGATTCAATATTTTTATCAGTTATACTCCCTTTAAAGTTATTATGAAATAATGGCTATATTTCCCTGTGCTGTACAATATATCCTTGTTTCTTATCTACTTTATACATAGTAGTTTGCATCTCTTCATCCCCTTCCCCTATTTTGCCCCTTCTCCCTCCCCTCTCCCAATGGGTAACCGCTAGTTTGTTACCTATATCTGTGAGTCTGTTACTGTTTCATTATACATTCGTTTCTTTTGTTGTTGTTGTCCCATATATAAGTGATAACATACAGTATTTGTCTTTCTCTGATTTATTTCACAAAGCATAATGCTGTCTAGACCCATCCACATTGTTGCAAATAGCAGAATTTCATTCTTTTTTATGGCTGAGCAATATTCCTCTGTGTGTGTGTGTGTGTGTGTGTGTGTGTGTGTATGCTACATCTTCTTTATCCATTTATCTTTTGCTGGACACTTGGGTTGCTTCCATATCTTGGCTATCAACATTGGGGTGAATGTATCTTTTTGAATTAGTGCTTTCATTTTCTTCAGATATATTTCCAGCAGTGGAATTGCTGGATCATATGATAGTTTTATTTTAAGTTTTTTAAGGAACCTCCATATGGAGGTTTTCCACAGTGGCTGCACCAATTTACATTTCCAACAACAGTGTGCAAGGGTTCCCTTTCCCTTTTCTCCACATTCTCTCCAACATTTGTTACTTGTAGACTTTTTGATTAGCCACTCTGACAGGTGTGAGGTGATATCTCATTGTGATTTTGATTTGCATTCTCTAATAATAAGCAGTGTTGATCATCTTTTCACATGCCTGTTAGCCATCTGTATGTCTTGTTTGGAAAAATGTCTATTCAGGTCTTCTGCCCATTTTTTTGGATTGGGTTGTTTGGGGGGGGATTGTTTGTTTCTTTGTTTTTTGTTTTTTTGTTTGTTTGTTTGATGTTGAGTCGTATCAGCTGTTTATATATTTTGGTTATTAACCCCGTATCTGTCATATCATTTGCAAGTATGTTCTCCCACTCAGTAGGTTGTCTTTTTTGTTATTGTTAATGGTTTCCATTGCTGTGCAAAAGCTTTCAAATTTAATTATGTCTCATTTGTTTATTTTTTGCTTTTATTTATTTTACTTATTTTGGAGACAGATCCATAAAATATAGCTACAATTTATGTCAAAGATGTTCTGCCTATGTTCTCTTCTAGGAGTTTTACAGATCTTAAATTTAAGTCTTTAATCCATTTGTTTAATCCATCTGTTTGTTTGTATATGGTGTGAGGGAAAGTTCTAATCTCATTGTTTTACATGTAGCTGTCCAGTTTTCCCAGCACCACTTATTGAAGAGACTGTCTTTTCCCTATTTTATATTCTTGCCTCCTTTGTTAGACTAATTAATCATAGGTGAGTGGGTTTATTTCTGGGCTCTCTATTCTGTTCCATTGATCTATGTGTCTGTTTTGGTGCCAGTACCATGCTGTTTCGATTACTGTATCTTTGTAGTATAGTCTGAAGTCAGGGAGCAGGCAGACTCAATATTATTAATTAGGGATATAATGTATTATTACCTGAAGATAAACGATCAGCAGGCAGCCAACAAAAACCTCTGGAAACACAAAAGCACACAATTGTTTCTTCTGAGTAATTCAGGGCTTTAAAGAATCATTAAGGAATGGCTCCAGACCGTGCTAGCTGCAAGCAAATTTATAAGCTGATAGAGGAAAATGGGAGACTTTCACATGTTAAGATTGAAAAAAATAAGCCCTTTTTTACCTTTGTTTTGTCTAAATATACTTACAGCAATAGGAATCAATTTTATTGTTAAAATTCCTGCAGGAAATAGAATTTTGTCACTGTAAGCCGAAATATTTATTCCTGTAATGTAAATTTTTATAAGAACAATTTTTTAGGAGAATACAATTATCCTATCATAGCAGAGGAGAACACACTTAAAATGAAGCAAAACAGCCTCCAAGCTACACAATACAAAGAGTAAACCAGTCGCCCAGGTGGTATCAGCAAGTCTTAAATGTAATTGATTCACTGGAAGAAAATTAAACCAGGAGATAAAGTTGTTACTAGTTGCTCATTGGAATCAAGGTCTCTGTGACCTGGACAGAAGTGCATTGATTTTTTTCTGTCCCTGGTACGTAAACAGAGCGCCCCCCCTTGTGCCCCGTGTAGACACGTGGGTGTTTCTGACCTGCCCTGTAAGTGAGTGCTCATCACACAAACAGAAGTTTTCCCTGAGTCTTGAGGGGAGAGGGGAGTTTAGGACCATGTGGAACTCAGGCGTATGACCTAACCTGGTCACCCAGGGAAATCAGCAGAGAAGGACTCTGGAGCCTGGGAGAGAGCCCTTTGGAATACAGAAAACATTGGGTTGTCCTTACTGATGGATGATAACTGGATTAGATGCTCCCCAATTAAACGAGCTGAGCACCCACCCTCAGGCTTCGAGCCAGGCAAGCCTTGCTTAGAAATCCGCTTTTCCAATCTAGCTTTAACAAGAAAAGAAATTTATAAATGGAGATGTCAAAACAATTGTAAAGGAAAATGTCAAATGGAAATTTAGATAATTCTGCTCCTTTCGTGGGAGTTCTGAAGCTACAGATAACGTGGCCAAAGCAAAGAGGGCTGGAGCCAGAACGGACTTCACCAAAATGAGTCATTACTGCAATTTCCAGATCTACCACTCATCCCAGAAAGCTCCTCACAGAAAAGAGAGCTACGCACACAGCTGGGCCGTTGGGGTCTACACGGCCCTTGCCCAGCAGTACGTGATATGGTCTGAACTATCAGAATGTCTGCACATTCCTGGACAGGTGACACGTGCCATGATCAAAGCCATCAGAAGAAAGAAAAGAGCACAGCAGACAAGGCAATGGGTCCTCCCAGAAGGCCTGGTGGCAGTCATGCGCTAATGAGAGCGCCTGAGTGACTAGGAGTGACGTACCAAGAATATCCTCGCCGAGAAGAGGCCTGAAATGATGGAATTACAGCCTCGATGGTTGAAGGGAGTACAAACTGGGAGCTCTTATTTTTCAAGTGTGTCAAACACAAGTTAATAATCAGCAAGACCACAGGTATCTTCACCCACCACTGGCGACAACATTCCCAATGCTGCTGTCATTCACGTTGGGTCCACGGTGATTATGCTGTTGTGTCCCAGTGAGTTATTATAGATGAGAAGTCCAACACCAAGTACACGTCATTTTTTTTTACCAGATGCACAAGCAGTAGGTCTACATGGCGGCAGCTCTAACATCTGGGAGCCACAGAGACTTGATAATTGAAAATTAGCTTAAAATGTGCAAATAGAAGATAAATGAGGTTACTCTAAACTTGCCCACGGTCCTACTGCTTGTTAACCCTGCAACGGGCAGGTCACTCAGCTTCTCAGAGCGGCTCAGGTGGCTCATCTATGAATCGCACCCCTGATACCCAAAGGCAGGGCTGGACCTGGGGCCTCCTGGAGTCCCTTCAACTGTTCCCTCACTGAGCAGTCATTGTGCCAGGAGCCGGGAGGGGACACAGAAAGAACAAGGGGACTTTGTTCCCATCTCCAAGAATCTTACCACCCAACTGGGGCGAACAGATGGTAATAACTATAACAAAGCAGAAAAAGAAATCTAATACAATAGAGAAACAAAATACTAAAGAAATACAAAAAGCCAAGAGAGATTAATCCCATCTGGACCACAAGGGACAGTTGCATGAAAGAGGTGGCATGTGAGCTGACAGTTATTAAGAAGGAAGGAATGAGGACCCTAACTAGGATGAAAGCAGTAACATGGAACCGGAGGAATGGATCCACGACATTCTAGAAAGCCAGGGCAGGCAGGCCTTGATGACGAGGTGGATAGACCACATTGCCCAGTCCCCGTCCTTAAGCAAATTCTTTTCAGCTCAGGGTCTTAACTCCTTATAATCCACAACTCTGCAAATCTACTTAGGATTGAACTGAACCTTAACTCAAAGTAAGTAATATAATTTGTGCTTTATTTCAGTGATAGTTGTAAACATAGAATTATAAAATAAGTATATAACTAATAAATGTAGTTAATTGTATATATACATACATAATTATAAATATATGTATAGGTAGATAACTGGTAAAGAATTTAAGAGACGTGAACTCATGCAGTTTAAACTATTGTCTCATAATTCTTTTTTTTTTGACATAGAAAACAAATTTATGTTTATCAAAAGGGAAGGGGGGAAGGGATAAATTAGGAGTATGGGATTAACAGATACAAACTATTATATATAAAATAGATAACCAACAAGGACCTACTGTACAATGCAGGGAACTATACTCAACATCTTATAATACATATAATGGAAAAGAATCTGAAAAAGCATACATACATATCTATATATACATATATATATATATATATATATGAATCACTCTGCTGTACACCTAAAACCAGCACAATATTGTAAATCAACTATAATTCAATTTTTTTAATTTTGATGTTTTTATCAGTGTGTAATATTTGAGATTGGAAAATGGAGGACAAAAGGAAAATAGGGTGATGATTCTCAGGGATTCCGTAAGAAATCATCTCACAGATGATGACGGTAAAAATAATCTTTAAAATATATGATGGTGAAATATTTGCTTTGTTCTAACTGTTCACTGTGCTTCTCATTCTAGAAAAAGAGCACCCCATGAGACCTATGATAAAATGAATAAATGGAAAGTCTGATGAAGAAAAAAAAAAAAAACTGTAGTGCTGCAAAACTAATGTGCTGTAAAGCTACCCTAAAGAAAGCCAGAGGGCAGGATGAGGGTGGGGATGGCTCTATTCTGTGCTACCCCCATCAGACTGCATCTCCAGGACCATGTTGCAACCAGCACCACCCATTAGGACCGTCACAAACTGAAGGCACCTGAGAATGTGATCCATGTGCTTAAAGGGAAGCTTCCTATCTTCATACCTGTTTCATCTTTATATGAAAAAAAGGTTGGCATGGAGAAGACCAACTAAATTTGATCTGTGGCCTCATAGAGTAGAACCAGGGCAAATGAGGAGAAATAAAAGCAAAGACCCTTTTGTTGAGTACCAAAGGGAAATTTCTAGCATCCAAGATTTCCTTTCAAGAGAGCAGGCGTTTGCAGATGGAGACGTTCAGATGAAGGCTGGACACAGCACATGGTGTTTCTCAAGCATTGTCCTGGTTCTTTACAAACATTAATGTACTTAATTTTTATAAAGCCATACGAGGTGAGGACCCTTTTATGACCCCATTTTACAGATGAGAAAAATTAAACACACAGAGATCATGCAAAGTTCCTAAAGGCACCCAACTAGCAAGCCACCTGGACGGTCCAGCTCCGGTGGCCATGTTCGTAATCATTCTGCTGCTATGAGGCACTTGGGCAGAACTGTTGCTGCGGAGTCAAATCATGGATGGATGATTGACATAAATCAGACTTAAGACCGCATGAGTCTACAGAAGGATCACGATACAGCCACATGACTCAGAAGCATGCCAGACCTTTTGGAATCTAAAGACCAAAGCAATCAGGTGTTTTGAAGATAATGACGATGATAAAAATAAAAAAAAAAAATTCTGGGTATCCCTGAGCTAGTCGCCCTTTATTTCACAGACATCTTAGAATTTTCTCTCCTATTTACTTATTTTTTATTGTGATTTTGAAAAAGGACCAGAGAAAGGTCCAACTCTGATTTCACACAACAAGAAATCATTAGTAACAAGCATTTAGAAAAACAAGGATTACTATCAGGAAAACCTTAAACGTGAGAATTAAGTATGGGCATTTGCCTTCAACTGGCTCAAAACGGCACTTACTCAGGGATTTCAAATGTTTCTTCCATCTCATATAAAATTAAGAAAGAATCATTTTTGGGTTTTTTTTTTGTAGTTTCTTATCTTTATGTATCTTTATTGGAGTATAATTGCTTTACAATGTTGTGTTAGTTTCTGCAGTACAATAAAGTGAATCAGCTATATGTATACATATATCCCCATATGCCCTCCCTCTTGAGCCTCCCTCCCACCCCCTCTATCCCACCCCTCTATGTCCTCACAAAGCACTGAGCTGATCTCCCTGTGCTATGCAGCAGATTCTCACCAGCCATCCATTTTACATTTGGCAATGTATATATGTCCATGCCACTCTCGCACTTCATCCCAGCTCACTCATCCCCTGCCATGTCCTCAAGTCCGTTCTCTACACCTGTGTCTTTATTCCTGTCCTGCCACTAGGTTCATCAGCACCGGTTTTTTAGATTCCATATATGTGCGTTAGCATCCGGTATTTGTTTTTCTCTTTCTGACTTACTTCACTCTGTATGACAGACTCTGGGTCCATCCACCTCGTTACAAATAACTCAATTCCATTTCTTTTTATGGCTGAGTAATATTCCATTATACATGTGCCACATCTTCTTTATCCATTCTTCTGTCCATGGACATTTAGGTTGCTTCCATGTCCTGGCTATTGTAAATAGAGCTGCAATGAACATTGTGGTACATGACTCCTTTTGAATTATGGTTTTCTCAGGGTATATTCCCTGTAGTGGGATTGCTGGGTTGTATGGTAGCTCTATTTTTAGTTCTTTAAGGAACCTCCATACTGTTCTCCATAGTGGCTGTATCAATTTACATTCCCACCAACAGTGCAGGAAGGTTCCGTTTTCTCCACACCCTCTCCAGCATTTATTGTTTGTAGATATTTTGATGATGGCCATTCTGACTGGTGTGAGGTGATCCCTCATTGTGGTTTTGATTTGCATTTCTCTAATGATTAGTGATGTTGAGCATCTTTTCGTGTGTTTGTTGGCCATCTGTATGTCTTCTTTGGAGAAATGTCTATTTAGGTCTTCTGCCCATTTTCGGATTGGGTTGTTTGTTTTTTTTGATATTGAGCTGCATGAGCTGCTTGAATATTTTGGAGATTAATCCTTTGTCAGTTGCTCCGTTTGCAAATATTTTCTCCCATTCTGAGGGTAGTCTTTTTATCTTGTTTATGGTTTCCTTTGCTGTGCAAAAGCTTTTAAGTTTCATTAGGTCCCATTTGTTTATTTTTTATTTTATTTCCATTACTCTAGGAGGTGGGTCAGAAAGGATCTTGCTGTGATTTATGTCATGGAGTGTTCTGCCTATGTTGTCCTCTAAGAGTTTTATAGTGTCTGGCCTTACATTTAAGTCTTTGATCCATTCTGAGTTTATTTTTATGTATGGTGTTAGGAAGTGTTCTAATTTCATTCTTTTTCATGTAGTTCCAGTTTTCCCAGCACTGCCTATTGAAGAAGCTGTCTTTTCTCCATTGTATATTCTTGCCTCCTTTGTCAAAGATAAGGTGACCATATGTGTGTGGGTTTATCTCTGGGCTTTCTATCCTGTTCCACTGATCTATATTTCTGTTTTTGTGCCAGTCCCATACTGTCTTGATTACTGTAGCTTTGTAGTATAGTCTGAAGTCAGGGAGCCTGATTCCTCCAGCTCCATTTTTCTTTCTCAAGATTGCTTTGGCTATTTGGAGTCTTTTGTGTTTCCATACAAATTGCACAATTTTTTATTCTAGTTCTGGGAAAAATACCATTGGTAGTTTGATAGGGATTGCAATTAACCTGTAGACTGCTTTGGGTAGTATAGTCATTTTCACAAGGTGGATTCTTCCAATCCAAGAACATGGTATATCTTTCCATTTGTTTGTATCATCTTTGATTTCTTTCATCAGTGTCTTATAGTTTCAGGCCAATATCACTGATGAACATAGATGCAAAAATCCTCAACAAAATGGTAGCAAACAGAATCCAACAGTACATTGAAAGGATCATACACCATGATCAAGTGGGGTTTATCCCAGGAATGCAAGTATTCTTCAGTATATGCAAATCAATCAGTGTGATACACCATATTAACACACTGAAGAATAAAAACTATATGATAATCTCAATAAATGCAGAAAAAGCTTTTGATAAAATTCAACACCATTTATGATAAAAAATCTCCAGAAAGTGGACATAGAGGGAATCTACCTCAACACAGTAAAAGCCATATATGACAAACCAATAGTCAACATCATTCTCAATGGTGAAAAACTGAAAGAATTTCCTCTAAGATCAGGAGTAAGACAAGGGTGCCCACTCTCACCACTATTATTCAACAAAGTTTTGGAAGTTTTAGCCACAGCAGTCAGAGAAGAAAAAGAAATAAAAGGAATCCACATCAGAAAAGAAGAAGTAAAACTGTCACTGTTTGCAGATGACATGATACTATACATAGAGAATCCTAAAGAGGCTACCAGAAAACTACTAGAGCTAATCAATGAATTTGGTAAAGCAGCAGGATGCAAAATTAATGCACAGAAATCTTTTGCATTCCTATACACTAATGATGAAAAATCTGAAAGAGAAATTAAAGAAACACTCCCATTTACCGCTGCAACAAAAAGAATATAATACCTAGGAATAAACCTACCTAAGGAGACAAAAGACCTGTATCTAGAAAACTATAAGACACTGATGAAAGAAATTAAAGATGATACCAACAGATGGAGAGATATACCATGTTCTTGGAATGGAAGAATCAACATTGTGAAAATGACTATACTACCCAAAGCAATCTACAGATTCAATGCAATCTCTATCAAGCTACCAGTGGTATTTTTCATAGAACTAGAACAAAAATTTTCACAATTTGTATGGAAACACAAAAGACCCCAAATAGCTAAAGCAATCTTGAGAAAGAAAAACAGAGCTGGAGGAATCAGGCTCCCGGACTTCAGACTATGCTACAAAGCCACAGTAATCAAGACAGTATGGGACTGGCACAAAAACAGAAATATAGATCAGTGGAACAGGATAGAAAGCCCAGAGATAAACCCACACACATATGGTCACCTTATCTTTGACAAAGGAGGCAAGAATATACAATGGAGAAAAGACAGCTTCTTCAAGAAGTGGTGCTGGGAAAACTGGACAGCTACATGTAAAAGAATGTAATTAGAACACTTCCTAACACCATACACAAAAATAAACTCAAAATGTATTAAAGACCTAAATGTAAGGCCAGACACTATAACACTCTTAGAGGACAACATAGGCAGCACACTCCATGACATAAATCATAGCAACATCCTTTTTGACCCACCTCCTAGAGTAATGGAAATAAAATAAAAAATAAACAAATGGGACCTAATGAAACTTAAAAGCTTTTGCACAGCAAAGGAACCCATAAACAAGATAAAAAGACTACCCTTAGAATGGGAGAAAATATTTGCAAACAGAGCAACTGACAAAGGATTAATCTCCAAAATATTCAAGCAGCTCATGCAGCTCAATATCAAAAAAACAAACAACCCAATCCAAAAATGAGCAGAAGACCTAAACAGACACTTCTCCAAAGAAGCTATACAGACGGCCAACAAACACATGAAAGAATGCTCAACATCACTAATCATTAGAGAAATGAAAATCAAAACTGCAATGAGGTATCACCTAACACCGGTCAGAATGGCCATCATCAAAAAATCTACAAACAATAAATGCTGGAGAGGGTGTGAAAAGGGAATCCTCCTGCACTGCTGGTGAGAATGTATATTGATACAGCCACTGTGGAGAACAGTATGGAGGTTCCTTAAAAAACTAAAAATAGAACTACCATATGACCCAGCAATCCCACTACGGGGCATATACCCTGAGAAAACCATAATTCAAAAGGAGTCATGTACCACAATGTTCACTGCAGCTCTATTTACAATAGCTAGGGCATGGAAGCAACCTAACTGTCCATTGACCAATGAATGGATAAAGAAGATATGGCACATATATACAATGGAATATTACTCAGCCATAAAAAGAAATGAAATTGAGTTATTTGTAATGAGGTGGATGGACCTAGAGACTGTCTTACAGAGTGAAGTAAGTCAGAAAAAGAAAAACAAATATCGTATGCTAACACATATATATGGAATCTAAAAAAGAAAAAAAAGTGGTTCTAAAGAACCTAGGGGCAGGACAGGAATAAAGACGCAGACATAGAGAATGGACTTGAGGAAACGGGGACAGGGAAGGGTAAGCTGGGATGAAGTGAGAGATTGGCATGGACATATATACACTACCAAACGTAAAATAGATAGCTAGTGGGAAGCAGCCACATAGCACAGGGAGATCAGCTCGGTGCTTTGTGACCACTTAGAGGGGTGGGATAGGGAGGGTGGGAGGGAAATGCAAGAGGGAGGGGATATGGGGATATATGAATATGTATAGCTGATTCACTTTGTTATACAGCAGAAACTGACACACCATTGTAAGGCAATTATACTCCAATAAAGATGTTAAAAAATAAATAAAGATACAAATACCTAATACTAAAAATAAAAAATACCTAGGAATAAACCTACCCAAGGAGGCAAAAGTATCGTTTTATAGACAGACCAATTTCTCTACACCTTGGAAATCTGTCTAATGGTCAGAGCCGAATATTAAGTTCAAGTATATTTCTCATTTCAAAAAGAGAGGGGAAAAATTATAACTCCCTGGCAACAACTTGGGGAAATTACCTGGTGCTAAGAAGCTTCTTAACACATTTCTGAAGAAGATTTCAGTAGTACTCTGACAGCGATGGATTAATTCTCCCATCCCATGAACCAGATCCAGGCCAACTTAATCAAAAACACCCACTGACAGTTCTGCCTGGTGGCGATACGGGTACAGTACTGGGCACAGAGCAGACCCTCAGATTTTGGTGAAACTTGATAACTGCTTTTTTATTAAACACTCCCCGTGTTCTAAGCTCTGTGCTAAGCACTTTATGTAGCTCACTTTATTTTATCCTCACAGCCTGAAAGATCGAAAAACCAAGTTTAGCATTTACCTCACTGTCTCGTACATAATTATCGCTTAAAAAGTAGCCACTATTCTTATCAGCTATTTTACCAATGAGCGCACAATTAGTAGGAAGTAAACCTAGGAACTGGCCCCAGGATCAAGTGGTAACAAATACATTAAAGAAGTGAATGAATGAGTGAGTGGAAGGAAGGAAGGAAGGAGGGAAGGGAGGACGGAAGGAAAGAAGGAAGGAAGGGAGACAATACAACCAGAGTCATCCCTTTAATAAAAAGACCAGGGGAGGGAATTCCCTGGCAGTCCAGTAGTTAGGACTCCGCGCTTCCACTGCAGAGGGCACAGGCTTCCTTCCCTGGTTCAGGGAACGAAGATCCCGCAAGCTGTGCAGTGCAGCCAAAAAAAAAGACAAGGGAAAAAGAGAATAAATGTTAATTATAATGTCTAGGGGTGGAGCACACAGGTTTATCATCTCCTCTGTGCCAAGCCCTGTACTTTGCCCTGAGGAATACACCAAAGAAAAGAAGTGTGATTCCTCCCCTTTGTGGGATCTAGTTGGACTGAAATATGTATCACATATATAGAAGTGAGATGTCTTATTTTCTGACAAAGAGAGTTCCACTCCTATTCCACACATAAGCTAAAACCACCACCAGAAATGACATTCCCACTGTTGCAAACACTGCAGAAGCCCAGGGCCCTGGTGGCAACTCCTGAAGGAGGAACTCGAACCATTTACATGATAACCACATCCATGTTTCATGTAGAAACATGAATGAATAAGCAAATCACATGTACGTCGTTCCTAAAGCACATTCCTAAAGTGGCATGAGCTTTTTTTTTTCCCAAGGAAGGTTCCTGATTGAATTAGACAGCTTTGTGTTTGGAATTGAATAATGACCCCCAAATCTCTACTCCATCCACCTGAGATTCCACCATTTGATAGTCACTCCTTTGAGTGTTAAGAAATGTGAGAACTTTCTATCCTCCATTAAAATACATAACGCTGGAAAAAATGCTATATTTTAAAGCATGTAAGTGTTTAAGGGAATTAATCGGTTAAATCTCCATTTGAACAACACGTTGAGAGAAAGGCACTAGAGAGAAAGAAGTCCAAACAGGCAACCAGGGGGTGAGCCCGAGAAAGCCAAAGGGCTCCCATCTTAACCAGGGCTAGCCTGGGGCATCACAGTCCATTCATTCTGTGAGACATCACATTCCACTCTTCCCTTTATATTTCATAACAATCACTGGTCACTGGCCAAGCAATAAAGCTTCAAGTGTAGCACTCAGCCATGACTGTAAGTGGACAGCTGGGAATCAACAGAAGGCTACAACCTCAAAAGGGGCTCTTCTTCCAGAATCTTTCTTAGTGACAATACTGGGCGTTTTTGGAAGTAAAAGGCGCAGCCCAATCCTTCTTTATCCAGTTTCTCCTGCTAATTCCCAAACTCAAAAATGCCGTAGGGCCCTGTTTGAGAACGTGCAGTGAGCGTTTCACTCCAAGCATGAAGAAAGTTTGTCTCCACGTTGTTTCTTGTGTAAGCAAAGAAGGCAAATGTGCCAGTCATGTTCCTTTCCAACCTTCCCTACTTCTGGGAAGCTGGGATGGATGCAGGAACAATGCAATGCCCGAGATACGGCAAAGCCTGATCAAACGTCCTCGCCACAGAGCTGCCTGGACATAGTTACTGTGTGAGGCTCAGGTTCCATGTTGGGGACCAAGACGTACATAAGAAATGGCAGCTCTCCAGCTCTGTCCTTCTCCCCAGACGGAGGGAGGGAGACAACCAGACAACTGCTCAGGATGTGACAAGGATTCTTCCTGATTTATTCAACACCTACCCTTGCTTGTGACCTTGATAATCCACATGATTTTATTTAAATAGAAAGTAATTGAGAAAACATAAAACAAAACAGTTTTAGAAAGGAGAGTTTTAGATCATATAATGAAAAGGGTCATCAGACAACTGCACACAATATGACAAGGGCTCTTATTTATTTATTGACAACCTAATTTTCTTTGTAATCAGGACAATGGACACGGTATTATTTTTTATGAGAAAATCTGGGGAGAAAATACAGTTAAAAGGGAGAGTTTTATGTAACTGATTGAAATAAGAGGAAAACAATCAAAAATTTTCATTGCTGTAAGTTGAAAGGGTCTCCTGCGATGTCCAGCTGGGGTTGAAATCATGAGACCCCAGGACCTTTGATTCCCGCCCAGTCTGGTGGGGCACCATCTCTCATGTGAAGTTAGGGGCTGCAGGCGGCACAACCCCAAATCTTTCTTCCCCCGCCTCTCCGCTTCACCTTCGAGGCAGCGTGGAGCAATGGGTAAGAGCACAGAGCCTGGCCAGCACCCCCTCTCGGGAGCTGTCATGGAGGGTGCAGAGCAGCAGGCTGTGAAGCAGGCACGGAGGGCAGGGTCCACGCCCATCACCTGGAGCAGAAGATCCACTACATGCACAGCCGTGTGTGCCTTTTCAAGAAGGCAGCTTTCCCTTGGAGGTCAGACCTTCGACTTTTCACTCGATAGCACAATGAACCAGATGCGTCCTACTAATCACCCAAACAAGCAAGGGTCCCAACCAAGCGTGGAAAGCAGGAACTTACCACCACTAGTGGTGTTTCCCTAATGAACAGCTATCAACCAACAGCTAGCCTCCCCTTGCAATCAGGCAGGGGTCTTCGAGACCCATGGGCCAGGAGTTGTAGAGGAAGGCTGCTGCCAGGGACAGGGAGAGGGGCACCGAGAAATATTTTGCTTTCAGATAAGAGAAGCAGGTAGTTGCTGGGATAGCCCCACCCCAGCTCTTCCCACCTTGGAAGCAAAAGTGATTCCAGGACCTCTGTCAGCCACTCAACAACCACAGGTCACTAAGTAAGGAGGGCACTGAGAGTGGGGGGCAAAAAGAAAGAACGATTAGGGTTTACTGGTGGCACTGGGCTAAACCAGCAAAGGTAGAGCCCCCACTTCAACACCTCATAGCTGTGAGATCAACGCCTTTCTTGCTTCAATCACTCATTTATCTCTAGGTGTAAGCACTCCTGACATACCAGACAGCCTAAGAGCGTAAGCGTGCATTTACCATCAGAAAATGATGAAATCTTGCTGGCCCGTGTTAATTAACTGTGCAATTGTCAGTCACTTTTCCATGAAAAGACAACAACAAAAGGAAGAAGTGAGGCTCCCTTCAGAGGGAGTGCCGACCTCTGCTTTACCCAGTGACCTAGCACGCCACTTCGCTAAACTCTGGGAAGCAAGACCTAGATTTTTAAGCCTGAACTTTTCAAGTCCCCTCTGTTTCTCTCTTGAAATAGCAAATATGTATAAAAATCTGTACTATTGTAAGACATACTTGTGTCTCTGAGAAAAGCAATATATCATCTGTAGTTTTAGAGTCTTTGCTAGTTTCCCATGATTCTGCAGATGTTCAAGAATCAGTATTTGCAGCAGAGCACCATTATTACTAATAACATCACATTAAAACTAACAGTGCTTTACTATCTATAGCACTTTCATATGTATTCTATTTTTTAAATATCTAGAAACCACAAAAGGATTGCTATTTCTTTGACTGAGTGCAGAACAAGGTATGTGAAAACTTAGGAAAACTAGAATAAAATCACTCATATTCTTCACAGGCATATACAAGATAAGACAACAGGCTAGGAAAGGGGGAAGCATGGGAAAATGAAAAAGGAGCTAGATATGAGAATAAAATAATAAAAATTCAACAGCTCAATTTAAAGGTGCTTTAGAGGCTGTAAAAATCGCACAGAATGTGCATAAAATTTGAAGAATATCATGGAGGATAAATTGGAGAAGCTCCACAAGAAATAGAGGAAAAGGATGACGACAAACAAAAGGATGACAGAGAAAACTATAGTTATAAAGACAAGAGAATAAAGAGCCAACATTCACAACTAAAATTCCAAAATAGTCAAATATAAGCAACACAGTGATTGGTCATATCCTGGAAAATAAAGCAAATCTCAACGAAGTTACAAGGATTGGAATCATTCAGAGTATGAATGATTTCATACTCTGACTATCATACTCTGAAAGATTTCTCTGACTATAGGAAAAAGTAAACCAGAAATAAATAACAAAAATATAACCAAAAAGTCCTCAAGTATTTGGAAATTCAGCAATACACTTCTAAATAACCAATGGATCAAAAAACAAATTATAATGGCAATTATAAAATATTTTTATTAAAGGATAACAAAAATGCAGTAAAACACAATTTATGGGATGCAGCTAAAGGCGTGCTTAGAAGGAAATTAATAGCCTTAAATGCTTATATAAGGAAATAAAAAAGCCTTAAAATCCAAGACTGAATTATCTAGTTTAGAAAGTTAGAAAAAGAAGAGTAAATTAAACCCAAGTAAAATAAAAGAAATTAAGAAAAATGCTTTAAAATGTAAAACAAATGGATACATCAATCAAGATGGTGGAATAGGAGGATGTGGAACTCACCTCACCCCACAAACACATTAAAAATACATCTACATGTGGAACAATTCTCACTGGAAACTGGCAGAAAGACTCCTGTACAATCAAGGCTGTTAGAAAGATCCACAGGTAATCTGGTAGGAAGGAAAGAAAAGTGACCAGTCGGGACCTGTGCCCCTGGGAGGGGATAAGAGGAAGAGGGAAATTACACAGGCAGAGAACTGAGTGAGCAGTGACAGACACAGACTGGGCATCCCTGTCCTGGAGTCCTAGAAGGGAGAGACAAGCCCCCATGGACAGTTTGGAGGACCACGAGACTAACAGGAGGGCTGTGGGCAGCCTGAACTCCACCTGTGAGGAGGAAGCATGCTCACTTGCCCCCAAGGCAGGGCAGAGAGAGGCTTCCTGTGACAGCCTCAGCATACATCCCAGCTTACTGAATGGGAGAAAATATTTGCAAATGATATGAAAGATAAGGGGTTAATGTCCAAAAATATATAAACAGCTCATACAACTCAATATCACAAAAACAAACAACCCAATCTGAAAAAATGGGCAGAAGACCTGAATAGACATTTTTCCAAACAAGACATACCAATGGCTAACAGGCATGTGAAAAGATGCTCAACATTGCTTATTATTAGAGATATGTAAATCAAAACAACAATGAAATTGTTGTCACTATCAGAATTGTTGTCATACCTATCAGAATGCCTATCTTCAAAAAGTCTGCAAATGGCAAATGTTGGAGTAGATGTGAAGGAAAGGGAACACTTGTGCATTGTTGGTGGGAATGTAAATTGGTGGAATCACTATGAAAAACAGTATGAAGTTTCCTCAGAAAACTAAAAATAGGACTACCATATGATCCAGCCATTCCATTCCTGGGTATATATCCCCCAAAAATGAAAACACTAATTCAAAAAGGTACATGCATCCCAATGTTCATAGCAGTTTTATTTACAATAGCCAAGATATGGAAACAACCCAAGTGTCCAGCAAACAGATGAATGGGTACGGAATATGTCATATATATATTTTTTCCACTATATAAATATATAGTGGAATATTACTCGGGCATGAAAAAGAATGAAATTCTGCCATTTGCAACAACATGGAGGGACCTAGACAGAATTATACTTAGTGAAGTAAGTCACAGAGAGAAAGACAAAAACTGTATGATATCACTTATATGTGGAATCTAAAAAATAAAACAAACAAATGTATATAACAAAACAGAAACAGACTCACAGTTACCACTGGGGAAAAACAAACTACTGTTTACCACTAGGGAGAGAGAAATGGGGAGGAACAAGATACAGGTAGGGAATTAAGAGATGGATAAGTAAAAGGATATATTATACAGCACAGGGAACTATGGCCATTATTTTGAAATAACTTTTAATGGAGTATAATCTATAAAAAACACTGAATCACTATGCTGTACACCTGAAACTAATATAGTATTGTAAACCCACTATACTTCAATAAAATAAAATGTAAAACAAATGGACAGGAGAGAAAAATCAAAGCCAAAATGGTTCTTTTAAAATCTAAGTACACTGAAACTCTTTAAAAGAATTGCTTTAGGAAAAAAGAGAGAGAGAGAGAGAGAGAGAAGCCCAGTTATCAAAATGAAGAATTAAAAATGGAACATCACCACCCAGTCTACAGATGTTAAAAAGAGAATGAGAGGATATTATAAATAATTTTATGGAGATCAATTTGTAAGTTATGAAATAGAAAAATTCCTTTAAAAAACACAATTTAGAAACTGATTTTTAAAAAAGAAACAGAAATGTGAATAGTCTTACATTTATTTAAACACTTTTAATTTTTAATTTAAATCCCCCCCAAAAAAATCTCCAGGCCCAGATGGTTTCATTAATGAATTCTCTTTAATATTTTGGAGTATAATGGCACCAATCTTAGAGACGTTTTTCCAGAGGCTGGAAAAGATGAAACACTTCCCAACTCATCCTATAAGACCACTTTGACCTTGATACCAAAACCTGACAAAGACATTATAAGAAACAAAAACTACTGGTCAACGGTTCCCATGAACATAGACACAAAAATACTAAACAAAATATTAGCACAAATAACCCAGTAAAATGCCAAAAGGAAACTGCATGAAGTCTAACTTGGGCCTATTCAAGGAATGCATGGATTTAAAGTCAATAGATATGTTTCTGCTTCTGCTTCCCCTCTCCCTTCCCGACCAATTCTGTCCTACAGGTATTAGGTAGAGCAGGGAGGGCACCTATGGTGGAAGCCAGGGGGTCCTGCCGTGCGCTAGACAGGGGTGTCAGAGGAGGATCTGCACAGAGGGCCAGCCTGGAGTGTAGGCAGGGCAAGGGGTGTATCCATGCAGGGGAGGGAGTGGTGACAGAGATGGGAGATCAATTATATCCTATTGACCAAATGAAGAAGCATATAAGGGTAACAAAAAGAAGGGTTCTCACAGGGTTGGAGAAGAGAGTTACAAATACGGAAGTGGAGAAAACAAAACACTGTGATGTTGGACTGGAATGGGAGGTACCAGTGTGAACCAGTGGCGCTCAATAGATATTAGACATATAGGTGATAGATGATGGATAGGTAGACGGATTAAAATAAATAGAAATGCAGATGAACGTATCTACATATACTTGTGTGTGTACACACACATCACACACCCGTGCATGTATCTTCAATATACATTTGTCACCTAGCTCTGCCTGAGAGGGCCTGGGAGCGGCCACACACCAACGGCAGTGAGCACACCAAGCCACGGACCTTAGCTTCTAAATACCACTTGCCACTAAGAGAAACCAGAAGTCCCTGGAGAAACGGCTTGAGCAGGAAAAGCACACAGTGAGCCTGAAACCACTGTGCCAGAAGGCAAGAAAGTGCTCAGAGAAGAGGGGCCATGCCAACGGACACCCAAGCCAGAGTAAGTGAGCTCTCACTGGGTAGACTGGGTACAATTTGAGCACTGAGGTGAATAATGATGATAACAGATTATGGTCCATTGAGAGTAGTAGAAAAACCATGAGTCCTTTCAGAAACTAATTAAGGAATTCATGTAAAACTCGACGGAGAACAAGATATACATAGTTCCAAAGTACCTCCCCACAAAAATGCTTGTTAATTACAAAGGAGAAGTTAGTAAGTTTACAGTGGAGAAACCTGGCAGACACCACCTTAATCAAGTAGTCAGAGTAAACATCATTAATTATGAAACAAATTGGAATTATGTGTTGCCTGATGGAACACAAGATCGCAGCAGTACTCGTGTGAAGGACAGAACCTCAATCTAATTGTAAGAAAACAGACAAATCCAGGTTGGAGGACACTCCACAAAACAAATGGCGGGTACTCTTCAAAAGTATCAAAGTCATGTAGTCCAGGGAAGACCAGGGACTCTCTAGACCAAAGGAGATGATAAAGAGACAGGCCAGTAAATGCAGCATGTGATTCTGAAAGGAATCTTTGCTACAAAGGTATTGCTGAAACAACTGGGAAACCCTGAATAGGATTTGAGGATTAGATGGTATCATGTATCAATGCAGGTATCTTGATTTGGACGGTTACATAGAAGAATGTCCTTGTTATAGAAATACACCCTAAATTGTAAAGCAGAAACTAACACATCATTGTAAAGCAATTATACTCCAATAAAGATGTTAAAAAAAAAAAAGAAATGTACCCTAAAAACAGGAATGATGGAGGAACATGTCAGCCACTTACTCTCAAATGGCTTAGAAAAAGCAAGTTCTTTTACTCTACTTCCAAGTTTTCTGTGTTTGTTACTGTTTCAAAATTGTTCCAAAATTTTAGATAAATATATTATAAATACATACATATATATCTCATGTTATTTTCTCCTTTACTTTGTTTATGTGGTAAAAAACACACAATACTTCTTGGTGTGTCTGTGTGTGTTATTCATCACATAAACAAAATAAAGAAGAAAAGAATATGATTATTTCAAGAGATGCAGAAAAAGTATTTGACAAAATTTTACATGAATTCATAATTTAAAAAAAAAAACCTCTAATCAAAGAGACCTGCAGCTTCTGCCCTGAGTTGGAGAGAGCTGGAAGGAACGTTGTTCTCACCCTTTCAACAAAAAAGAGACAGTCTAACTTCAAATCCACAAGCTTTTTGAACCCATCAGAAAGCAGAGGTCACAGAGCAAGTACTGGGCTAAAACCTAAGATGGCATAGCGTCTGCAGGGAGTGAAGAGGTGCTAACCTGACCCCGCCCCCTGGGCCACCACACTGTGGGGACAGATTGGTGGAGGTCTTTGCACAGACTGGTGGAAGAGTGTGACAGTTCTGGGGGGCTGCATGGTGTGTCAGGGTGTACACAGCTTCTCATAGGCTCTTTCTTCACACATAAAGAACTCAACAAGCTCTTTAAAATGCCTACTGGGTGCAAACCTGGGGCAAGAGCACAGCAGAAATGCAAAGGGACAAGAAACTCCTCCAGGATCTTTCTCTTCTTTTTCCACTAGGAACAGTTTTAATTCTTCTGGGGAGGGGCATAAGCTGCCCCGGTGACATTGGTGAAAAATCTGCAGTTAGGGAAAGAAATGAGAAAAAAACCCACTCCTGAGGGAGGGACAGGATCACACAGTGTGGCCACAATTACAGCAGAGAGGGAGGAGAATCAAGAAAGCCACACTCCTGAGACCCACGGACATGGGGCACATCTAAGATTAAGGCTTAATCAGGATAAAAGACTGCAAACAATGTGATTAGTTCGCCTACAGTCATCTCAATGGATGCAAAAAAAAGCACTTGAAAAAATGCAACATATATTCCTGGTAAATACTCTCAGCAAACTAGTTATAAAAGAGCACTTCCTTAAACTAATAAAGAGCATCTGAGCATCTAAAAACAAACAAACAAACCCTCCAGAGAACACGGTAAAAAACTGAAACGCTTCCAAGGAAACAAGAAAAGGATGTTCTCTCTCACCACTCTTGTTCAACACTGTCCTGGAAAACTGAGTGCAATAAGGCAAGCAAAAGAAATAAAAGGACCAGATGAAATGGAAAAAACTGTCTATATTCAGAGATGGCATGATTGTCTATGTAAAAAAAAAAAAAAAAAACAGGACAAAAAACACAAAGAATCTACAAAAAAGCTCCTAGAAATAATAGATGAGTTCAGCAACTTATTAATTTGACATACAAAAACCAATTGTATTTCTACATGCTATTAATGAATAACTGGAAAAATTATTATTTAAAAAAATTTTAAATACCATCTACAACAGCAAATGAAACAGTTATAAATCTAACAAAATATCTGCAGGTTCTGTATGTTGAAAACTACACAACACTAATCAAAAAAATCAAAGAAGACCCAAGTCAATGGAAAGATATGCCATGTTCATGGATTGGAAGACTCAATAATGTTCAAATACAGTTCTCCCCAACTTAACTCATAGGTTCAATACAATGCCAATCAAAATCCTGACAGGATTATCTGTAGATGTCTTTCAGTGCCATTTTTAAAAAAAGGTTGCTCACTATTGAATTGCTTTTGCTCCTTGGCCAAAAATCAGTTGACTATATTCGTGTGGCCTTATTTCCACTCTCTCGATTCCATTTTGTTTGTGTGTCTATCTTTTTGCTGATGCCACATTGTTTTAACTATAAGTCTTGAAATCAAGTCCTCCAACTTTGTTCTTCTTTTTAAAAATTATTTTGGCTACTCTCATTACTCTGTATTTCTGCACTTAAAAAAATAGAATTAGATTATCAATATTTACCTCCAAAAAATCCTGCTGTGAGAGACATTACTAAGAGAATGAAAAGAAAAGCCATGGACCAGGAGAAAATATTTGTGAATCACACATCTGACAAAGGACTTGTATCTAGAACATTCTGAGAATGCTCAAAATTCAACAGTAAGAAAACAAACAGCTCAGTTTAAAAATAAGCCAAAGATCTATATACTTCAGCAAAAAAGATACAAGGTTAGAAAATTTTAAAAAGCAACTAATAAGATATTCAACATCATTAGTCAACAGGGAAATACAAATTCAAACCACAGTGAGATATCAGAATATCTAAAAAAAAAAAAAAACTGGCAATGACAAGTGTCGACAAGAATGCAAAGCAAATGGAATTTTTATATATTGTTGGTGGGAATGCAAAATGGTATACCCATGTGGAAAACAGTTTGGAAGTTTCTTATAAAGTGAAACGTATACCTACCCTATAACCTAAGCAATCTCACTCCTAGGTATCTACTTAAGAGAACTGAAAATTTATTTCACTCAAAGCCCTGTATATGAATGTTTACTGATGCTTTATATGTATTAGCCAAAAGTAACCTTGCTTTGCCCTGCAACCAGTAAATAGATAAATAAGTGGTGATATGTCCATGCAATGGAATACTACTAAGCAATAAAAAGGAATGAATTATTGGTTCACTTAACAACAGGAATGAAACAAATGCATTTGACGAAGTAAAGAAGCCAGACCCAAAAGGCTATATACATTGTATGATTCCATCTATTTGATGATTTAGAAAAAGAAAAGTATAAGGTAGAAACTGCTTAGTAGTCCCCAGGGGCTGCTGTTGAGGGGAGGAGCTATCTGTAAAAGGGTAGCCAGAACTTTACAGGCGATACAACCATGGTGGTGAACGTACAACTCCATGCATTTGTCGAAACCCATAGAAATTTGCACTGCACAAAGTGAATTTTAATATAGGTAATTTTTTAATAACAATCAACCAGATTGTAGAAAAGGTCCTAGAAAGCAAGAATGCAGACAATGGTGACAAATGAATCGAACTGTATTACAACAGACTCAAACAAACACAATGAAGCAGGGGGAAGGAAGGCGTTGACCCAGGTAACTTTGGAAAATAATACTTTGCTCAAATACTGTAAGGCTAAAGCTAAAAAGAACTAAACACAAACACTGTACTCTAGTTGATAAATTACTTTCTCACAGGGTTACTGTTAGAATTTCTGAAACTACTTACGTGAATACCAGTGTTGAACAATTAAGTAATGATAGATAATGAGAGCCAGGTTTCTCACTATCAAAGAAAATTGTGACAAATAAGATAATGACAAGGACTAGAATGAATGTGGCAGTGCTGGGTTGGAGTCAGAGGTATCAATATGGACTTGAGGACTTTTTAAGCCACAGATAAGTAGACACAAAATTAAATGTAAATGTGTATATACATGGTTTACTGTACAAACATGTATTTCCTAGCTCTACCTACTAAGATGGTCTCTAAGCAGTGACACTCCAGAAGCAATGAGCACACCTGGCAACCAGACCTTGGTTTCTAAATACCATTTTCCAACAAAGGGAACCAGGGCTCCTTGGAGAGGTAGTTGATTCCAGGGTTTGGGCAGGGAAAATCCAAGATGAACCTGAAGCATTCTATGATACCAGAAAGGAAGTACTCAAGGGATGGAGGGGTAAGGAATAGGCCATATTGAGAGGGCACAGGTGCCAACCTGACAAAGTCCTCAATGGCTCAACCTGAACAACTGTAGCAACAGATAAAAAGTGATGGTACTGGATTATATCTGGAAGAATAAAATAATTATGCATGAGTCAAAAAAAACCCTATATGTCACAGTTAATGGTGAAATAATGAAAACTTTCCAACTATAATCGTAAAAGAGATGACACCATCACTACTTCTATTCAGCATTGTGCTAGAAGACCCAGTCACAGCAGTAGTAGTGAAAAAAAAACTAAATATAAGAATTGGAAAGGAAAAAACTAAAATGTTATTATTTCACATCATGTTTTGTACTGGATTAATCAAAAAGAATCTATAGGGCTTCCCTGGTGGCGCAGTGGTTGAAAGTCCGCCTGCCGATGCAGGGGACACGGGTTTGTGCCCCGGTCCGGGAAGATCCCACATGCCGCGGAGCAGCTGGGCCCGTGAGCCATGGCCGCTGAGCCTGCGCGTCCGGAGCCTGTGCTCCGCAACGGGAGAGGCCACAGCAGTGAGAGGCCCGCGTACCAAAAAAAAAAGAATCTATAAACAGAACACTAATATTAATAGTGGATTGAGCAAGACCAAAACAGTAGATTGAGTCACATGCAATCACCGTTTCAGAGTTGAATATTGGCAATTTCAAATGCTTCAACTAAGAAAAGTCAAATGCATTTCAATATACTAAGAAAATAATTAGAAAACAAACTTTTCAAAGATACTGTTTAAAATAGCATCAGAAAATATAAAAACATTAAGGAGTAAATCTAACAAAAGACATACAAGATTTCTGCACTAAAATTTACAAAACTTTATTGAGAGAAATGTTAAAAGACCTATATAAATGGAGAGCTGTAATTTTGACTATTCAGTATTATAAAGTTATCAATTATCCCTGAATTGATGTATATATTCAATGAATTTGCAATCAAAATCCTAACGCTTTTTGTGTGGAAACTGACAAGCTGATTCAAATATTTATATGGAAAGGCAGAAGGCCAAGGAAAGTCAAGATGGTCTTGCAGAAGAAAGACAGAGCTGGCAGGTGTAGCCTCCCAGCTACGAAGACTTTTATACAGCTACCTTACTTGATACAGTGTGGTATTAGCACATGGATAGACAACAGATCAGTGGACCAGAACAGAGAGTGCTGAAATACTCATTTATGGTCACTGGCTTTATGACAGCGATGACACCAAAAGTGGGAAGAATGGTCTATTCAGTAGATGACACTCTGTCACCTGTATATCTGTAGGAAAAACAAAAAAAATTCCTGACCTGTAGCTCATATCTCACACCACACAGAAAAAACAAATCACTTCCAAGTAGTTTTTAGATGTAAATGTGAAAGATGAAACAACAAACCTTCTAGAAAACAGCATAGAAGAATAGCTTCATGATTTTACAGCAGGAAAATATTTCTTAGACACAGAAAGCACTATACACTAAAGAAAAGGTTAATGGGTTGAGCAATAGTATATTAGCAAAATTAAAATCTTGTTCAGCAGAAAGACAATACTGAGTATTTATGAAAACCCTACAGCTCACATCATACCTAATGACAAAAGATTTGATGACTTTCCCTCTAAGACTGGGGAAAAAGTAAGGATGGCTATAGTAAACATTGTCGTACTGGGGAGCCTACCCAGTGCAATAAGGTGAGAGACAGTGTGGGATAAAAGAGTGTGAGAGTGAGAGATCACACACATTGGAAAAGAAGAAGTAGAAAATCCTAAGGAAATAAACATTTCATTAAGGTCACAAGATACAAGGTCAATATACAAAAATCAACTGTGTTTCTATATAGTAGCAATGAGCAATTTAAAATACCATTCAAAATAGCATCAAAAACATGAAATATTTAGGTAGAATCTAACAAAATATGTGCAAGACCTGTTCAATGAAAACTATATATTTCCACCAAGGAATTAAAGAATACCAGATAAATGGAGAGATATCTACTATGTTCATGGATTGGAAGTCTCATTTTTATCAAAAATGCAGTTCCTTCCAGCTTACTCTATAAATTCAGTGTATTACCAATCAACATCCCAGGAGGTCTTTTTTGTATAAATTGACAATCTGATTCTAAAATTTATATGAAAATTCAAAAGCTCGAGAATAGTCAAGTTTAAAAAAGAAAAATTAGAGGACTTACATTACCTGAAAATTTACAGTAAAGGGGCCACTGGGGTTCTGGCATGAGGATAAGCACACAGTGCAATGGAACAGAATAGAGAGAACAGAAATAGACTCACACGTATACGGCCAATTTATTTTTAACAAAGAGGAAAAGACAATTCAATGGAGAGAAGAATAGTCTTTTCAAAAATTGGCGCCGGAACAAATGGATATGCACGTGGGTAAAAATGACCCTTTCTCTCACTTAGTGACATATACAAAATTAGCACAAAATGGGTCACACCACAAAATTCTTCAAACCTTGGGGAAGGTAAAATGTTCTAGATAGGACACAAATTTCACAAACAATAAAATAAAATGCTAATGAGATTTAACCAAAATGTAAACTGTGTGCTCTTCTAAAGATGCCATTGACAAAATGAAAAGGCAAACTAAAAACTGAGAGAAAATATTTGCAAATCAAAAATTTGATGAAGAATTTATATCCAGAACATATAAAAACCTCTTAGAACTCAATAATAAAACGCCCTCCTTACAAACCTGGATAAAAGCAATAGAGAAAATTTCTCAAACGTACAAGCAATTGGAAAGTGCATTACTTACAAAACCTAGAGAAAAATGTATTCCAAGACATTCTCCAGCAGACTAAAAGATGAATCAGAATACAGAACTAAAGAGTTTTAGAATTATGTTAGAACGGTACTACTGGGATAAACAATGAAACCAAATCATCACAGAAGTAAAGGAATGTTTACCAAAAAAATGCAGTTTTGAAGATTCAAAAATAAGAATAATGTAATAATAAACTAGCTCTAAAATCTCATCATGTAAAACAACAGAAAGTAGGTGAAGCGGGGTGGGGGGGGGACAAAAGTTAGAGTTAACTTCCTCACCTCTTATGAGGCATGTCGACAGATACAAAATCACAAGCAATTTGATAAAATACACCAAAAGACCTGAAAACATTTATCCTCTTTAGCCAGAAGTTTTACTTGTAGGAAATTGTCTTAAGGAAATAACTATGTGCAAAAAAAACTACACAGGTGTTCGTTGCAGCATTATTTTATGATAGACAAAAACTGGAAGGAGTGTAAATGCTCAACTGTATGGGGCGGACTAAGGAACTACACGTGTTCATTCACCGAAATACCGTTATTCATTAAGTGATATGTGGACAAAGGATACCTAATGATTAGGAAAGAATTTCATTATCTTTCTTAGGTATTTTTATGTCATTCTAGTTAAAACCAAGAATTTTGCTGGTTTATGATTTTTTTTCTTTGATCAACAGGATTTATTTGGCATCATCCCTTTTTCTCATTTCTCTTCCTAAGTTTTCTGCTTCTTTCAAACACTTTCACGTGGAATACTTCATTTTAACTTTATCTCCCTCAAAAAACTATTCAATGATTTAAATACTAGTGACTTTGTTTCCTAAAATGGCAGTATTCACAATTTATATTTAAATGAAAAGACAGGGAATTCCCTGGCAGACCAGAGGTTAGGACTCCGCGCTTTCACTGCCGAGGGCCCAGGTTTGATCCCTGGTCTGGGAACTAAGCTCCCACAAGCTCTGCGTGGCATGGCCAAAAAATAAATAAATAAAATAAATGAAAAACTAAGGATGCCATCACTTAGAAGCTAGTTGGTTTGCAACACCAATGCATATAAATTCAGTGCTTAGTTTCAAACATGGCACTACAGTTGTTTTTAAGTCTCAATAATTTATGGTTTTGACAGCCTTGAATAAAACACTAATTACAACAAAGTATACTAATTTTATGATACAAAGAACTAAAATATTAAATCTTTACCAATCCCCAGCAATCCATATTTCTAAAAGAAAAAACATACACATACAATATACATACACATTAACAGATTAATTCAAACCAGACCTCCAACACATATATTTTCAATAAGAACTGATCTAGTAATAAAATATTCTCCACCACAAATGTAAGCCAAACCCATAATTCATTTATTTCAAGTATGTGAATGCTCCACCTTCTGGCGCACGGTCAAGCCTCTAAGAAATCCTTTGCCCAGGAGGCACAAAGTCTTCCACAACTGCCTGGGAGCAAACCATTCCAGGCAGCCATGGCTCAGACAGGGATCATCGTGGGCTGTTCCAGCAACTCTCAGACCAGTCCCCAAAGAGCTGAAGTCAGCAGCTGTTCACAGGCTAAGGACAGCACAGAGAGAGTGGCAAGATGCTCAGGGCTGCAGGGGGGGCATCTCCGCTCCCAGCCTAGGCGATATCCACTCCATGGAATCCTGTGGACCACATCCCACCTCATTAGCTCTGCTTGGTACCTCGTGGAGCCAGCAACCCACAGCCAGAACTTTCTAGCAAGATTCCCCACCGGGTTAATTTTTTTTTTTTTTTTGGATTGAATTGCATTTTTATTTTTCTATATTTTTAACATCTTTATTAGAGTCTAATTGCTTTACAATGGTGTGTCAGTTTCTGCTTTATAACAAAGTGAATCAGTAATATATATACATTATGTCCCCATATCTCTTCCCTTTTCTGATGCAGTCTGCATCACCAAATTAGTGAGCATCATAAAAATTTTTTTAAAATTAAAAAAAAAAATTTTAGTTGTGCAGACAGTTTCGATGTCACCCATCCCTTCCCCTTCACAACACTATTGGGCAGGACCATTTTTGTTACACTTCAGGTCTTTCTGAAAACCACCCCAGTGTTGTTGGCTCATAAAGCTTCTTCCTGGCACTCACTCAAGACCTTCTTTCTCCTTCCTGTACAAATATTTCCCAAGTTTTCATTAGAAACAGATTATGAGGGACCTGCATGTTTTGGAGGAAGCTTCTCCCTTGTCACCCACATGCGATGAGCTTTACAATTATTCCTTATTGAAGCCGAACATGTTCACCCTTAAAATTTAATGTCGAGGGCTTCCCTGGTGGCGCAGTGGTTGAGAGTCCGCCTGCCGATGCAGGGGACACGGGTTCGTGCCCCGGTCCGGGAGGATCCCACATGCCACAGAGCGGCTGGGCCCATGAGCCATGGCCGCTGAGCCTGCGCGTCCGGAGCCTGTGCTCCGCAACGGGAGAGGACACAACAGTGAGAGACCCACGTACCAAAAAAAAAATTTAATGTCGAGACACTCGAGGAACCACAGTGGACTTCTTCCCATCACTCCCCACTATGGACCCACGTGCTTCAGCTGTCCTTGGATTCACCAAGGCAAAGCCCTCATTTGATCACATCCCTAAGAAGGAAAACTGAATCAGATCAAGTCACCTTCAGTCATGCACATGAAAAGTGAGGAAACCAAATATATTTGTCCAAAAAAATCAAAACATGGTATATCTGCTGTAGCCGTGTGCCAGGCCCACATGTGGATGCTGTGCCGGCTCCCACCTATGATAGGAATTCTAGCTCACCACTGACATTTCTATGTCCCCTTACGGGGTGCAAGACCCTGGACTTCATGCTACCCTTGGAAAATCAGCAAAGCGTTGCATTTGGGTTTTTTTTAAAGAAATTACACAGCTGTTGTTCACAGAAAGGATATATTTTTAAGCAACTGTTTTCCTGACTATTTCATTATGGGTGTCTGCCTAAGTGCATTTGATGTTAGCACTGTTCCACACAGCCTCCATTGGAGGTCTCCATTTGTTGTCACAGCCGCGGGGAAGCCATGGAAACTCACAACTGTGAAAGCCCAGGACATAAAGGATGCACTGGATCTGGTGTTCAAGCTTAATTCAGAAAAGAATTGCTTTCCAAAGACTCTCACTTTTGTTTCTAACGTGTTTGGAAATAATGTTTTTATCATGGAGTTTCACTAAGCATCGTGCTAAACTTCCCACCACATGAAAAATGCCTTCTCTGGCAGGAGATGGTGTGACCCTGGTGAGATAAGGTGGTCCTGCTCTCAGAATCACCAACCTTCAAACCCACACCATGTACGCAGCAGGTGAAAATCAGCTTGAAAGTGCTATGTCTGTAGGAGCTTCTCTGTAACCAGAAAAGAAGGATGAAGCCACACTAACTGAAGGAAGTGAACAACCCAGGGCCACTCTGGGCTTTACCCCACCATGGGACCCCTCTCACAACCAGGCTGTGGCCCCAGCAATGACAGATTTGCACGACAATCCCAGGACACCCACAACAGACTCCTCCTTCTGGGAAGTCCATGTGACTTCCCCAGGTCAAGAAAAAAAAGTCTCTTTTTAAAGAGTCACTCTATTTACAATGAAAGAAATGAGACCTTTTCTCTTTTGTGCATCTGGAAGGCAACAGTGCTGTATATCATATTACGCATGAGGTTTCTCAGATATTTGAACAAGACTGAAGAATTCACATAACTATTAAGCTACAACTTTTCAGCTACAAACCACAAGCTCAAAGACTTGGAGAGGCCTTGAACTTCATGTAAAGTCTCCTGCGTACCACTTCTTAGGGCGTTTCTTGTTAAAAATCCTAAGAAGAATAAAAAAGGTTGGACTATTGACTCAATAATAAACATTTGATCACATCTTAAACTCGAGATCATCTGTGTTTGCATTCCCAGATTCTTTACCAGTAATATGTTGATGCATGTTTGAAAATTTATTAGATGCTGTAAAACAAATCATTAAGCAGGAAGCAGTTCTGAGCCTCAGCGCTCTCTGACCTTTTGTTACCCTATTATAGCACGGAAGTCTTTCTAACAAACAAAAGAGAAATTAGCTCTTTTGTTCTCAGGACTGTCAAGCAGGTTAGTTCATCTAACATAGCCTTTTATTAATAAATGGCACAGATTTTCATGCTAGCGTAGCTAAAGCAAATCACATCATCGTCTGAAAAAGACATACCTATTATTTTTCAGTGATATATTGCTTTGCAGCTGTAGCCAAGACAATCTAATAAGCACTATTAGATAAAGGATTCTGAATATGAATGTATTGAATTTGTAGTGGAAGAAAATGAACATATTGCAGCATTTATGTCAGATTGGGTTAAGCTTGGGCATCTCTTTCTCCTTAATAAATGCAGATCAAAAGACTTTTCTTATGTAAAAAATAATAATACAAATTTCAGCAATATGAAATAACACAACCACTTTGTAATGTTAGGAGGAAATCAGTCAGCCATGTGCTGTACAGAATATAAATTATTTTAGGAGGGCAAACAGATCCCGGGATGCTTTCTCCCATACATTTATATTCATAAAAGGTTCCAAACACCTAGAACAATAGCACCGATCTATTTGCCATAAAGCATGCCTGCATTTGTAGTGTCACTTATGACAGCTTTGATAGACATGTACTGTGTAAGAAAAATATCTTCCAGCACTCAACTCATGTAATAAATTGATTAAACTTCTCTTCAACCAATTGTTTTTGTCTTAACTTCTTCTTCAGACATCACCTGAAGGAGACTGTGCTTGTTTCCAAAAGACAACGTAAAAGCAGACAGTTTAATCGAGGCCTTAATGTTTGAGCATTGTCAGAATTTCCCCTCAAATGATAAATGATTGTATAATGCAACAGTCTACCGCTAGGGCTGAATTATATTAGCCATCAGTGTTCAAAACCCATTTGAAACTTAATTGTGCTGTGATAGTGGTATCCCCCAGTCAGCAGAACAGCAGGTTTATAAAAATCATCTCCTATGATTGTTAAACGCTTTCCTAATGAAGCTGATGATCACAGCACTTTGCAATAAACGCTTCTGTCAAGATGTCACAAATGCATGAGAGTGGCCTCTACAGTGAGCAAGTGCTTCTGTGATTTGGGTTTATCTTCATTGCACGGAATTCAACAGATCGGTCTGCATATGGAAGATAATCTCCATAAAAAGGGAAAGTGCCGTGTATTAAAATGGGATTATCAACTAGCACATAATCATGCCACTGTGTAATTATATGGTACACCATACGTAGATGTGAACAATCACACAAGAAAATAATTGAGGGCCATAAAACTTAATTCAGAAAAATCAATAGAATATAAAAGCAATCAGATAAGGCCTCTTAAGAAATCGATCAAGGCTTGTACAAAATCATAATGTGTTTTCCTAAGAGAAAAGGAGCTAAATGAAGCAGAGAAACCTACATAATATTCTACAAGTAGTTTTCTAGAGGTGCTTGTATGTTGAAGAGGGAAGATGGAAAATGCAATGACTCTTTACATTCTAGAGCCACGCGAACCGGGAGCAAAAGGAATATATGTTAAATACCGCAACCGAAAGGGCCGTTAGAGCAGTTGTTCCTTTTCGATCATTTATCTCTATTTGTGTCTTTTTGTATCTCTCTAGAGTCTAAAAAAGCTATTAGGCTCTGCTCATTGCAACTTTATGCATCTTTGTATGTGGTATGCTCAACCTGAAACACTCCAAGATTTAAACATTGGTATAAAGGGGAACCAACCGCAGGCTGAAGAGTGTGTAAGGAAGTGGTCTTCCCCATACCCGTGAGCTCCCCGGAGCCCAGCGGTGGCTTTGTCTGAGTGTTACCCCTTCATCATTTCGATGGAATTTGGCCACATAATTTGACCAGAACAGCGTGCTAAGCCAAAACTGTTTTCATTACGTAGGGAAAAAAAGTTTATAAATGAAACATATTTTACCTAAGGGAATACACCACGATTGGGTTGTATCCCTAAGGATCTGGAGAAATAATCAAGGGAAAATACACACTACTTTTGAAATATTCCCACCAAAACTCCACACAATAGTACATTAGCCAGAGCTTTGCGGTTTATTTTGTATGAAAACAAATAACAAAAGCTCATATAACCTATAGGTGAAATGGATCCCTAATCCCCCAAAGCTCACTAGCTGGGCTTCTAGAGGAAACAAATAACTTTTTGTGAAACAGTTAATGTTGCCTTTTTTTTTTTTAAAGAAGAGGGGAAAAAAAAAAAAAACTCTGCTACTTTTTTCTTTTTTTGTAGCCTGTATTAGGCATTGCACGTTTTCAGGGCCACCTGATTATATTAGCTAAATGCAGCTGGATTTATTGCATCTACTTTTAAAGAGAAGTATATTTATAATTTCTTTGAAAGAATCTCTAATGTGTTCACAGTTTGGGAGAGGGAAGCACAAAAGGGCTTATGTAAAGATGGCTGAATGGAGAAATTTACATGTTATCACTGTAATTTATGAAAACAGAAACTCAGATTATTTACTTCAAAGTTTGTTTTAATGTATTTAGAATTTGAGTGGAACCAGCTGTTTTTTAACTTCTAAAGATCATGTTGTTATAACCCTGTTCAAAAGGGTGATTGTACTGTATTTCTTTAAACAACTTAAGAGGTATTAATTACAAGAGGAAAAGAAAATACTGTAAATGTCTCTTCTGCCTTATGAGTCATACTACAAGCTCAACAACCACAGGCACCTCTGAAGGGCCATAACACATGCACGTGCCCTCAGGGAGCCACGTTCTCCTGGCCGGGGGTCTGCAAATACACCCACAAAATCACCATCATCATCATCACCGAAACTCTCTTGGAATTTGTACACCTGAGACAATGCACACATGGGGAGTGGGGGGTCAGGAATAGAAAATGCAGGCGGTTGGGGCAAGGCCCTCACTCGCATCGGCTTTTATCCAGCAAACATGGGTCAGATCCATAGGGTGGGTGTCCCCAACCCTGATCAAAAATCATGGCTCCTTGGATCCCCAGACCCGGGGCTTTCAATGTGAATCTATATCCCTACAAGTAACCTGGCCTTCAAATCACAGACAAGGAGGTTATTCCATGCCCGTTTAATGAAAGGTGAATAAAGGGATGCTAATAAGTTCTACTTCATTAGATGACAGCAAGCTTTTTCCAAATAGCTGAAAATCCGTGACCTTGTCTTCTTTGCCATTAATCCTACTCTGAGGGCAGGGAGGCGGAGGGACATCAGGTAAGTAGGTACCTGCTCTAATCCACGCCTATCTTCAAAGTCAGAGGTTACCAAGCAGACAAAACAAGGGAGTGGTGGTTTCTTTCTAAGAGAGATTCTTTACAAAAGGATTAAATGTGGGATTCCTCAGAAAATCTAACTCCCATCTGGTGATTAAAACGATCTGCTATGAAACTGCGTCCACAACCTCTCGGACACCCTATGTATGTAGACATATTTCACCACATCAGTTAAGCTAGATCATGTCTCGATCACGAGGAAGCAGGAGCACTGGTTGGGTGCAGGCTCTCTGAGTGGATAATGCGGATCACTCCACAAGCCACCAGGCTCAGGTCACTGTTCCGCGGTCCCCGAGGCAGCGCCCACCATGGGAACAGGTGCACCCGGGAAGTCCTCTGTCATCAACTGGCTGGGCCTGGACACACCTGCTCCTGTAGAAGCAATGTCACCACAAGAGCTGAGAGCTGCTTCCAGACAGGTGAGCTCGAGCCCAAGCAGGTAGGGTGTGGTCCACGGGGTGGGAGGTCTGGCCCCAAAGATGTCTCCATTCCTCAGACAGGGATGTGCCGCTCTGGGGCTTCAGACAGCCCCTCACTACTGCTCTCCAGAGGGGAGCACAAAGACAAAAGAAATCGTAGTTTTCTTTATTTTCTTATTTTAACTAATATTTCACGCTCGCTTTAAAACACATAATATATTGGTGCAATAGCACGTGTATATAATTGATAAATAAAATAAATAGGCTTGTGCTGGAGGTCCACGCTCAAAATTTTACAGTGGAAATTCTTGATCAAAAAGATCAGAGAACATGTATCCCATATCTGGGGTTGTATCTATTCATCAAATGGATGATTGATTTAACCCACCCAGAAGTTCAGTATTTTCCTGAAAATACTTGTTAAGCAAAAGGATCTCTAGCTAGAGGAATCTGTAGTAGGCAGTAAAAATTCCAAGGGCAGAGACTTGGGCTAGGAAAAGACTATCACCCCATGTGGAGCCCAGAACGGCCCCAACGGCACTCGCTGCACTGATGCTTTCTCGCATCCGCTCCTGGCCTTCTACAGCCAGAGAATTTAAAAAACAAAATAAAAGCCTAGGTGTTCTCTCCCCAGGCAGCCTGCCCTGATGGCAGCTTCCCAGGAAGGAGGGTCAGCTAGCAGGGGCACTGCAATGATGTTTCTGCATCCTCTATAGGTTAGGAATTTATAAGTGAAGGACTGCAGAGCTGAGCCTCCTGTGCAGCTATGCTCTGCTGACTGATGCTGAGGGTGGCTGTCCTCCTGCACCGTCAATGTCATAGCCATTTACTGAGGCCCTACTATGTGCAGTGCATCCAATGTAGCGTTGACGAAAAGTGAGAATAAGACACAAACCCTGCTCTCAAGTTTGCTTTTGATCGAGTGGCGGATGAAGAAATATTATCAACTTATGAAGGCAAATGAATGGTGATCTCACAGGCATTGGAGGATGGGAAGAACGCTGGGTGAGGAAAAACCAGCCTTCAGGCTGCACGCTGGAACCCCGGTGTCACCAGAGCTATGCCCGAAAATTCCACTTACTCAACATTTTCAGTTAGTTTTTTTCCAGCAAAGCCACTCTGTCTCATTATTAGAGGATGCATGCCAACTCGTCTATTTGTTTTAAAGTTGGGAAATTTAAATACCAAAAACTGATAAAAATTCAGTTACCTGAAAATTTCAGTCATTTAGAAGATGCTTACTAGTGAAAAGAACTTTTTTCCACCGTATTAAAATGTGCTAACCCTTCTTACCACAAACCAAATGGCTCTCTGAGGCAACAGAATTAAATGATCTGAAAATCAAACATATATGGCACGTCCAAAACTTCTGCTCTTAGCATGTGTGAACATTTCACAAATACATTATTTCACGGTTCCAAAGAGAAAGTGTGAGAGTCTGGAAATAGATGAACATTCATAATGGTATCAGCTGTAAACAAAGGGTCCTATGCTGGCACGAGAGGGTGTAGGGCAGCAAGAGCTACTTCAGAACAACTTCACTCTACGGGTTAAAAGCCAGCTGCCAATGATTCTCATTTAAGGGGGCTTCCTGATGCCCTCAGTGCAGCTCTGCTTGTCTCTCTCTTTGGAGCTGAGATTTAGGTTACGTCTCTGCGATGAGCAGTGGCAATCTATAGCCAGTGGGGCCAGATCTGGCCACTGCCTTCCACTGTAAATAAAGTTTTATTGAAACAGCCATGCTTATTTGTTTCCATATGGTCTGAGGCTGCTTTCCTGATATAGTGGCAGAGTTGAGTAGTGGTGACAGAAACTCTATGGTCCACAAAGCTTAAAATATTTACTATCCGGACGGTTACAGGAAAAGTTTGCTGACCCCTGAACGAAAGAGGGAAAAGCAGCCATTTTTCAGACACTTTGTCTGCCTGGTGAAAATAATCCAGATGTTTAGAAATACCTACAGGGAAGATAATGCTTTCGCTCTTCCTCTAAATGTCGGCAGTTGTCTTTGTTTAATAAGATGTTGGATGTGCGGGAAGCAGGCTATGGGGGGAAGGCTGAGAGCCCGAGGGCAGGCAGACAGAAACAAAGCCAAGACATGAGCAGACGCAGGTTTGCTGGGCAGTGAAGACAGAATGACCACTTGGAGCTGCCGTGTTTCTTTCCTGATCTGGAGATCAGGGAGCTTTTCAGACAGACATGGTCTTGCTTTGGGGTAAAGATTTGATCAACCCCATTTGTGGTCTGGATGGAGAAGCAAGACCTGGCTGAGGACAAGATTATCTAAACTCACAGGTGACCGAATAATTACCCCTCCATGTATAGAACAAGGATGAAGGATTACTTGGAGAGCGTCTCAAGCATGCCTCCCACCATGAAGCGCTCCTCACAGGTCCTGTCTAGGACTGCGACTCATCAGGGTTTTACCCGAAGGTGTGGAGTGCACAGCAAGGTGGGACCTTACCCAAACTGCAGGAGCTAAGTGAGATACCCATATCAGAGCCACGATCCAGCCCACTGCATCTCAACACATTTAAATCCTGGAGGGAAGAAAACAACAACCAGAAACAGAAACAAGCGGGGGCTGGCCTCATTCTGGAACATGCTCAGCTCCCTAAGAGTCTATGTGCCACAACCCAGGTGTCATCCTACTTACACAAAATCAGAGTACACGAATCTATCAAACATGTGTCCTGATTTTCCAGGACAATTTTTACTCTCAGTGGGCCATTCTTCCATTCCCCTTGAGCTTTGACAATACTCTAGGGATTCCACATGGCATCTCCCGATGGCTCTCTCTCCTGGAAGAGCTTCGGTGCTACGTGACGTGAGGGACTCTCCCTCCTTGGGAAACTGCAGGCAGCACAGTGGGTGCGTGACAGCACGGGACCACAGCACAACACCTTCATTCTCCCTGCGTTTCTCCCTTCCCGCCCTCCACCCCCAACACACAAAAATGACTGTATTATTTGTTCTTACTGAGGGGGATCCTCCCAGGCTTGTCTCTTGACCCTATGGATGGGCATAAATAGATTAGATTTATATGAATGGGATCACACTACATACATTGACTTACAACCTGCTTCTTTGATAACATTTATTAAAGTGGAAAAATGCCCAGGTGAAAAAAAAATGTCATCTTAACAGTTCCACAGTATTCCACCTATTCATGTTCTAAAATGTATCTGTCGCCTAAGCTGCAATGAAAAGCACTGCGTAGACACCTTTGCACATACACTGAATTATCTTGTTAGTACAAACTTCACATTTTCAGAGATATTACCAAACTCTCCTCTGAAGGTTTATATCTACTTACTTTCCTACTAGAAATTTGTAATTTCATCTATTCCCTTACCAGCACTAAATACTGTTACTATATTTAATCATGGCCATGCATACCGGTGAAAGTGTGTCAGTGATATTCTAGCTTGCATTTCTACTCTGGATGTGAAGAGTTCAGGCTTTGGGTTAGACCAGGGGTCCCCAACCCCTGGGCCATACCGGTCCACGGCCTGTTAGGAACCGGGCCCCACAGCAGGAGGTGAGCGGCGGGTGAGCGAGAGAAGCTTCGTCTGCCGCTCCCCATGGCTCCCCATCGCTCGCATTGCCGCCTGAACCATCCCAGCCCCCCTTCCCGGTCCATGGAAAAATTGTCTTCCACGGAACCGGTCCCTGGTGCCAAAAAGGTTGGGGACTGCTGGGTTAGACCACCCCCCCAGATCTATCCAAGTGCTTCTTGTTAGATGATTTGGTCAAGGGACAACGTCATCAGTGCCTCAACTTCCTCTGATGAGAAACAGGAATAATAGTATTGGTACCACATAAGGTTGTTATGAAATTAAACGAAACAATACATTTAGCTCACTCATATAAGAAGCATAATAGAACACAACTAAATGGGGTCCATCCCATGAATGCAAGGTTGCTGTAACGTTGAAAATGGTTTAACATTTGAAAATGCTTCACCATACTGACAGACTAAAAAGGGAAAACCACGAGATCATCTCGAAAACTCAGAAAAAGCATTTGACAAAATCTAACATCCAATACTGATAAAAGCTCTAATCAAAGCTGGAATAGAAGAGAACTTTCTAAACATGAAAAAGAGCATCTAAGAAAAACCTAGAGCCAACATCACATTCAGTGGCGAGAGGCTGAATTCTTTCCCCTGTGATCAGTATTGAGACACATATGTCTGCTCTCAGACTTCTGTTCAATATGGTACTAGAGGTTCCACGCAGGGCAGTAAAGCAAGGAAAGAATAAATAAGTAGTAGGCATCCAGATTGAAAAGGAAGAGGCGGAACTGTCTATTTGCAGGTTACATGAGCACCTAGGTAGAAAATCTGGAACATACAAAAACTCCTAAAACTAATACGTGAGTTTGGGAAGGTTACAGGATGCATAATCAAAATCAAAAATCAATTGTATTTCCATATACTAGCAACAATCAGAATTTAAAATAAAAACAATAGCATCACTTACAATAGCACCAAAATATATGAAATCTTTAGGGATAACTCTGACAAAAGATTGCGAGACCTGTAACTGAAAACTACAAAATATTGCTGAGAGAAATTAAGACCCAAATAAGTGCAGAAATGTAATGTGTTCATGAGTCAGAAGCCTCCATGTTGTTACGACACCAGCTGTCTCCTAACTGAACTATAAATTCCACACAAACTCAACCAAAATTCCCAGAGGTTTTTTTGGTGGGAATGAACGAGCTAACGCTGAAATGCATATGGAAACGCAAAAGACCTAAAATAGCCAAAACAACTCTGAAAACTAACACAATTAGAGGAATAACTGACTTCAAGTGTTATCTTAAAGCTGTAGACGTCAAGCTGGTGTCGTATTGACATAAAGACTGACAAGGAGACTGATGCCATGGAGTCCAGAAACAGATCCACACATACGTGGACAATGAATTTGTTACAAATGCGCAAAGACAGTTCAATGGAGGAAGGATATCCACAGGCACCACAAACAAAAAGGAACTCAAAATGGAGAAAGTCTAAATGTAAAAACTTGAACCGTAAAACTTCTGGAATAAAACACAGGGGAAAATTTGGGGGATGCTGAGTTAGACGAAGATTTCTTAGGGACTACACAAAAAGTATGACCCATACAAAGAAACTAACAGTGTAACTGCATCACTTTACTGTACACCTGAAACTAACGCCGTATTGTAAATCAACTACATTTCAATTTAAAAAAAAAAGAAACCAATAAAATACACTTGATGAAAATTAAAAGCTTCTACTCTGCTAAAGGCACTGCTGAGTCAATGAAAAGACAAGCCATAGACTGAGAGAAAATACTTACAAACAAAGCATATACCTGATAAAGAACCTTATTAGTTATATACAAAGTACTCTCAAAATTCAATAAGGAGAAAACAACTCAATTTTTAAACCTAGACAAAAGATTTGAAAAGACACTCCATCAAAGATATACTTTTGAAAATAAGCACATGAGAAGATGCTTCACACAATTAGTCATTGGAAAAATGCAAATTAAAACCACAATAATTCACTACTACATGCATATTAGTTTAATTAAGATTCAAAAGACTGACCATACCAAGGCTAGATTCTGGAACTAGCCTCGGAACCACACTGTTGATGGGAACGGAAAATGTACAAGCACTCTGGAAGACAGTTTGGCGGCTTCAAAAGGACACCTTCCATGTGACTCAGCTATTCTACTCCTAATTATTTACCGAAAAGAAAGCATGTGTCCATATAAAATTTGTACACAAATGCTCACAGAAGCTTATTTATAATAGCTAAGAACCTGAAACGTTCCAAATTTCCAGCCTCAGGTGAGCAGGTGAATTGTGGCATATCCATCCGACGAAACACTACACAGCAACGAAAATGAACAAACCATTTTTTAAAAGAAAAGGAACTACTGATACACAACATGGACAAATCTCAAGATAATGTTGCTGAGTAGAAGAGGTCAAAGAAGAAAAGAATACACACGGTTGGATTCCGTGTATGTAAAATTCTAGCAAATGTAAACTAAGACATAGTGACAGACAGCAGATCAGTGGTTGCCTGGGGATGGTGGTATCTGGGCAGAGGAAGAAGAATCAAAAAGCACCACTCTGGGGGGGTGATACTTTGGGGGGCAATAGATATTTCATTACCTTGATCACGGTGATGGTTTCATAGGCACAGATATGTCAAAGCCTATCAGATTTTACACTTGAAATACGTGCAATTTATTGTAAGCCAACCACACGTCAGTTAAAATATAAAACACTTTGGATGGTGAGTGTCAGAGGACAGCAGGCTCCCAACACGTGTTAGTTACCATTATTATTATTTTTCCACGAGGTGGTTGCTGGATGATTTTCTACTGATTTGACGTTTTTTCTAAGAGTACTTTAAGAGTGGAGAAAAGTGGTCAGTCATGGTTTAAAGATATCTCCCCCAGCCATCCCTTTGTCTTTTCACTTTGTCTTCCTGCCACAGATGTGTTCAGACACACCGTCTTACCCAGGATGGTTTCTGGCTTTCAAGTCATATTTTTAAAGGGAGGAACTGTATTTTAAATATTCAGTCTTGTCTACTTTGACCAGTCTTAATAAAGTATGATTTACATATAATAAACTTCACCCATTCTAATCACACAGTTAGACGGGTTTTGGCGATTTCATACCATCACGTTACCAACATATCTCTATCAGCCCAAAAGCTTCCCTCGTGCCTTTTTGCAGCCATAGCCTCCCCTACCCCTGCTCCTGGCACAACTTACCTGCTTTCTGACAATATCTTCCCCAGAATTTCATGCAAATGGCTTCATGTTAGTGTATACATTCTTTCTTTGTATCCGGCTCCTTTCACTTAACATGGACTGTTGAGATGCAGCCACACTTTCGGATGTATCAACAACAATGTCCTTTTTGTGGCTGCACAGCATTCCTGGCACGGACACACCTGGAATTTGTTGATCCACTCACCTCTTGATGCACGTTTGGTTCTTTCCAGCATAGCGTGTGGGCGTTTATTATCATGAATGATGCCGCTATGAACATCCATGGGTAAGTCACTCATGTGAACATGTCTTTTCATTTTCTCTCCTAGGAGTGGGGTTGCTCGGTTTTATGTTTAACTGGATAGAAGCCTGCTGAGCTGTGTTCCAAAGTGCCTGTACCGTTTCTAATTTCCACTGGCGGTGCAGGAGCGTTCCAGCTGCTCCACGTCTTTGCCAACAGTATCATCTGTTTTTATTTATTTATTTATTTATTTTGAATTTTAGCCATTTCAGTAGGTGGGTAGTGGTTCTGTCTTGTTCCTTGTCAGAACTTATTCATGATGAAAGTGTCTCAACCCATATCAGCTTTCTTTCCCAAGACCAAGATTTTATTCCTAAAATGTCCTTTATCCAGTAATTAAACGGGCTAAGGCTTCCAAAGGGGTGGTGATTACAACGTGATAGCATGCTTCCTCACACCCTTGTCATATTGTTAAAGAAAGATTTGGAATATCAATTGAGCTTTTGTAATAAACCATAATGACTTGAGTGTTTTTAGCTAGGAAGGCAAAAAAGGAATTAATCATTAAATGAAAAGTATTTCAGGCATCTTATCCTACAGGTCTTTGCTCCAGTAATAACAAAATAAAGACAAGGGAGAAAAAGATCTCAGGATTAAAATTACATTAATACTTCTGTAAGACACGATGTGTGTTAAACTCAGTTTTGATTTTATTAAACTTAAATCCGTGGTTGAGTCCAAAGGAGGTGCAGATGAAGAGACCCTGGAGTTGGGTCATAGGTCAGTGTGGAATTGCAGCGGCCCCAGACGCATCACTCCATGGGAACCAGGCTTCCCGGGCCATTGCCCGTGTGTATGTTGGGGTGATGATGTGGCCGGGGGGGCAACATAATCCTTTATATAGAAACACACAAGTACGTACATGCACATAGGCACTCAGGAATGAATAATGGGATTTGGATTAGAATAGATTTGGGTATTAATTCGGTACTTAACTTCGTTATATAGGTGCTTTATCAAACAAGAAAATGTTATCAAACGGTATCATTAAAAGCCCATTTTAACAGCCCTTGCAGGCACGCTCCTCGTCCTGAGGCATCTCAGCAGATGAAAGTCGCGGTCTCCATCAGCGGCCTTTGCTGTCACAGCCTCAGCGAAATGAGGACGGGGCTGCGGTCGTGCCAGCCGGTTCCCCGCCTCGGCAAGCACACTGCAGCCGCGTCAACAGCAGCAAAGCAGCACGTGGTCCAGGGCTGAACCCAGACCAAGGCTGATTCCCAGCGGTCTTCATAGCTCCTTCTTTACACTGTCAACTCTGCTAAGCTCCTTTCTGCAGATGTGGTTAAAAGGATTTCCCTCGTATTTGCTGTCCATCCCCTTCCACACTCTTGACATCCTAGAGAATTTCCAAAAATGATTGGCATAATCCAGCACAGGGATTTAGGGGCATAATCTCAATCCAAACTCACCTGCACATTCATCTTTCCTGGAAAACATCTTGGAATCCTTCATTTTCCTGACTCCGTCTGGAGATGCCCACTAACAAGAAAGAAACTTTGTGGTGACCTTTATTCCTCCAAAAGATGGCAGAAATATTCTACCACGGGTCCCCAAAACACAATATAAACTTCTTGCCATCATAACTCAAAAACTAGGGATTCTTTATACGTTTCCTAGAAAAACATGCTTTTATCTGAAGCCACACGTAAACAGTATGTTTTTCTTGTCTGTCTTATACATGATAAAAATTATATAATGCCACCTGGTCATTGCTACTGGGGTTTGGTTTCAAGAAGAGTGGACTTTATTTCCCGGAATTTAAAAGTATGTCAGGGTTCTTGTTGTTTGAAGAGTCTGGGTGATGGGAACAGGGGGAAATTCTTAGCTCTCTTTCACTCCCAGTATTTCTTCATTCTACATAATCAACAGAAAACATTAATCGCGGAGTCTTTTGCATCAGTGAGCACCACGCCTTTGGCCACGTACTTTACAAGACGTCCGAAAGTAACCTGTGAATGAATGTCATTCCCTAGAAGAACTCCCTGAGCAGAATCAACATACAGGCATTGTTTGCAGAAATGGGGGAAATTACCAGGATCGGGCCTTTTTCCAGTGAGGCCCCCTATTAATATATACCTGTGCACATTTTTATCAGAAGAGCTAATAAGACGATAGGGAGGAAGCAAAGTTAGCTATTAGGTAACAATTCTCCTGCCAAGAGCCATAATCTGACACAGACTGAGCTGGGCGTAGCAGTCCATTAATGGTTCACGGCTCACACAATAATGACCTACTAACCTGACGTGGTGTTGCTCTCACACTTTGCTGTCCCCTGGGATGCTACTGTCACTGTGTTATCTATTGCCTGCTTCCCTATCAAAGAAAAAAAGCGGAGCTGAAATGTATGGACGCATCCAGCTCTGTAGTTCATCGCACACCAACCCTGGCAAGTGGAGGAACAATAGATTTATAAGTTTATCCTACATTAAGCCAAACACGCCTGACTGCACCGTAAATTACTAAATAATAAACCAGGTGGTGTAAGATCCTGACTTGGACAGAATATAAAAATCTATCAACCTGTAAAATACAATAACCGTAAATGTGCTATGTAGCTGATGGCTCAGGTAGACCATCCACCACCAGGATCCAAGGTTCCAGCAAGAAAATTCCAGCAAAGACATGCTACATTTGACACTTGGCTCCCTTTTCTTTTGTGCTCCCTGTCGGCGGAGGAAAGATCACTGAGTTAAAAACACTTGAGCGTTTGTTGTGTTTGTCCAATTTCTTTGTCTGGAATCGGCCACTTCCCTTGATTCCCGCAGTTCCTCCGGAGCTGTTCCCACACAGCTCCGAGCTGGTGTCTGCCAGGATGACGTGCAGCTGCATCAAGGTTGCTTGGATGCCTGAACTTCACTTTCAGATGAGCCTGAAACACTCCACAGTGTCTGGAAAGCGGAAAACGCAGGAAAGACGCAGGCTTCACACGATAGCTACCTTCCTCTTGAGAAAAATATCTTAAAACTGGGTTAACTCAGTAAACCCCCATCCTAAATTCCACACTTCACTGGTCGTCGCAGAAATAAAATGAAGATAAGTCAATTGGGCTGGCTCTTCCCTTGCAGCGCCCTGCGAGAGAGATGCCATTTGAACGAATCGCAGGGAAAAAAAATGAATTTCATTTCAGTGAAAGATTCCAAAATGATCCTATAAATTGTGATTCCAAAACATACAAAGCTAATTAATTCCTTTTCAGGAGATTTTCAATGAGGAAGCCAGGTTAAGTTTATATGATTTACAAACAGTGTTTACATTCATAGAGGTGCAACTAATTGCTACACGGTTTGACATCATTACAAGAAAATGCTGGGGGATGCAGACAGTTTAATTAGGGGTGGTTTCCAGTTCACTCCATGATTACCATCACAGAGCTCTCCTAATATGCTTATACAGTACAGTAATGCTGAAAAGTGATTACATTTTGCCCGCTGTCTGCCTAAAATTTGAATGATAATCCCTACATAAAGGGCTGTGTTCACACAGTTTACATTTCTTTCTGGATCGCACTCACCTGCTGGTACTCAGGCCCCATCTCTTCGTATTTTGCAGGTCAGCAGCATGGTGGCTGCGTGCAGGCATTTGGATGAGTCCTAAGAACTCCTTGGAGTGCTTCCAGATGATACTGGAAAACTCCATGCTTCGCAAGACATTTTAGAAGCATCTTTTTTACCATCTACATGGTTTGGGTACAGCCCCAGGGATGGCTGTAAATAACTTAGTTCCAAATGACAACTCACTTTCCACTTCAGTCAATAACAATTGTTTTTCCAGTTTTAATTTTTAAAGTTTCACTCTGTTAAGTTGCTGTCTTCTGCCATGCATTCAAGTTGCTAATGACAATGTTGTCACTTTGCAGCCCCGAAAACTTGGAGGAGGCTGGGACTTGGGGTGTTCAGACCCCAGGACATCTGGGTTTTAATGAACCCTGTCACCATCGCAGAAAGGCCAGCAATTTGTGTTTCAAACATCGTGCACCACACTTACTTTTAACAAACATAGAAGAACCAAACTCATGGAAGGTTCTAGAATCCACAGGAACGTGCAAAAAATCCATAAGCCTCTCCTGCCCTAAAGACACTTACAATTTAGACCTGGAGAAAAGGCATCTTGACTGGCATCATTTATTTCATTTGGGGCTGAAAGGAAGATGAGTTCAAGCAACGCTGTGAAAGTGATTGAAACCAAAAATCTGACGACTCCAAGCTTTTTACCGTGCACACATTTCTAAGTTTCAGCTGAAGGACTTGCAAAACACTTTATGTTTAACTGTAATCTACTCTGGATCCTGGCGATTCAGTTTTGAAAGATGAATAAATGAATAAGATTCCCCAAAGCAAATGGTTTTACAGCGTAATTAACACCTCAAGGGGGTACTCTGGGTTTTCTCAGGAATTTCAAAACACAGACATCAGAGAAAAAATTTTTCAACAAACCTCAAATTGTTGGTGTCTGGGTTAATGAAAGAGACTCCAGCAGCGGACCACCTCCCACAAGCCAGTGCCTCCAAGCTGGGGGACGGGCAGAGAATAGAAAACGAACCATGACCATGCGGTCTCAGCCTCTGGGCCCAACAGGAGACAAAACTCCACCTGGTACAGCAGGCCCTGTGGGAATCTGTGCTTTGGGGGCTGACTTGACTCTTCAAAGAATAAATTTACCTTTCTCAGGCACAATGGCTAATTTATCTATTCAAAATCACATAACCAGTTTCTAATTAACTTTAATTAACTTGGGCATGGCACCAAACATTACATATCTCTGTTAGTAAGCAAACTAATAAATTCCAGACCTAAAGCTCTGTAGTCGCCCCAAGTGATTAAAGCATTAAGAACGCGTTTTAAAAACTGTACCTCTTGTCTCTGGCAGACCACGAAGCAACATGTTTCAACCCATTTCCCTGGTCTTGGGCATCACACTAAAGGCTCTTCTCTGGAATCTTCTGAGTTCTTCTCCTCTTTGCTCCTGGCTGAAGCTCCCTCTCCCTGATGCACGGGGCTCTCCCTGCACTGCTCCCTCCCCTAACCTTAACCCTAACCCTGTCACGTCTCTGAAAAGGATACCTGAACGTACACACCTGAACTACAGGTAAGTTTACAAACAGGTACGTCATCTCCATTGTGATGATCCCAGGACGAGTCATCACTTTAGTCCCCTCACCTGGAGGCGGATTCAGCACTGACCAGCGCCCGGTGCACGGTGCAGACTGTCACTGTGCAATGCTCCGCCTCGGGCTCCAGCATTGCACAGATGCTGTGAGCAAATGCTACGCCCTGGAGATGAGGGATGCCGGGTGTTCGGGGCACAGGCCAGACAAGTGGCCGGAGCCCTGACTCCAGCTTTGGTCCACATCCTCCGTTGCTACCTGCCTGTCACCAAGGGAGTCACTTCTCCCCTTTCTGCCTCTGCTTCCTGCATCTCTTCGAACCCACCAAGCACCTCATGCTGTAGGCACTTAATACATTGTTGTTTCATTAATTACCTCCATGGAAATTGATATACCTAACCCTGTACCTGAGCAAAGATGAGTCACAGGAGACCAAGTAGAAAGCCCACACAAGCCCATGAGGACACACAGGAAACGTGACTATCGAAAATAAAAGGACTGTTGCCATTTCCTAAAAAGGAACAACTCGCATCTCCTGTAAAGCAGAGCCCCGGCCACCCTGTGACTTTCAGAACATTCACACGCTGCAGGTTAGAAAACCCTGACATTCATGGGGGACGTGCCCAAGACCTTGGCAAACCCCCATCCAGGGACATAATTCCCATCGAGCTTACCTGGAGTCAGTGCACAGTCAGATACGGATGCTTCCCCGGCTTCCACAGACACTCAGCCCTTGTCAGCAAGCAGTCTCGGCACCGGGCAAAGCCCTCCCACAATCTCCCGGGTCACCTCTTCTTAACCCTGTGGCTCCTCCGTGGGTCTCCTCCTTGTGCTGGGCCTAGGCCACTGATGCCCACATTTCACTCCCAACTTGGTCCAGGATTCCGTTTCTTGGCTGTGAATCCTCATTTTCTCCACTTTCTTTCCATTTCCCGCATTAATAAATAGCTTTTTGAGCGTGGGAGGTAGTGGGTAGATAACACTTCAACATGAGAAAATGAGTTTGAGTCATTTTAAGAAGCAATGAAGGGCTTCCCTGATGGCGCAGTGGTTGAGAGTCCGCCTGCTGATGCAGGGGACACAGGTTCGTGCCCCGGTCCGGGAAGATCCCACATGCCGCGGAGCGGCTGGGGCCGTGAGCCATGGCCGCTGAACCTGCGCGTCCGGAGCCTGTGCTCCACAACGGGAGAGGCCGCAACAGTGAGAGGCCCGCATACTGCAAAAAAAAAAAAAAGAATCAATGAGGGCTTCCCTGGTGGCGCAGTGGTTGAGAGTCCGCCTGCCGATGCAGGGGACATGGATTCGTGCCCCGGTCCGGGAAGATCCCACATGCCGCGGAGCGGCTGGGCCTGTGAGCCATGGCCGCTGGGCCTGCGCGTCCGGAGCCTGTGCTCCGCAACGGCAGAGACTGCAACAGTGAGAGGCCCCCGTACAGAAAAAAAAAAAAAAAAAAAAGAATCAATGAGTCCACAAAGACAGGAGAACTACGAAGATACACCATAAAGCTGCTGAATTATCCAGGCTCATCTGTTACATAGTTACCACGTACCAAATCTATTTCATGGCAGGCAAAAATCCAAACGGTAAGGCTCAGCAAAACTGCAAATGACGTCATGTCGAGGACCTTCCAGGTTACCTACAAATAGGCAAAACCACAAGGTCAAATCACACATTCCGGTGGTCTCTGCTGAATCAGGTCCCAAAACCAGTCCCGTAGGCCACGAAACCCACAAATGTTCGGTCAGCTTAACAGGACAAAAAGGGTTCCAAGTTCATCTTATCCTTCGAATTGGCCTATGACCCTGGTCCATTAACATCACTTATCATAGACCTCCAGCTCAGATTATTTGATTCCTAGACACTGTGAAGAAAGTTAGGAAGCAAGAACAGAACGCTCCAACTGAACTGGCTTCAACAACGGGGAACTTTATCTCGCAACAAGAGTTCCTGAAATGGCCTGGGAGAGCAATGATTAATTCAGCAACGTAACCAAGAATCGGGCTGTCTTTCCTCTTCCCCTCTGCCATCTCGCCTGGCTCCTTCCCGGGCCCCTTTCCTGGCCTGTTCAGTTTCAGGCATCAGCAGCAGGCAGCCTGACACCCAGCAGGAAAGGACTGGTCACTCCCCTTCCCTCATGTCTCTTTGCTAGTAATTCAAACCTGTCACAGGAGCCCCTCAGCTTCTGATTGGCCAGAATTGCAGCACATGCCCTCACCTAAACCAATCACTAGCCAGGAGAGTGGAACCATCATGATTGGCTTAGACCACACCACACATTGTAAACTAAAATTGAGGAAACCAGCTGAGTGGGTCCCAACTCCCATTTTCTTAAATAGGAATCTGAGTCCAGATGTAGATACAAACACATGTGTAAACACTCCTACCTGTTTACGTGTGTGTTAAGCTGTGATGTAAGATGAATGTCTCACTGTGACTGATGGTCCAAATAGTTTAACAAGCACTGGCTTAGGCCAATCCTGACCTACCCCTGAGGAGGAGGACATAACCTGCCTTCTCTGAAACACATCGCCATGTACGACAGGAAAGACCTGGGTGAGACACGACCGGGTTAGGAAGAAAGAACTGGGGAAAATCAATTGGCAGTGATCCCAAGCACAGAGTGAAGAGCAGCGTCTTGTAGTTTGGGGGAGACAACAACCATGTGTACAGAGAGGCAAGAGGATTCAGAGCCAGGGGAGCAAGCACCAGGGCCCCTGGGCTGCCTGTAGGGCCGTGTAGATCCTATGTGTGTGACATGGACACGTTTCCAACCCAAAGCGTGCAGCAGATATGGCAGGGTGTGGATTGCAGGCCAAGAAAGGCACAGGTGATTTAATTTAAAAAACAGAAGCAGCATCTACAAGAATCTTTACCATCTGATGAACGAGTGAGCAGATTTTCCCCAGCTGCAAAGGGTATTGATTGATTTCCTGTGATGGGCTATATGATGATGCGGAAACCATCATGGGGCTTTGAATGCATTGTGACCCGGGAGACAGACGCGTGAGGGCTGTCATCACCAAGACGACTTCTGCTGTAGAGTCACCGTCTCCTTAAGCTGACGTCATACTTAGTGAAGAAGGAAATTACTCTGGGTATGTTTCATTCCAATCCTTAAGGATTATGGGCTAATTAGGAGGACAGCAATGTAAACTTGCCTTGTGTCAGGTCTTCGGGAACAGTAAAGTAACATAATGAAGCAGTGAGCAAAGCAGATCGTTTAAGCCACTCTTCGCTGCGAATGTATATGATGGCAAAACGTATGCGTTGGCCTGGAAACTAGAAAAACATGGTCCACGCTGCAGGGGTCAAACACTGTTTCTGACAAGAAGAGAGGAACTATGTAAATCTGATTTAAATATATTGCTATGTCTTATATGAAGGCTTTCATAGAAAAATTCCATTAGATAATTAAATAATTCATTTAAAGGAAACTGGAGTTGTTCTTTTTGAAAGAACAAACTGAATTGCATTTAAATAAGCAAAGTAAAAAGCCAAATAAAAGCTTTCTAGAACCAGAAATTTATAAATTTATAATTGATAAAATTAGAAAATAAAATTTTAAGTGGCATTTCCCAACTTTGACTTCTCTCTGGACCTATGGTTACGTGTGCAAAATTACACATAAAAATGTAAAGCTTCAGCTGAAACTGTTTACTCTAAATGACCCAGTTAATCCTGATTCTGAGAACAGACTCCCACAGATCGAGGGTGCGGATGCTCTTACTGTCTGTTGCTAAAGAAAGTGTTACCTTTGTGCTCAAACACCTGTGTGAAGGCAATTGCGAAAACCCCAGCCAGTTCTGAAAGGCTTGGGAGAGGTTCAGGTCAATTCAAAAAGTTTCTATTCCAGGGCTTCCCTGGTGGCGCAGTGGTTGGGAGTCCGCCTGCCGATGCAGGGGACACGGGTTCATGCCCCGGTCCGGGAAGATCCCACATGCTGCGGAGTGGCTGGGCCCGTGAGCCATGGCCGCTGAGCCTGCGTGTCCGGAGCCTGTGCTCCGCAACGGGAGAGGCCACAGCAGTGAGAGGCCCGCGTACTGCAAAAAAAAAAAAGTTTGTATTCCATTCTGCTCATCTGCAGGATGGGAAATAATGTCTGGTTTGGCCCAACCGACTATGGGCAAAAAAATGCTGGTTTCAGCAGCAGGGAGTCCTGGGCTGGGAGGGCATCTAAATCAGCCTTCCATGATCCAATGAAGTGACGTGCCTTCTGCTGCCACCTCTCCTGCAGCTCGCATTGAAGGTTCCAAAAATCCAAGTCAATATTTCATTTTCACTCGTGCTGTGGACCTGAGGGAAGGGCAAGAATTGAAACAACAAAAGAAGAAAGGGAAATGAACTGGGTGGAGGTGGAGACCAAGAATAAAGAAATCAAGGAGATGGACTTGTGAGATGATTAGACAGGGAGGCATTTAGAAAGAGTGAGCAGAGTGCAAACCTGGAGGGTGGGCTTAGCCGCCGGAGAAAGGGCAAGGATGTCTAGCCGACTCCAATAGATATGTTACATTAAATTGTTCTAGACTTGGTCTGCAAAAGCCAGTGAAAGGATCAATCAGCCAGGAAGCCAGAAGCACTCGAAACCCTGCTCTCAATACAATGCTGTCCACCATCCCTTCCACAATTCAGGAGGAAAGCTGCCGGTCTGCTTCTGTGCCTCTCGATAAAATGCTGTCCACCATCCCTTCCACGATTCAGGAGGAAAGCTGCTGGTCTGCTTCTGTGCTAGAAAGAGGAAAAAAAGGAAAATCAAGTGCATCTTGATGTCAGCTAAGTTTCCCTGCTGCTTACAAACCCAGGTGAGGCCGGACAACGGCAGCTCCGAAGCAAATGTCTGTGCCGCCATAGAATCTATGCCCCCCGCACTCACGGTCTGATTTATCACTGCTGTCTTCTAGTATAATTCGAGTACCTTCAGGGCCGTTTCCAAGACTAATAAACGATTACAAAGTGCTGCATTGTATCTCATGCCTTCTCTTCTCCCAAATCAAATCCAATAGTGATGCCTTGGGAACACGTTCTCCAAATCAGGGCCAGTGTCTAAACTTGTCCACTCATGGCCCATAATCGGCTCTCTTGGGAGTGCCATTCTGCATATATCACTTGAAATGAGTCCTTCAAAGAAATAATGAAGAAGCTCACATGAGCTGGAACGTCACCTATCTGCTTTGACGATTCATTTTTTTCTTGGGATCCAATGACCACACCTTTATCAGGCCGTGCTGAGGGGCACGTTTATAAATCTCAAAACGCAAAGCAGTAGAAAGAGCTCTTTGGTGGTGAGCCATTAACTCAGCGTTCTCCAGAGTAGACAACATGTGAGCCATAGAAATCCCATGCGAGTAAATGTGAATCTTACTGTCCTGACTTTTAAACCCCAGAGATGAACACCCTGCACAGGTAATGTGGAATAAACCCAACACTGTATGATTTTTAGGAATTCAGATGGACATGTGCTCCTTAGACCTTTGCTAACATAAATTTTGCCTTCAATGGTATTTCTCATCCTTTGAAAGGTGGGTCACTACATTCTCTTGCCACTGGGTGATCAGAAGAACCAAAGAAAACAGGCATTAAGTTGACAAAACATCCCGTACATCCATGTGAGTAAAAAGGAAAAAAATAACCAAGATCTTCCTTGTGCCACTTTTCAGGATTCCTGACATCTGTCGTAAAACTCAGGCCATATGTCTTTTCCTTCCATTAAGGAGACTCATCACATAACCAGTGCTAAGTTTCTGTCAAAAAGAATTATTGACTTATAAGCATATCTTCCCCCACCCTGCTAATGATTTCCACAAATACACCCACTGATCATATTTTTTCTATCCTTTCCAGAAATTACTGGGAGACCCAGGGGGCCATCTGGGGTCTTGTGCTCAGGGATTTGACAGGTAATGTTAATGAGACGCACATCAGTATTTATTTCAGGATTTATTTATTTAGAGTGGAGCGTTCTGGTTGCGTGAGCCTTGCTGAACTGGCACTAGAGAAAGAAGGGAGGAAGGAAGGAGGGAGAAGGGGAGAGGGAGGGGACAGGAGAGCAGCTAGAAGCCCCTGTAAAGCAGCTGCACAAGCACCGTTTACTGCCTCTTCTACAGGGACTGCCTTCGTCTGCCCTCATATTGTCAGGTTGACAAGAGGAGAAAAAAAATTAACCAAAAGCCAAATCAAATAAATGTGCAACTCATAAATTCTGCAGCTAAAAATTTACCCCTGAGGGACGGCAACAATGCACCGTGGAAAGTTTCCCCCCTGCTGCCCTCATAAAGGCGGATGATAAGTGAAGCTTCCCTGCTCGGCACCGGGAGGCCGGGTCTAGAAGAACAGCGCCAGGCCACGCTTCCTCCTCCTCTACTTAACGAATTTATGCCCACCGTTGGTGGGCGGCGGGCGTCGAGCTGCTCCCCTCCGACGTGTCAGCATCACCAGGCCCGCGTTGCTAAGCAACACGTGCCTGGACCGGGCTGGCTGGCAGAGAGCCGCCTCTGGGCTTCGGCTCTGGCTGCGGCTCTGGCTGCGGCTGCTCCTGCGTGGGGCGCTGCGTGGGGGAGTGGGAAGCGGAGCTTGAACCACTGACGCCCACCAGCCACTTGATTTTTCGACTCCGAGGCTCGGTATGTCGTTCCGAGCAACACTTGTAATAATGAACATCCTTCTTGCTCCCAAGTATCCAAACAAAAAACTATGGGAAACCAGTTTTGGAGAAAGCCGGCTTGCTGCCTTCCACAGATCAGACCTCCCAGAGGCAGCAAACGAGGCTTTCAAGGTGAAAACGTTTATCTAAACAATTAAAGCTCTTGCCGCTACTGTGTCTTTAGTGCTTTAGTTCTACCTGGACCATACTGGGTGTGCTTTAGTATTTGGGAACAGTAGCCAGTACAGCCAGGGGTCCTGGATGTAGAACATCCATAATAAAGACTCTGCAAAACAATAGGGTTTTTCTTGCCACCCCATAGTCCTGGAGAATTACATTCTTACTTGGCAAAACTCACAAACCCTCATCTGCAGAGCACCATCTTGTGGCGGGCAGTACTGATCTCTGTACCCCTACTCCCAAACCAAGGGCTGGGGCACAAAGACCATAAGACCCAGCACATCCTACAGAAGCTGGATTATTTTTAACGGGAAAGCAGCAGGGATAAAAAGCTATGATCTCAATTAAAAATCAAAGAGATGGAAAATTAGCTTAATATGCTTCTAGATGATTCATCTAGATTCAAACTCGATTAATAGATTAGTGAAAATGCAACATATGCATACTGGCCAAACCTTGTGTCACAAAGGGAAAAAGAAAAACCCAACTTTTTTATAACCACCAAAGATAGCCACAGTCAGAAGTGTTCGTAGAGTTTCTTTTCTCAGATTGCCAAGAAACAGGAATATACTTTTGCTCTCAATTTTCACTTGCAGTGATATTTCATACAAGGCATTTGTAAACTAATCTCAGCAAGTAAATTTTTTCATGTGAAATATTTAAATGTGTTTCTACTAGCTGAAAAAAATGTAGTTTTGCTGCTTCTCTGAGATAAAAGGACAGTGCTGGCGTCACCGTATCTCCCTATTAACTGGAACTATAAATTCAATACATCTCTTTGTCTCTTAAACTCACATAGGTAAAATCGCTTTCTATCAGCAAATGTACTCAACTTACAAAGTCCTTCTTTTTTAACTACGCATTCAAGAGAATAGCCAAGGAAATGTTCAACATGCCCTAACCACGACTGCGGTATTTTGTAACAGCACTTTCAGATGGCAAAAGTAAAGAGTTGCTGTTGTAATGATTTAGGTTAGATTGTAGACTTTGTAATAAAACTAATCCCTCAATGATGCAGTAAGGAGCCCCGGAAGGTGACAACAGCTTTTAAGAAACAGAGTATATGCTTTTATGTTCTTAAAATAAGAACAAATGAGTCACTGTCAAAAATGTTTCTTGTGAATAATTATTTGCTATCAACACTCTGTTAAATTAGGATTTTCTCCTTCTGCACGGGTGATAAAAGCATTGATTAGCTGTCACTTTTAGGTGCTGAGTGACACCTATCTGAGTTCGAAGGACCTCTTTTTGCTGTTTTCTTTCCAGAACTGTAGGCGTTTTGACTAACATTCTGTTCTGAGTCTTTTTGGCTTAGTCCCTGCAACCCTGAGCCTGCATTCTAGAAAATACACACACAGGAATTGTCCTCTCCAAAAGGAGACACCCTCAGATCTGGCCACACCCTTATTTCATATCACAGAAGAGTAGGTCAATAAATCAACTAAAGGTAAAAGTAAAATCTGTAATAACCCATCACCACTTCACCCTCGCACGTCGCAGCACGTAAAACTTTGCGTCCAAAGGTCTCACATCACGAGAATGAATCAAAAGACTCTTAAATACTCTATGCACCTACTTCTGATGGCTAATTTGGCTTCCCTATGGCGAAGCACTAATTTTTTATCTCAATCCATTGGTACAGTATTCTTTCCCATCCATCACAGGGGGTGGGGAACAGGAAAATTCCACTCTTTTGTGAGAATAAAGCAAAATTAAGCCAAAAAGAAAAACTAGTTTCCTACCAAGGAAAGCCTGCTGCAACAATGGAAAACAAAGAGTGAGCGGAAAGGGGGTGGAGGAGAGAGGCAGCAAACGCTGCAGAGAACCCAGGGGAAGCCTTACAAATGGCTCCACCAGAGCAGAAGGAATCTCAAAAGCATCAGCGGGCCAAATGCAGCTGAGAGAAAGAGCCAATAAGAAAGCCAACAAGGTGGCTGGACCAGATGAATCTGATGGGATGGCTGCGAACAACTCCCAGCTCGACGGGGAGGACCACTGTGGTCGAGAGGAGACAGGTCGAGCTTTTCTTTCCCAGGAAATGAGAGGGAAGTGCCCAGAATGGCTGAGAAAACACAGCCTTCGTGGAGAGGAAAAGAAAGGAACTGCAAACGTTAACTCAGGCTCCTGGACGAAGCCAGGAAAAGGATGGCGCTGCCGAGTGGTGGGGTCAAGGGCAAAGGGCAGGGGTCACCCACCCCCATACCCCCAGGGCAGAGCCTACAGGTGGGAAGGCCCAGCCTAGCCGGGGGCCAGAGGCCCCGCATCTGCCACATCTGCCCCACTCCCACCCGCCTGCTCACACCTGCTGCTGTCTTGCTGGACTGGCTCCGGTCCCATCAACCTTCCCAAGACCTGGACTGAAGGCATAGCCAGCACTGAGTCCCTCCCACCCCCGGGGCCCCTGCCAGCTTCTAGAAGTGCCTACAGGGAGGAATAAGACACTCTGACAGCTGGGGACACGTCGCTCCCCGCTGGCTTTTCTATTCAGCAGATGCCAGGGCCACAGACCAAGTGCTCCTTTTAAAGGGCCAGCCACTCAGCGACTGCTCCAAAAATGGAACCAGAAACCCAGTTCCTGCAAGCAACGGGCAAAGCAAATAAAAATAATTTACTGATAATGCGTGAAGCCGATATAAGACAGGTAAAGCTTAAATTGGGGGAAAACAGGTTGTCTCAATACTTTTTGTTGGAAAAGATCCTGATCCAACTATTGGACTGCTACACCAAACCACCCATTCATACATAACATGGAAGGCAAGTAGATGACTGTGCTTCCCGGGCAGGGCACGTGGAAATACTGCTGCACCAGGTGCTTTAAAGTCTCCCCCAAATTTACATCAGCTCGTTGTACCCTCACAGCACCCTTACAGGGTGAGCTCTGATGGCCATTTGAAAGCGGTGAAAACTGAGGCTCAGACACTGTTTACAACAGCCAGGCCATGGAAACAACCTAAATGTCCACTGACAGAGGCACGGATAAAGGAGATGTGGTCCATATACACAATGGAATATTACTCAGCCATAAAGAGGAATGAAATAATTACAGTAGCCAGGCCATGGACACAACCTTAATGTCCACTGACAGAGGCATGGATAAAGGAGATGTGGTCCATATACACAACGGAATACTACTCAGCCATAAAAAGCAATGAAATAATGCCATCTGCAGCAACATCGATGGACCTAGAGATTATCATACTGAGTGAAATAAGTCAGACAGAGAAAGACAAATACCGTGTGATATCACTTATATGTGGAATCTAGAAAAATGGTACAAATGAACTTATTTACAAAACGGAAATAGAGTCACAGATGTAGAAAACAATCTTATGGTTACCGGGGGGGAAAGAGGGGGAGAGGTAAATTGGGACATTGGGATTGACATGTACACACTACTGTATATAAAACAGATAACTAATAAGAACCCTACTCAGTACTCTGTAATGGCCTATATGGGAAAAGAATCTAAAAACCAGCGGATATATGCATACGTCTGACTGATTCACTTTGCTGTACAGGAGAAACTTAACACAACACTGTAAATCAACTACACTCCAATAAAAAATAAATAAAAGATTTAAAAAACGGAGGCTCAGCAAGGTCAAGGGACTTGCTGGGCACCGAGGTAGGAAATCACGGGCTAACGTGGATGAAAGCCACAGCTGAACATCTGGCCTCGGGTCCAAGTGCCACCCCGTGCTGTGCTCAGCCGATGGCTGGGATCTGAGGTCCTGATGGAAACCGAAAGAGAGGAAGCCCTTCTCCTGCAGCCAGGTGTGAAAGCTAGTGTTGCCGGGTGAACCCTTGAAAGCACAGGATCGGGTCAACAACAAAATAATGTTTAGTATATCTCATGCAGTAGGTGGGACATACTTATGCAAAAAAAAATTCCTTATTTATCTGAAAGGCACATTTAACTGGGTCCTCGATATTTGACCCGGCATCCCTAGTGAAGGCGAATGTTAGCTCCTCCAGCCCTTCTTCCAACCCAGGAGAGAAAGCCCTGGGGACAGATGAAAAATGCTGGGTGGGTCACGAGCCCTTCCCAGAGGCCAGCACTGTAGGGCATCTCATCTTTTGTGAAGCCCTTTCTCCCATTATCTCATCGAATCCTCCCTACAGAACTAGGGCGTGGGCATCATTATCCCCACATCATGGACAAAGGAAACTGTCACTGAGTTTGAAGCAACTTGGAAAAGTCAGGGACAGAGCCAGGGCAGGAGCCCCCGAGTGTGAGTCCAGGGCTCTCTGTTTAAAATGAGAAATTACACCCTGACCGATCTTCAACCACTGAACTGATACTCCTTAGCTCCTTTTAAGAGCCACAGCTGCAATTTCCTGTTCCCATTTTGAATCCAACAGCATGAAAATGTAACCTACCAAGGTGATATCAACATCACTTTGGGGCACTAGTCTGTAAAGCACCACAGTAGCTAAAGGCACACTGAGATCATACACAGAGTGCGGGACCCAACACTCTTCTGAAAGCCCAAAAGCTTAGATTAGAAATAAGTTGAAAAAAAAAAATCTTAAAATGAGATGGATTCATTATTCTCATCTCCATGTTCCAGATCTATTAATTTAGCCTCTAAAGTAATCTTTGTCCGGGGTGCATAACTGTATCAAATACCCCTGCTATCAAAGCTTTATTTCCTTGAAAAGGCAAAGATAATATGGGCTGGGTATTCTTTTCCTACACATAATTCATTTAAGTCAGAAATGTTCTCAAATGGCTTCTTTTTTTACCGCTCTCCAAGTTTACGTGCACCCTGATCCAGAAAGATATAAATTACCATTGGGAGAAGGGGGCAAGGCTGATCTCTCCCAGGACACAAACACCGAGATTTCAGCTCCCTGATACTTTTATTTTGCTGCTAATAAAATGGGGTGGTTAAACCTCCATGGTAGAGTAGGAATATAACACCAGAGTTAAGCTTTAACACCAGCAAAAACTCTATTAAAATGTTGCCCCAGAGACTGTGAATTTGAATTCTGGCGCTGCTAGTCAGGTTGGACCTGGAAACTAAGAAGAGGAAGTTCCTAAGTCCTGCAGAACAGGCCACACAGAAGGATTTTTTTTTTCCTCAGTCTAATGTCCTTATAGAGGAGAAAAATATAAAGAAGTAAGAAAAGCCTCAAACTTCGGAGCTGACTTAGGAGAAGACATAAGCTCCAAGAAGCAGAGTACTAGTCTCCGGCTGCCCCTGCGCTCGGCCCGGAATAGGTAAGCTCCACAGACAGGACAGGTGGAAAGAGAAGGAAGGTGGACGATACTCTGCGATTTGCACTAACGTGTATTTCACTGGGAGAGCTGCTTTCAGAAAGATGCACAGCAGAAAGCAACCCAGTTTAGGGAGAAACACATGACACTCGGCACAGCCTTGACCTGAGGTGTGGCAACCTGGGTGCCAGAACCAGCTCGACCTCCGGCACACCAGCCACTAACTACCTGACCCAGAGTGTCCTCGCCCATTAAATGCAAATTACAGTCCAAGGAGATATGAGAGGGTCACAGCTTCAAAAAATAGACATATTTATTAAAATGCCTGGGGAATCTTAACGTGCCTAAGAAAAAGTTGTTTACGAACGTGGCAAATGGTCTGAATTCGGTGTTTGTAGAATTCACTTACTTATTAATGCTAGAAATTTCCTTTAAAAATAGACGAGGGATAAAAAGTCAGTTACTTTTATCAGTAACAATTACTTTTATCCAAACTTTATTTGGAAGAATAATATTTGTAATACCAACAAAATGTCAAGAATTTTTAGAAGAAACAAAAACATTAATAGACTAGGCTGGCATTTTATATTGCAAAACTGATAGCATGAAAGAAAATTAGTACAAACCTATCAGAACTGGCGAAAATGTGAAGGGCATACTGGAACAAATGTGAAAACTAATAGTCTACCTAAGACTAAGAACAAATTAGAATGCAGGTGATAATTGACAGCCAGGTTATCAAACTTCTGGTCTTTGAGCGAAGGCGCCAACAATATTCATGTTACAGCATGCTTGCAGAACGACTGTTCAATATACACTTTACTACCGCAATCAATGAATTTAGCAAAGATGTGTTTAAGAAGAGAGTATTTGAGGATTACGAGCAGGTCTCGGAAATGAAATGGAGGATAAGCTAACAAATCTATCAGAAATAAGACCAACAACTTAAAATTTAAACCAATCTTGAGCATATATTTGAACTTGGATATGCAGAAATGGTCTACAGGTCCCTGAGGTTCAGTGATACACTCCAAGGATCAACAGCCCTATAGACAGTTAAATTACTCAGAAAGCCAGGGAATTTATCAAACATGAATTTCAAAGTGGATTCTGGCCTCCAGGAAAAGTGGAAGTGCCCATTAATGTACATACAAAATAAATGTTGTCCGCAAGCTCTTTACACGATTTATATTTTTGACCATAAATTGGCTAAAGGTTTTTAATGTACATAAAGTGGGACAGAGCCCTCTCTCTTTAACAGAAGTAATCTGGGTCCAGGTTGTGCAAAACTCTTCACAAATCCTAAAAATGTGACCGTTGTCCTGACCGGTGCAACACAAAGAAATCACGTGCCCCGTTCCACGTCTCCTGGCGCATTGTTTATAACCAACTCCAATTTAAGAATGTTAACATTAAATAGATCTCACACATGGAGGAGATCTGTACAAACCCGTCATATATTATAAATGAAAATTATAAAAAGGTCTGCAAAATTTGTTAAGGCAGATGGGCTGGAATCAGAGGAACACGGAAGTATGCAATAGTCTTTAGAAATTTAGACGGTATTTAACTCATAACCTCAATATTTATTTTATCGATCAAAAGAAATGTTAACTTCATCTACTGGTGACAGATAATTTATCAAAAAATGTTTCAAATAAGAGAATATTTCGTAGCTAAGGTGGCTCAGGAAATTAGTCACTGGCCTTTGGGCCTGAGCTGTCCCCAGGGACAGGGGTGGAGCATCGTTTCTGGGATGACGGAGCCCCAACCCAGGGGAGGAAGGAAGGCAGACAGGTTGGGCTGGGCTCGAGGTAGGGTCCGGAGTGAGGCTTCACCGCACATGGCAGCTCCACATGCCCCAGCATTTCCTTGCCCAAGAAAAGTTGGGATGCAAAGGAATAAAACTCCTCTTTCTGAAGATGGTGCAGATGTACCCAGCACATGGAGATGTGCTCAGGAGCCCTCAGCCTTCACACACTTCGGTCCCCTATCAGAGTAAATCACGCTAACTTTTCTCTTTCACTCAGCAATTTCCACTGTTTTCTATAAACTGAGTCCTTCTAATTGAAAATCACTGTCTGCACGCTAATCCCATAACTGGCGCCCAATAGCTGACTGGCTGACGAGGCCACGAACCCCATGGGTCCCGAACATTCCAGCACCCCCCAACATTCACACCTAATGGCACCCGGCAGTAGGAAGTTATCTGACCTGATATCAAAATTCACGTTGCCTCCGTCTCCTGCTGATTTTAAAGTCTCTCCAGATGTCCTGATAATGTCATCCTCCTACACCCAGGTGAGAGAGGACAGGAGGCCAACGCTTGCGGCCTCCCTTTCCCACGTGTGTGGAACAAGGTGATATCTATGGTGCTCTGGAATGTTCCTTCTGACCTGAGAGTCCTGAAAACTGTGTGTTCTTTCACGTTCACGTCCATCTCCCTCTGGCAAATGAATGTACAAAGTAGCATCCCTTTTTCAAAGATGGGGAGACTGAAACATAAGATTTACATAAGATGCATCATCACGAGATGCCAGAAGCCACACCAGTGGGCCTGCGGACGGATGGTCTGCCTGGAATGTGCCCGTGGACCGTGGCTGTGGTCGTGTCATTATGAGCCCTGCTATTGCACCTCAGGGTGTGGTCGTCCTTCCTGGCTCCCACTGCCTGCAAGAGTTTCAGACGGATCCCTTTCCCGGGGTGTCTGGACCCGACAGAACTCTGGACGTTTGGCAAGGCTGGGCGGTGGCCTGAGAGCACAGTGCATACTCAGGGCCCGGGGCTCCTGTCTGCGCGGCCAGCACAAAGCTAGACTGTCCTTGCCTGGCCGGACCTCAGCCTCACCCACAATGGCCAGCCCTGACCAGGACCAGACACACTTTGCAAATCTACCTCCTCGTAAGCAGAATCTCCAGCAGGAACTGACAGTTTGGGTTCCCTTGTGATCTATCTTGGGGGACGACAGCAAGGCCCCTCGGCCCTTTGCCCAGAGACGGGGCCTGGAAAGTACTCTGCCCCTCCCCCTCCCAGTCCCACCCTGCGCCCACCAGATGCTCAGGAGACCCCCGGAAGCCACATTCTCTGCCCCTCCCCACCCCCTGGCAGGACTGAACCGTGTTGTTCATTTGGGTCTTGCTACTTCTCCCGGGGCCTGTGGACCATGCCTTCCCTGTGTGCCCAGGACGCGAGACAAAGCAGCACTGTGTTCAGACCCAGGGGGAGAAGGCGCCTCGGCCCTCGGCCAGCCCTCCACTAACAGGCCTGTATCAGTCTGCTGGGGCTGCCATAACACCATGTTGCCCCAGGGTTGGTTTCTCCTGAGGCCTCTCTCCTTGGCTTGCAGACGGCCACCTTCTCCCACGGTCCTCCCGTGATCCCCCATCTGTGTGTGTCTGTGTCCTCATCTCCTCTTCTTACAACGACTCCAGTCCCGCGGGATTAGTCCTACTGGATTAGGGCCCACCCATATGACCTCACTTTACCTCTATCACCTCTCTAAAGGCCCCTTCTCCAAACGCAGTGACACTCTGAGGTGCTGGCAGGACTTCTACATGTCCGTTGGGAGAGGTGGGGACAGAATTTAGCCCATAATACACACCGACTTGGCTTCCTGCTCCCTTCCGAGAAGTTTGTTTATGCTACAGAGAGCTCATCACCAAACTGGCTTCTCTCTTCTCTCGATCGGAAACAACGTCTGCCCAGAAATGACAAGGGATAATGCCACAGCGGCAAGACGAATTGGAGGGAATTCTACCCAAAACGAACCCGACAACCTGGTGTGGCGTGCTTCACAGCACAAAGCCCTCTCACATGCATTGGAGTCTTTGATCCTCCAACCCGCTCCGTAAGGGAGGCTGGGGAGGTATTAATCAATGACTACAGATTAATTTATGAGATGACGAGATGCAGAGTACGTTGCCCAAGGTCACACAGCTAATTACGGCCCAAGTCTTGAGACGCCAAGAACATACTCCTTCCACTACCCCTCGTGGTCCCCTGTGCAATAAAGGGACGCCTGGAATACAGGTTCACAGCAGTTCCTTCAAGTTAAAATGCGTTTATCATCTTGCCTAAGTTATGACCCCAACTTTCCCACCAGAAGATCATATCACAATAAAAAACACACAGCGTGCAGGTGGCTAACATGATTTATTAAATTTTCTCAATTTCATGTATTAGGAAGTTCCTCCACACGGGAAAATTTTCTAAATATTGAAAACATATGTACATAGGACAAAGCTCGGGGAAAAAAAAGGTTTATTATAATACATCACACATAGTAAATGTTTTTTTAACAAAGTCTGCATGAACTTTCCACATTAATCAAAAGTGAATGCTGCATGATTCTGTATAATTAACCAGGAAGGCATATTACAAGTGATAAATATCACAGGCAATAAAGTGAAGTGAACGAATATTGACCTTAAATGCTCATTAATAATGCAAGGTTTTTGATGGTCCACAATGCAATTATGACTCGGTTAACTGAAGGGTCAAGTTTCCCAGAGATTCATAATTAGACTTACAGTGGCCTGTTCATCAGAGGTTTAGTAAATGCTGCAACACGCCCCTTTCGGCTCCCTTAATATCTGAATCAGAACCTCAGTCCTTTGATTTCCTGTCCTCCTTGCAAAGCTATGGACTCAGAAAAGGAAACGCATTCCACGTGGAGAGAGAGTCCCGAGATGGTTTGGCGGCCGCTAGAAAAGATGTGCTTATGACAAACACTTGAACCTTGGCTTTGAGAGTAAGGGGCCACCTCAAACGCATCCGGAGGGGAGCAGCTGGACACACCATGAGCCAACACCTGTCCGCCTCTGCACACAGCTTCTGGCTGGCCTCACCAGCCTCTGGGACCTCCAGGATGGACCCTGCCCCCCAGCAGTGGTGAAACTGAGGCAACTAAGAAAGATTCCAAGGACACCTAAAGAGACTTTACAAATTACTTTGTATTTACAAGATGTGGGAAAGATGAGACCAAATATAACCTCACGAGTCCAAACATTCCATCTCCTTTTCTGTGCCTTTTTGGCTAATAAGTTCCTGTGCGACCCAAACAAATTCAGAACATCCCTATTCCCACAGCTGTCTCACCGTTTCAAGCAATGAGACCCCCTCCACAAGGAGAACCCCTGCCATCTGTGCTACTCCAGGCAGACAACACGCCAACTGAGGCTACACCTGCCAGCCTTTGAGTCCTCCTGAACCTAGACCCCTTCCTCCTTCCATCACTGCCCCCTTTACCCCCATCCATTCCTCGAAGCTCAGCTGACCCACACCTGGTCCAAAATCCAGGTAGCCTCTTCTGTCTGCGACAGCACATGGCATTAAGGGCCCTCCATCTGTTTGGATCACAGGTGTGGTCTCAGCTTCCTTCTTCCTCCCTGTACACTGAAAGCGACTTCTGGGCTGGAGCTGAGGGACCTCATTCCTCTATCTGCCACTCACCCCAGCCTGGTGCCCTCCCTACAGCAAGTGTGAAGAAATGCTTGCTGAACGGGAGGCGTGGGTGGGGATGAGATGGCCCATGCTTCCTGCAGAGCCACAGTGTCAAGATGAGTGGGATGCAGACGCATGGGAGCCTCCGGGTCCGTGATGTGCAAGAGCAGCTGGGCACAGGGGGCGTGAGAGCCATGACTTCCCCACGGAGATGGGCTCCCCCGGGGGGAACCCAGGGAGAACACAAGATGCCCTGCTTGATGAGTCAAAGACAGCTGGGAGCTTTAGGAGAGCACGAAACTGGAAACAACCTGAATGTCCAAGAGTAAAGGGGTTGGTTTCATAATTATGGCACATATGCACTGATGAAATATTACAAAATCGTGTTCTAGTAAGCATCAAACAGCACATGCATAATCACACAACCGTATGAGAAAACACGTGGACAGAGGACAGACAGACGCGAACCTGCTAACAGCGGCTATGACCAGGCGGTGGGGTCACAGGTGATTTCCGCTTTTCTATATGTTCCAAATTATCAAAGAGGAATATACAGTGTATGCGGGGCGGGGGCTGCAGTGGGGGGAGTATGGTAGGATTTGCACTCGGCTCTGTCTTGGCAACAGGAATCACTATAAAAACGTAGGGAATTCCTGTGCTCTGAGCCAAAGTGTATTTGGCCACGAAGCATCCAGGGGAGAGAACATGCCGGGACCATCCAAGTCCCCCCTGCACGATTTGTAACAGCCCTTCCCAGAGCACAGGAAATACAGAGGCGTTTCACAGAAGGCAAAGCCAAGTGCCCGAATCCAGATCCACTGGCCTCCTTCCTCCACTGCTTCTTCCTCCCCAGCCCCACTGTCCTTACCTGGAGCCCAAACCCAAGCCAGAGATCCCGAGATGAGTACCAGGGCCATCCTCCTCTGTCACCACTCATCTCCCTCCCTGTCCCACTTCTCTCGAGGTCACCCACATTCCTCTTGCCAGATGCGAACCCAAGCCCGAGAGCACTGGCCGGGGGGTGCCTCACATCACACTCACTGCTCCCCTCACTTGGGGACCTCAGGTCTCCATCGAGGTGTAGCTGGCAGCAGTGACCCAGAGGTGAAAATCCCTTATCCCGTGACCAGTCCCTCGGGCTGGCCAGTCACCTTTATCTACAGTTTCTATAAAAAGAATCTGCTGTGAATTTTCACTCTGCCCTCATACACCCACTAAAGAGATCTCGTTTCCTATGGACACATCTCCACCTTTTGGGGGCCGGCGCCGTCAGCCCACCCCGAAAAGCCGGCGGTGCTTTGCAGAAGCCTTCACAGGGCAGGATAGGCCAGAGGGACCCTCGGGGTGCAAACGCGGACCCCTCTTTGGCGGCACTAAGCACTCCCATGCTCACCAGCAGCATCAGATTTCAGGCCAAAACCAAACCAGAATAAATGGCGTCCTGGCAGCAACTATAGTTTATGTGTTGTTTTTATTTCCTTTACTTGTCTTTCAGTGTAAACAGTCCATGTTGTTCTAAGAGGTCAGTTTTATGGGCCAGAGCACCACCAAACTATTTAGGTTTAAAATGACACTACTGTTTAAGACCCAGTAATTTCCAGAGCCCGTGATTTACTGCTGCGGTGCTCCATGAGGCTCATTTCAGACCTCCGAGAAGAACTAGTCAAAGTGTTACATAAACATGAAGTCTGTGCCTTGTTTTCTTTCCAAAAGTGCAAACACTGTTCCTCTAATGATTAAATACTGCTTAACATACAACCAAGTGACTATTTCACAGTTGCTTCTTTCCCGTGGCTTCATTTTATGTATTAATTATTTTGTGTTCAGACAAAGACTTTAATTAGGAGTCATGAAGGGTTTCTGAAGAGTGAATAAGTAGTTCCATCCGCATTAAACTGATAATAAACAGACGTTTCTAAAACAAGGAGCTGCCCCCGTGAAAGCCTTAACTAAGCCTGAATCTATTAACTATTAACTAAACTCAGCCCCATAAAACATTGTTTGGGGATGTTACATGACAGTAAAAATGATTCAGATCACCTTTAGGTCCTCAAAGAGGAAATAAATTCATTGAAGTTTGGTGGATATTAAAGGTTGAAACTTGCCTTTGAATGTGAAAAATTCAACCAACGTTTTCTTAAGCTCCAAACACTGATTATTAAAAATTGTTTGATTCTTTGAAATGACAGTACAAAAGCAAAAAAAAAATTAAATATGACGCCTTTTTAAGGACAAGAGGCAACTATATGTGCACTTGATGACAATGAATCTGGAAAAAAGGAAACAGGAAGGTTAATTCTGCCCTTTAGGCTAAAATTCTGCTCTCTACTCTCTGTAACGGAAACCACGTTATCTACAATGTCCCTCCAAGGAAGGTTCTGAGAAGCAGTGCATCCTGCTGGAAGGGGCTTTTCTTAGCTGCCTGTGTTCAGAAGGTTCTGGTTTAAACACCTAAGCAGCTGCCCTTCCCCAAATGTTCTTACAAGACGCCTGGCACCTTTGCTGCTGTCCACAGCGCCTGTGGCTGGATGTGTACTTACCCACGTTTTCAGCTGTATTTTGCTTACTTGCCTTGAGCCTGGCGCCGTCTACTTTGCCACTGCTGCTCAGATGCTGTTTTCTGGCGCCATAAATTCTTCGATCTGGACTCATCCTTAAACAGTGTCTTGGCCACAGGGCTGGGAGTGGTGGGCTGTCTCCTACTTAACCCTTAGGATTCAGCACCTGCCCCAGGGGCCTCCCCACCCTCCAGGCCAACACTATGCCCTCCTCCGCACTCCCCAGCTCCCCCTGTAATAGGGAAGGACAAATCTGACTCCATACTGGATCTGTCTCTTTTACTTTAACCTTTGTATTCTATTGCCTTTGCTCCTGTTAAGAATGTTGCCTACAGCCTGAAATAGACAGGACAGCCCATTCTCAAGGCTCTGACCTTTCAATGTAAACACTTTCGCATTCCTATAGAGATAAAAAGTTGCAGAACAGAGAATGACATATGTCTCGCTGGAGGTTTACAGGAACATGGTGACCTGACCTCCGTGGACAGCTGCAGGAACAAAGGATTCGGACACACGCCAAGAAATCTGCAGCAACCAGCCACGCCCCTCGTCACCTGGCCTTTAAAAATCCTTTGCTGAGTTTGCGGTTTTCTGGGCACGAGAACCTGTCTCCTTGCTCAGCTCTGCAATGAACCTTTCTCTGCTCCGAACTCTGACGTTTCGGTTTGTTTGGCCTCCCTGTGCGACGGGCACACGCACCTGCATTCAGCGACACCTGCAGTCACCTCACCCCCACTCACTGCAAGGTCCACGCTCACCTGCAGTGGGTCCAGTGTGTCTGTGTCTCACACTCTCCTACCAGCCCCTTGCGGGTGGAGGTCTGGCGCACACGCCCCAGCACAGAGTTGGCATGGAAAACAAATGCGTAAAACAAATGGGGGAGCAAAGTGAAGGGAGCTGAGCTCCCTCAGCCTCTGGCATCGGGCGGGATTTTGGCTTCACGCAGAACAGGGAAAGGGCCCAGCTTTCAGCATCACTCGTGTCAACCCGCCACCTCGTCCTGGGTGTGCCCCTAGTGGACAGTTCTTTCTTCCTGGGGGTGTCTCCTCCTGACCCTGCCACGTGGGGACAAAACTGACGGAGGCAAATCTCTGCTCAACAGGGGCAGTCACGATGGGCTGGGCATTAGGGTGACCAGTCGGCCACAAGGACCTGGCCGGAGCCCCTGACCAACTGAGGGCTCCAAGTTGGATGGGGATAGCCACCCCTCTCAGCCTTTGTCCCCTGAGAACACTGCCTGAGAGACGCAGGCTGAGAGGCAGCTGGACAGGAGGAGCTGCGACAGCCTGGACCCCTGGGCATGGGCCCCAGGGATGCTGGGCGGCCTCAGAGCACTAAGGGAGCTAGAACAGGCAGCCTCCTCCATGTGCCCGGGCCCCGAGCTATGTCCTGGGACAGCCTGTCCATCCTGTCACCATGCCCAATCTTGTCTCTAGTGATAAATGCTCTGGACGACTTTGCTTCTGCTGCAGGAATCCCAGAGGGGCTATAAGATGGGGCCCTGGGCAGGGAGGAAGAGGGGCAGAGGCTTCCTAGGTCCGAATCCTCCTAAGTCAGGCTGGCCTTCAAGGTACAGCCAGGCTCACGCTGGAGGGAGGTGCTGAGACCCGCCAGTCTGGCCGCTGCCTGTTTCCATGCTCTCTGCCCTCCGGGGACTTGTCCTCAGGGTCAAGGGCCAAGCCCTGGTCGGGCCTGACCTCTTCTCCCCCGACTGGTGCCGTGTGTGACTATCCCACTGTGTGCCCCTCTCCCCCCTCAACCCAGAGCCCCTGTTGCTTCAACCCCCAAGTCCCCCAGGACACAGGGCTCGGCCAGAGAGGAAAGGGCGTTTTCACCAGAAGAACTCCGGAGCCCCAGCCCTCGGGAGGGCAGGCCGGCATGCACCCCCGTGTGAGCATTTCATTCACATAAACCAAACAGAGAACAAACTAGTGGTGACCAGTGGGCAAGGGGAGCAGGGAGGGACAGGATGGGGGAGGAGAGTAAGAGGTACAAACTACTATGTGTAAAATACATAAGCTACAAGGGTATATTGTGCAGACAGGGAATACAGCCAGTATTTTATAATAACTTTAAATGGAGGATAAGCTACACAAATATTGGGTCACTATGTTGTACACCTGAAACTAATATTGTAAATCAACTATACCTCAATTTAAACAAATAGAATAGGCAGAGTACTCGAATAGACGTTTTAACAAAGACAACGTACTAATGGCCAAAAAGCACATGTACTCAACATCACTAATCATCAGGGAAATGCAAATCGAAACCACGAGATATCACCTCACACCTGTTACAAAGGCTATTATCAAAAAACAAGAGATAAATGCTGGTGAAGATGTAGAGAAAAGGGAACCCTCTGCAGGCTGGAATGTTAATGGTGCAGCCACTGTGGAAAACAGGCTGGAGGCCCCTCAAAAAGTTAAAAATAAACGACCATATGATCCAATAATCCCGCTTCTGGGTACGTATCCTAAGGAGATGAAATCACTCTCTCAAAGAGCTCTCTGCACTCCCATGTTCACTGCAGTGCTACACACAATAGCCAAGACACGGAAACAACCTAAGTGTCCATCATCATCACATGAATGGATAAAGAAGATGTGTTATACATAACACAATGGTATATTATTCAGACATTAAAAAGGAAGCCTTAAAAAAAAAAAAAAAAGGAAGCCTTGCCTTTTGTGACAACATGAACTGGAGGGTATTATGCTGAGTGAAATAAGCCAGACACAGAAAGACAAATACCGTGTGACGTTTGACATCAGTAACATGTGGAATTTAAAAAAAAAAAAAGAAAGAAAGGTGGGGGGCCAATTTCATAAAATCAGAATAGAATGATGGTTGCCCGGGTCTGGGGGAATGAGGAAATGGGGAGCTATAACTAAAAGTACCTTTTGACCTATAAGAATAAGTTCTGAGGCTCTAACCTACGGCACAGTGACTATAGTTAATAGTAATATATTAATTATCTGGATCTTGGTAATCATTCCACGATGTACATGTATATCAGATCATGTTATACACTTCATTGACAAATAGAATTGTGTGTATTGACAAATATAATTTAAAGTTGAGGGGGAGAAGAAGCAAAGATAAACTGGGGTGAAAAAAGAGAGAGAGAGAGAGAAATCTCCAGGGCGGCCGTGGCACAGTGAATAACTCGTTTCTTATGCTAAGTCACCAAGGATGTGAGCAAGAGAAAAACAATGATGCTGAGTGTGGTCTTATTGTTAGAAAGGAACTCGAGTTTCTACCCATGGATGAGAATTTCCCAGGAGCCCCTGATAAGGACCACTAAGCCGATGGGCACGGTTGGCCACTGTAGGTGATTAAACCACAGAACGTCGCCTAAATGTACATGGCTATCGGCAAAGACAGGCTTGTTGGGAGAAAGAGCTCTGGACGTGGCATGAAAAGTGGGCTTCCAGTCCCAGGGCAGCTGCTTCCTAGTCGGTGCCTGAGACAAACTACAGAACTCAGAGTCATCATCCCTATGAGGCAAATAAAACCGCTGTCCTGGGACCGCAATCAGGACTAAATGAGATGATATCAAAAGAGTGCCTCCCAGAGACCGATTCCACCAATGCTCATCTCCTCAAATTCTTATGGCAGATCATCTGCTCACAATTTAATCCATAAACAAACCTCGCTCCGCACACCTCTGTGACGCACTGCTCCGTGTGTATGACTGCACCCTACAGAAACAACCTCACAAGCGCTCCCAGAGAATAAACAGAGATGCCCATGGTACCAGCCTTACAGAGGTGAAAGACTGGAAATAACCTAAGTGCCCATCGGGACGGGTCCGGAAAAGAGAAAAACACACTGCAGCTGTGCCGTGCATACCACGTAGCGTCAGAAAGAGGAGCTCACGGGGAATGAGGCCCAAGTGAAGCAGGGAAAGCAGCACGCAGAGTCAGATCCTATTTATTTAGAAAGACAGACAGACAGACAACGACACACAAAGTATTTACTTCTCATTTTACACCTCTTGTGTTGTAGGGATTTTCCATTTAAGATGAAAAGCCAAAAGAAAATTTCCTACAGTCAAAGCAAACATCTTTGCACCTGTGCTCACCTAACAGAGAGAGGACAGCTTCAGCGCATCATCATCGCGGTGATGTACCGAGGTGAGGCGAGAGCGAGAATGAAGGAGAAAACCATACACCAAAAGCCAGGTCAGGACTCAGCTCTGCTCACGTGGAGATGGGAGATGTGGTGAGTTGTACGTCACTGTCTCCTTTGTGTCCGTGCGATGTTTCAGGCCGTGGCTAAGCCCCAGTGACAGCTAGCACACGTGAATTCAAAGGAGCCAAGCGTGGCACAGGCCTAATTAGGAACTCAGAACAGAGACCCGAAAAGAAAAAGGATAATAGACAATGGTGAATATAGTCCCAAGCTGCCAGCTGCCAAATGTCTGCACTTTGAATTTCATCTCCAGTCGGGTGAAATGCCCATGGATCCCAGGACACTGGAATAAAACTCCATGTGGTTCCATTTTTATGGGTGAATCTGAAACCAGGTGGTTCTGGAGAGAGAGTTCCCATAGCCCTCGCCCTCCTGCAGTTCCCCGGATGCTTAGAATGTTTTCCTAAAACGAAATTACAAACATGAATCTCTTGTATGCAAGGAAACTTTCATACCAAGTATGCCAATTACAGGCTTGTCATTTTCCCTCTGTAAACCCCAATTTTTAGCCATAAAAAATGTGCTTATGATACAACATTTTGAGCTCAAAAGAATCGTTGTTTTTTTTTGCGGGGGAGGGGCAGGGGAGGACTTGCAAATGTCTTCTTAACTTTCTTACGGTAAAACAATCATACAGAAATTAACCATTACTGGTTTTTGTTCAGAATTCAGTGATTCTCTACCCTCATCTTACTTCTAAATTTTTTGAAATGTTAAGTCATAGGATAATCTTCTCTAAAAGTATGGGAAGGGGCTCTCCTGGAGATGGAGAGAGAAAAAGTAAGTGCATGGGGAGGGAAGCAAGGATTTTATAAAATAAGGCCAATAAGGAAATGCATGCAATGATTTCACATTGTTTGAGCCCTGGAGTGCCCTGATGATAAATAAGTCTATCCCTCCGAGCTTAGCACCTTCCAAGACCTGTTTTCTGAGGCGTGGGCGCTATGGCGTTGGGCAGACAATTGGCTTTGAAGCCAAACTTGGAACTGCCCGTCATTAGAGGAGTATTAAGCCATATTCTTAACCTTATTTCAATGGAGGGGTTTTTTGTGTGGTTTAATATAGCTATACCTTTTTCTAGCAGCCACATACTCTAACTTTGACACACGTGAAGATAGAACATCTACAGGGAAATGCAGAATCAAGAGCCATAAGCCACTGGGTTACAGTTCATGAGAATTTGCAATTTAAGTACATGATGACTGAAAGGGGATGTGGATGCATCGGGAAATGTATCTTTCAGCTGCTACATCTGCAAGTAGGTTAATTAAGTCACCAACGCTCTGCAGAGGAGAGTGTAAAACACCGTGATCAAGTGAACTCTTCTCCAGGGTTACACGATTTATAACCCACACCATCCGCGGAGGAGCAGCCCTGCCAGACTTCCGAAGAGACGGCTCCGAGGCGCTCGGCTCACCCAGCGGAGGAAGAGGGAGACGATAGGGCAGTGCGCGTCCCTGCAGCGCCCACCGCCAGGCCCTGTCCTGGCCGCGCCCCGGCCCTGCGCTCAGCCCTCTGGGCAGCGGTGGGCGGCCCCCCTGGGAGCCTGGACTTGAAGGGGAGCGTGGCTCACACCTCCGCCAAGGAGGGCAAAGGGGCGGGGCTCCCGTAGCATCCCAAACAGCGTCAGGGACACAGAGGGGAGCCTGCTGCCTCCCCATCACAAGCCTTTTGCCGCCAAGGAGGAAACGCCCCACTCCCATCTGGTGCCCACCCAGCCTGATAAACACCCCGGAACCTAGAGTCTGAATGCAATACACACAGCCCTTCTGTTTCCAATGAAAGCACCTAACGTAGCCGTGGTCTTCAGCTGCTGCACCTGGAATAAGGAAGGTGACGCTGCACTGAGTAGTGTCCACGCAGCTGCCCTCAAGGGACGCAGGCAAACCACCCCCCACGCAAAATGTGTCCTCTGAAACCCTCCCCAGTTTAATCTGCCCCAGATCCTGCCCTCGGGGGTCTTGGTTAATCCCCGTAAACCAGGGACAAGGGACCCAGAGCGCTCCCCTAAAGGCCACACCCCTAAAAGGGGCAGTGGAGGTTGGAATGTAAAATCGTTGAGACTCAACAACGCTCCAGGGAGCCCAGCAGAGCAGCGGGGTTGCTGATCGGATGGAAATGGCTCGACTGTGGGCAGCGGGTGGGAGCAGGAATCTGTGCGTCCAGGGTGCACACAGGCCCCTCGATGCCGCGCTTGCGAGTCGCCCCACCGGGAGGCTCCTGCTTCTTACGTCCAAAGGCACCTCCAGATGCCCGCCCCAGAGAAGAACCTTCGGCTCGCAGGTGACAACACCCCCAGGAGCGGAACATGGGACTTGTGCAAGCCCCCGACAGCCCCGTGGCATCTGGTCCTGAATGCCAGTCCTCCGGCTTGCAGTGGCTTCGAAGTTAAACAGTCTCTGCTCCTTCCCTCTACCGCCCCGGCGCCCACAGTCCCATAGGCAATCCCTCGTGCCTTTCCTAGTTGAAGCCACTCTGCCACACTGACCGCTCACAGGATAAGATGGGGCAAGCCCACCTCTTCTCACCGGTAAAACAGGACAATACTGCACACCAGAGAGAAGGTGCGTGAAGCTCCCGGCACAAAGCAGGTACTCAGCAAGGAGTAATGAAGGGTCTACATGAGCAGAATCGGGGAGGGGTCAGTATTAAAATACTCAACAATCTCTTTCTTTTAGAAAAATATCTCATATCCACTCTTCTTGGAGGGAAATGTCCCATTTGGTTTGCCTAGCAATACAACACCCTTTCTCTTGGGTGCTGTGGTAGGCTGGAAAAGGGTCCCTCCCCCCCGCCAAGATGCCCATGTCCCAATCCCTGGAACCTGTGGATGTGATCTTACATGACAAAATGGACTTTGCAAGCGTGACTAAATTAAGGATCTCCAGGAGGGAAGATCATCCTGGACTATCTGGTGGGCCCTAAATGCCATCACAAGTGTCCTTATAAGAGGGAGGCAGAGACAGATTTGACAGTTACAGAGGAGGAGGCCATGTGAGGACAGAGGCAGAGACGGGAGGGGTGCGGCCACAAGCCAAGGCACACCGGCCGCCACCAGAAGCCGGGAGGAGCAAGGAAGAATCTTCTCCGAGAGCCTCTGGAGGGACTGCAGCCCTGCCAACACCTTGATTTCATCCTAGGGGTACTGATGTCAGGCTTCTGGCCGCCAGACGGTTAGAGAATAAGTTCCTGTTGCGTGAAGCCACCCAGTTTGTGATAACTTGTTGTAGCAGCCATGGGAAACTCTTACAGAGACCACGGTGTAAACAGTTTTACGAAAAGATAGAGCCCAGCACCCTGCAGGCTGTTGGTATGAATGGAGAGAATGCTCTGGGCCTGCCCACTTCGAGGGGGCAGGATGCCCTGCTGCGGGTTCAGAAATAAAGAGACACCCTCCCACTTAGAAGCCCCAGCACCTCCCAGTTCCTGGGCCGAAGAGGCTGAAGATATGCTGTGGGAGAGAACAGAAGGCCAACACCTTTCCGCTCCGGGTTTTTTCAGCATAAGTACAATCCAGAATGCATTTACTTTGCCAATCATCCCCTCCAGCGCCCCCACACCCTCACTTCAGCCTCACTCCATCTCTCCTTGCTCCCTGGAGAACTCAGAATGACTTAGGTGTGTCTGCATCAGACTTCAGAATTTAGAGAGTGAAGCACCCGGCTCATCATAAAGAGGGAAACCACATAACCAATTGTCTAAATGAGGACAACATGTGAACAGTAGCCCCACGATAAGTAAGCCAGGGCACACGGTTCCCTTCACTACAAGGCAGTGCTTCTCAAACTTTCACGTTCGTGCAGATCACCTGGAAGTCTTGTTAAAAAGCCAGGCTCTAGTTCAGGAGGTCTGGGGAGGGGCCTGAGCTTTTGCATTTCTAACGCAGAGGCTGCTGGTCCCCAGACCACACCTTGAACAGCAGGACTGCAGGCCGCTTGCATTTGTGAGCGTAGAATGAACTCAAAATGTATTTGTTCAGTGAATGAAACATCAGAGAAGAAGACCTACATCGTGAAACCCACAAGGCCAGTGTTGTAGGGAGGTTCCAGGGATGGTTTCGTGCAAATACGTGCACATTCACATGTTTTTTCTAAAAGCTGTACAAAGAAGTAAATACCAAAGGGTATAAATGGTCATGAGGATCACAGCAATGGAAGTATCAAAATTAGACTCCGTTTTTGCTACAGAAAAGATAACTTGAATATCAAACTCAACTTGAAAGACAAAGTCAACGGGACAAATGTTGAGCAAATGAAGAGCACGCCACTGATGGGCTGTGTGCTGCCCGCTGCACGGGACTAAATAAAATGGTACTTTAATGCTCCAGACAAAACCAAAACAACACAGTCACCATGAATACAAGATGAACACTGGATGAATGTGGACGGAGCAGAAATACAAGATGGTGGGGCAGGGGGACAGCGGCAGGCTGGGGGGTTGGGGGGGACTCTGCGTCTAGAAGCAGGGGGTGGCATCCAGGAGTTAGACTCCAATGGTACGAAAGGGACTACAGAGCTTCATCAGAAACAGATAAATTGGGGCTTCCCTGGTGCACAGTGGTTAAGAATCCGCCTGCCAATGCAGGGGACACGGGTTCGAGCCCTGGTTCGGGAAGATCCCACGTGCCGCAGAGCAACTAAGCCCATGCGCCACAACTACTGAGCCTGCACTCTAGAGCCCGCGAGCCACAGCTGCTGAGCCCATGTGCCACAACTACTGAAGCCCGCATGCCTAGAGCCCATGCTCTGCAACAAGAGAGGCCACTGCGATGAGAAGCCAGCACACCACAATGAAGAGTAGCCCCCACTCTCTGCAACTAGAGAAAGCCCGCATGCAGCGATGAAGACCCAACACAACCAAAAAAAATAGGGAAAAAAAGAAAGAAAAACTGAGCCAAGATCACTGCTGTTGAAGACAGCGGATGTGGTGGGACACCCCCCCCCCACCTCTCCCTTCACTCACAGAAGGAAGCTGAAAGGAGGTCAAAGTCAAATCTTGCCCCTCACTGGCTTTATGACTGTATCAGCAATAAGTCCAACATCAGAGCAGAGCAAAAGTTCCACTTCTGCTAGAGATATGTGTGCAGGCAACATATCTAGGGAGAGAGGAAAGAAGAGAGAGAGGGAACATACAAATGCTAGCCACAAAAACATAAATCCTCCCATTCAGAAAATGCCCAAACACCAAAATTCCAAAACACATACAATGAAGCTCATACAAAGAAAGACACACAATAAAGACAACAGTGTGAATTCATTCCAGATACAATTAAGTTTGTGGGAGAGCCTAGCAAAAACTTTAAAATAACTATTTTTTAAATGCTAAAGGGATAAATAAAACATCTAACATATCCGTAAACAATTATAAATTATGAACAAAAGAGAAATAAATGAAATAAGAATAGATGTATATGAGAGAAAACCGATTATAACACCTTATAAATGAAATATATAGTCACTAAAAAGTTTTAATTTACGAGATGGGATAAAGAGGAACACAGTCCAGAGTAAAGAGTAAAATGAAAGACAGAGCTGAGGATCACATCAAATGCAGAGACTGGTAACAGTTTGTTTTAATGTATGAAAACCTGTTAAGAAGCAGGGAGAAAAAATTGAGATGCTCCAATATACAGCAAATTGGAGTTCTTAAAACTAAGAATAGGAAATAACTGATACTTGAAAATTTAAAATAAATAATAGATAAGAATTTTACAGAATTGGAGAAAGACATAAGTCCTCAGATTGCAAGAGTGTCCCATCAGAGTAAATAAAAATAATCTATGCCTAGATGGTGTAATGAAATACAGAACATTAAAAATTAGGAGGCAACCTGAAAAGCTTCAAGAAAAAAAGAGATTGCCTATAAAAGAGTAAGTACAACAGCAATAGATTTCTCTATTCAATAGATATCAATAGATTTCAGCAACAAGACTTTCCAGAAGGCAACAAAGTAAATAAAAATAATCTATGCCTAGATGGTGTAGGCAGAGTAAATAAAATATCAGAGTAAATAAAAATAATCTATGCCTAGGTGGTGTAATGAAATACAAAACATTAAAAATAAGGAGGCAACCTGAAAAGCTTCAAGAAAAAAAGAGATTGCCTATAAAAGAATAAGTACAACAGCAACAGATTTCTCTATTCAATAGATATCAATAGATTTCAGCAACAAGAGTTTCCAGAAGGCAACAAAGTAGTATCTTTAAAGTGATGGGGGAAAAAGTATAACCTTAACCAAGAATTTCAAACCAATCAAACTATCAATCAAGAGTGAGAGCAACGAACAACAGAAACAAACTAGTCATTAAAAAATGGGCAAAATACTTGCAATTTCTCCAAAGAAGATATACAAATGGCCAATAGCACATGAAAAGATAGTGAGCATCATTAATCACTAAGGAAATGTAAATCAAAACCACAATGAGATACTACTTTACCCTCATCAGGATGGCTGTAATTAGAAAAAAAATAACAGAAATAACAAGTTGACAAGGATGTGGAGAGACTAGAACATTTACGCATTGATGGTATAAATCTAAACTAATGCAGCCACTGGGGAAAACCATATGGCAGCTCCTCAAAAAATTAAGCAGGGAATTACCATATGACCCAGCAGTTGCACTCCAGGGTATACACCCAAAAGAACTGAAAGCAAGGACTTAGATATTTGCACACCCATGTTTATAGCAGCATTATTAGCAATAGCCAAAAGGCAGAAGCAAAACAAATGTCAATTGATGTATGAATGGATAAACAAAATTTGGTATTGATATATACATGCAATGGAATATTCAGCCTTAAAAGGTACTGAAATTCTGCCTTGCAAACCGGTTCATCTGTACCGTTTTTCTAGATTCCACATATATGCGTTAATAGATGATATTTTTTTTTCTCTTTCTGACTTACTTCACTCTATATGACAGTCTCTAGGTCCATCTACATCTCTACAAATGACCCAATTTCGTTCCTTTTTATGGCTGAGTAATATTCCATTGTATATATGTACCACATCTTCTTTATCCATTCATTTGTTGATGGGCATTTAGGTTGCCTAGAGCCTGTCATACAGAGTGAAGTAAGTCAGAAAGAGAAAAACAAATATTGTATATTAACACATATATGTGGAATCTAGAAAAATGGTACAATGAACCAATTTGCAAGGTAGAAATAGAGACACAGATGTAGAGAATAAATGTATGGACACCAAGGGGGGAAGTGGGGGGCGGGGTGGTGGGATGAATTGGGAGATTTGGATTGACATATATACACTAATATGTATAAAATAGATAACTAATAAGAACCTGCTGTATAAAAAATAAATTAAAAATTTAGGAAGAAAAAAAAAGTAGTGAAATTCTGATACATGCTACATGGATGAACCTTGAAGACATTACGCTAAGTGAAATAAGCCAGACACAGAAGGACAAATATTCTGTGCTTCCACTTATATGAGGTCCCTAGAATAGCCAAATTCATGGAGACAGAAAGTAGAATGGTGATTGCCAGGGCAAAGAGGGAAGGAGAGAAAGGAAATTATTATTATTATTATTAATGGGTAAAGAGTTTGGGAAGATGAAAAATTCTGGAGATGGATGATGGTAATGGTTGGACAACAAAGTGAATATAAATATGCCATGGAACTGTACACTTAAAAATGCTTAAAATGGTAAATTTTGTTATGAATACTTTATCACAATAAAAAATTGCAACCATAAAAAAAGTAAAAGCAAAATAAAGACATTTTTACCTATACAAAGAATTCATGAATTTACACCCTACAGATCTCAGTTAAAAAAACGATGACAGCATGCATTCAGGAGGAGAAAAAGTAAATGCAAAAGAAACTTATGGGAAATGAGAAGCAAAAATGAGCAATGCAACTGAGAAAGTACGGGTAAATTTAACTGTTAATTTTTAGCATAACTTCTTGCATTAAACAATAGTGGTAAGAGTCAAACAACAGTACACATATGCTAAGGTCTTACTGTGGTCAGAAGAAAGAAAATAGAAATACTGAACAATTGTAGCTTTTGTTACAAAAATTTTAGTTAAATATCTTAAAATTTTAAGGATAATCCCCAAAAGAATGGAAATACAATCTATAGCTTGGCAGAAGGGTAAAAATTTCTCATAAAACTTTTAATCAATTTTCAAAGTAATGAGAAAGAAAGAAAGAAAGAAAGAGAGAAAGGGAAGGGAAAGGAACAAAAAGAAAAGAAAGGAAGAAAGAAGGAAGGAGGGAAAGAGGGAAGGAGGGAGGGAGAGAGGGAGGGAAGGAGGGGGGAGGGTGGGTGGGAGGGAGAGAGGAAGGAAGGAAGGGTAAAGAAAGAAATTTATACTAATAAAAAATAAAATAAGATGGTAAACATAAGACCAAACGTTTCTGTTAATTAATCACAACAAATATTAATGGATTAAATTTACCTATTAAAAGATGTTATCTGATTGGATTTTTAAGAAATCTAGGTATACACCACTTATAAGGAACACACATAAGACAAATCCACACAGATAAATTGAAAATAAAGAAAAAGATCTAATACACACATATTATCCAAAAGTAAAGGGGGGGTTGGTATATTAATATAAAATGAAATGCAATTTAAGCCATAAAAGTATTAATTGCCATAAAAAGTGACACTATATCATAGGGGAAAAAATTCATCAAGAAGTTATCAACAATTATAAAATGTACCCTTCCACAACATAGCTCCAAAACATAACAAGCCCAAACTGGCAATATCATAAGGATAAATTAACAAATCCACAATTACAATATTTGTAAACTATGAACTACAAATAATAAGGAACTCCCTTAACCTGACAAAGGACACTTACTCAATATTTACTACATACATCACACAAACATCACATGAGACTTTAGAAGTTCTCCTTAAAACTGAGGACAAGACAAGGATGTCTGCTATCACTACTTACATTTAACATTGTTCTAGAGATTCTATCCAATGCAACAAGAAAAGAAAAATAAATCATTGTTTTAGAAATAGCAAAAGAAGAGATGATATAATAATCTATTTATAAATTCAAGACAATCTACATATAAATATTAGAAATAGTGATAGTTCAGCATGGTTATTAGATATCAAATTACAGTAGGCACAATAATGGTCTCCAAAGATGTCCATGTTCTAATTCCCAAAACCTGTGAATATGCTACCTTACATGGGAAAATGGGCATTGCAGACATGATTAGGATTAAGGATCTGGAGATGAGAGATTATCCTGGATTATCCAAGATGGGCCCAATCTAATTCCATTGTAAAAGTGGAGATGTGACAGTGGAAGGAAGGTCAGAGAGATGTAATATTGCTTCCATCTGAAGATGGAAGAAGAAGACCATGAACCCAGTAATATGAGGATATTATACCCTCCAGAGAGTGGAAAAAGGCAAGGAAACAGATTCTCCCTCAAGCCTCCAGAAAGGAATACAATCCTACTGACATCTTCATTTTATCCCAGTGAGATCTGCCAGACTTCTGACCTACAAAGATGTACAATTATAAATGTATGCTGCTTTAATATTCTACATTTGTAATACTTTTTTTTACAGCAGCAACACATAATCATACAAAAACGAACAAATAAAAACCCACATCATGTCCATCACCAAACATCCTACTACACAATATAAATGTTAAAGTTCCCATTCACAATAACAATATGAAAGGTGTTTAGAAATAAACCTAAAAAAGATATATGAGAACAGAACTACATATTATAAAAAGATGTAAAACAAGACCAGAATAAATGAGAAGACATATTATGGACATGAATTGGAACATTTTATGTCATAAATATGTCAAATCTGTCCAAAGTAATCAATGAGGTCAATGTAATCACAATGCCAACAGGATTTTTTATAGAACTTTACAAGCTTACCTTAAAATTCAAATGAAAGAGCAAAGGGTCAAGAGTAGTGAAGAGAATATTGAAGAAAATTAACAGTGGGAGGAGATGGGCCCTCCCAGATGTCAAAGCTATTATAAAATTATATCAGATAAGACAACAAATTCTTTCTCTAGAGAAAATAAAGGACCAATGGAACATAATGAAAGTAAAAAAGTAATACACATAGAATATTTCCATTCTTATGAAATTTAAAGAAAGGCAAAGCTAAAGAATATATTGTGTAAGGATATATATACATGTGGAAAACAGTAAAGAAAACCAAGGGACCAATTACCATAAAAATTGGGAGGGAGGAGGGAAGGGGGTAAGATCAGGGAATGTCCTGTAGAAATGTTCTAAGATATTGTTAATGTTCTGTGTCATAACACAGCTGATGGTTTATTATTTTGCTTTATTATCTTATTATAATCCTTAAATGTGTGTGTGTGTGTGTGTGTGTGTGTGTGTGTTCCACTTGTATGGTAAATTTTACAATAAAAATGTTTTAATAGTGAAATGATGGACTATTCAATCAATGAGGCTGTGACAACTGGTTATCCATAAGAAAAATGTAGAATGAGATCCCTACCTTACTCTCCACATTCAACTGCATCACAGATGGATTCAAGCCCAAACTGTGAAAATCATACTTTACATTTTTATACTAACATTCAGTAGACTGTCTTCAGGCTCTTATGACAAAGAAAGGTTTCTTAAACAAATATAAAAAGCATAAGGTATAAATTAAAAGAATAATTTTGACAATATTGCTAATAAAATATCTGCTCATCAAAATACACTGTAAAACAAAAAGCAGCAGAAAAACAAGCCATAGACTGGAAGAAAATATCTACAATGTGCATAATAAATAAATTATTACATGCAAATATGCATATTTTGAAGTAGTTTTGAAGTATTTCTAATCAATAAGAGAAAAAACAGACATTCCAACATAAAAATGGCCAAGTAATAGGAACAGGCAGTTTGCAGAAGGAAACTAAACGCCCCGTAAATGCAGATGAGACACTGCCTCCTGAGTAATTGGGGAAGTACAAACCAAAGGGATGAGCTACACGTCTATATCCATCAGACTGGCAAACATTTTCAAATTTGGCCATTACAACTGTAGGTCAAGTATGAAGGAAAATAAAGAAGAAGAGGGATTTTCGTACTTGCTAGTAGTGATGTACAATGGTACATCATTTGGGAAAGTGATTTAGGAATATCTAACAAAGTTGGAAACAGTGGTGCCCTATGACTTAGCAATGTGGTTTCTTGGTACAAACTCTTACTCACAGGTACAAGAGTGTGAATGAGACAAGTGCAAGCATGTCTGCACCACATTACCGGTTATAAGGAAAAATGGGAAATAAGCTAAATGTCCATTAATAGGAGAATGAATAAATTGTGTTAATTCCTACAACGAGAGAACACAGGGCGGATAAAATAAATGACCTAGAATATATATATAATCTCAAAAATATAATGTTGAGTAGACAAAACTAGGGTTAAATGCAATATGATACCATTTATATATTTATATCTTCAAACTACCATAGACAACATTTACTGATACATAAATATGTTGGAAAAGGATAAAAATATGCATAAAAATGATAAAGAATAAATTCATATTGGGGGCTACCTCTGGGGTGGAGGGAGGGGCACACAGGGTTCCTCCATTTCATCTATGATATTATAAAGATGGTGGGTATACAGGTATATGTCTATTATTCTCTATATTCTCAGAATGCTCAAAATGTTTCCTAATTTTTTAGAAAGTTATTCTCATAAAGAGAACTGTAGCCCCTCTGTAGGGAATATTTGTGTGCAGCTGGGAGCATCTGCAGGCTCCCAGGTCTATGAATTTGCACAGGTGTCTAGTAACCACTAAGGCACATCCTACCACTGAGAATATGACCCATAGTTCTGATAAGACGTCAATTAACTTTACGCCGTAACCAGGACTGGCAAGTAGGCAAGATCATACAAAGTTTTCTCTAAAACACGGAAGGAAATGCTACTGTTTATAAGGCAGTCCAAATGTAGTGAGTATTTATAGGGAGTGAAATCCAACCTGCCAGAATGATCTGATTAATACTACAGTGGGACAGCAAAACCTGGTAACCTTTTATGATAAATTACAGGCTGTGTGTCAGTGGTCCAGGGCTGGCAGAGGGTGACTCTTGGTCCCTGGCCCCCTCCTTTCGAAGGACTTCATATTAAGGATGATGGACTCAGACAGAGGTGGAGGAGGGTGGCAGCCACCTGGACTTGTCAGGGGTCAGGAAGAGTGTAGAAAGTTCCAGAACTGAGGTCTGCTCTGGATTGCTGCCAGCTGGAGAATTAGACAGACTTAGGGGAGGTCTGCCTGGGATCAAAATGTAGTCGGTGTGAAGAAATCTGCAATTAGATCGCTTCCACCTTAATGGTACAAAATTCCACGCAGGCGGCTCTTCTCTGCATCTTGCCCGTCTTCCAGAGAAGACAGCCCGCGTCACACCCGGCACTGACGCCTCGAAAATAGATGGTCTTTGGGTGATATGCACATTTTAACCCCTGTGAACATTAATGGGAGTTTTGTGAATGTATTGATTGCCAAGGAAGCCTAAAGTTTAAAGCATTAATTCTGAATTCCAAGATGTTTGTCAATTCCTCCTAGACCTTTAATTCTCATCAGCACTTGGTATTTTGAACTCCTTTTTCTCTGCATACTTTAAAAGAGGAAATTGAGGGCCTTATCTAATCGGATCTATGTCTCCGAAGCCTGGGGCCTTTAATGGGTACGTCGATATACATCCATATCTCGGCCAAGATGAATGGGCACAGCACACGTTTGCGTTGGCAGCAGGACCGGGTATCAATCATGGAGGCTGTGGGAGCAGACGCATCACCCCACCTGATATGGCTGAAGATGCTTCCAATATATCAATAATGAGCTGTGTCCAAAACCGTCTCGGGGGGAATCCCGTGAGCCAGGAGGGAGATATATTTACCAAACCCATCCTGTCTCCCTGTTGCCTCTGCTGCGTGGGCCCCCAGGTGTGACCTCCTAAGCTTTCTGAAATACAGAAGAATTTAGCTCGTGTCTTTAGCTGTCACTGGCCACAGCGGCTTTCAGGCAGAGTGAAGCGCGGTTCCGGGTATCAGCGCGGGAAGGAGTGCACCTCAAGAGCTCTGGTTTCGGGGTGCAGTGTGCTGCTTTCTCTGAGCCCTTCCTGGCCAGGCTCTTTTCACTCCCTGGGAGACTGCTGGCCCTCTGCCCTTCCAGATCTCCCCACCCCCACCCCAGCAGCCCTCCGGGGCTTGTGGCATCCGAGTCCTTCCCCACAGGACCCCTCCAGCTCAGGGGCCGCACAGAGCGGCCTCCTGCTTCTACACCGCAGCTCCTCCGCTTTCTACCCAGGAGGCCTTGGAGAGCGGCGAGCCCTCCAGAGGCTCGGTTTCTCATTCCCCAAATCCCAAGTGAGGATAAAGTACCCGCCCTGGGGCCCCAGCAGAGGCCAACACTGCATCTCACAGGCAGCCGAGGCATGGGGCCTGTTGGCTCTTCCCCTTCCAGCGTCTCCACAGAATCCGCCTGTAGGAGCCAGGGAGGTAGAAAAACTGAGAAACAGCAAAGAGTAGGAACTAATAAAAGTTTTATGAATTACACAGAACCGGCAGAGGTGGTGTGGTTTTTTGCAGGCCTGTTCCTACCCCTGAGTGACTGACCCCCACAGAGCACGGCCAGATTCAGCAGAAAAAAGCCCGGGGTGCCCAGTTAAGACTTCGGATAAGCAATGAAACATCTGTTCATATAAAAACAGTATTTAGTATACTTATAAGTTTTTAGTCTACTAAGAAAATAATAATAATTCATTGTTTGTCCAGAATTTTGTAATTTAACCCTAGTTGAGAAAGAGGCAGGGAAATGTCATGCTTCTCTCCCTTCCCAGGTGAGAGGAATGAAGATCTTCAAGGCGGGTTCTTCCCTGATGGGAAATACAGGGCCACGCGGGGCCACCTTCCCCGGCATGACAAGCTGACAGCGCAGAGCAGGGTCACTCTGGGCCCCTGAGCTCACACCCCGCACAGAAGCTACACAGAGGCCACACTGCCCCTTCAGGAGAGGATCCCAACATGCTTACAAAAGGCAGCAAGTTCTGCATATTCAAGCAGGGTGGGGTGTTTTGTTTTGTTTGTTTAACATCTTTATTGGAGTATAATTGCTTTACAATGGTGTGTTAGTTTCTGCTGTATAACAAAGTGAATCAGCTATACGTATGCATATATCCCCTCCCTCTTGCGTCTCCCTCCCACCCTCCCTATCCCACCCTTTTAGGTGGTCACAGAGCACCGAGGTGATCTCCCTGTGCTATGCGGCTGGGGTGTTTTTTTTTAATCCTTAGTAAGAACCAGGCTGAAAGACTCAATTTTACTCTGTACTGATATTTATGGGGGAATTTGAGAAGGAAAGGAGTATCGCCTCCTACTGAGGACAATATTTGAACTTAATTACTTGGATCCCAATTAATATCGGAAAGGATGCTCTGGTTCTCAGAGGACAGTTACGTCATCAGTTGTGGGCACACCTCGTGTCCCCTAAGAAGACCAGAAGAGAATTTCAGTTACATCCTAAAGGACTTTTACCACTGGGGACCTCCTATAAATGAAAATATAAAAGCTTAAACAGGTCTATCACTCATTCTTTTACTCATCCCTGGGCTAGAAGGAGGGACACAGTGACAACAGGTCACAGACCCTCTCGCAGGAGAAACCGCCTAGAGCAGCCTGGCAAACTATGCCCGCAGGCCAAAGCCAGCCTACCGCCTGTTTTCTATGTAGGTTTTACATTTTTTGATGGTTGAAAAATTCCAAACAAAAATAATATGTTGTGATGTGAAAATTACACGAAATTCCAATTTCTGTGTCCATAATAAAGTTTTACTGGGACACAGCCATGCACACGGGCGTTTACTTATGGTCTATGGTTGTTCCTGAGCTGCGCGGGTGGGGCTGAGTAATTGTAACTGAGACTGTAGCGTCTGCAGAGACAAAAAGATTTATGATCTGACACTTTCCAGGAAAAGCTGGCCAACGTGAAAACAGACCTGCCACGCAATGTAGCAAGTGCCCGGAGAGGGAGGCGGGCTGCTGCTGGAGACCACGCTTTGGAGTCTTTACAGATGCTCGCCAGGGACGCAAGTGAAGGTGCTGAGAAACAGTCATCGAAGCAGATGTAGCTTTCAGGAGAGTTTGATGAGACACACCTACAACGCCTTACCAGGGCAGAATATTTGCTTACACAGGCACGTAATGCTTTGTGATCAGTGACTTATGCAGAAAGAGAAAGCCTCTTTCATAATTGCTAAATATTTTAGTGATGGGCCAAATGCTGGGTAAGGGACAAGTTTTCAAAATATTAAAATGAAATTTTCTAACTTGAATCCTCCATCAGGATGCTCGATCCTTCCTGCCTTTAAAAGGCCCTGTACTGACCTTCATTCCTTCTCCCTCCTGTGTCTTTAACATCTCTACTAGATTCTTCCTTCAGTGAGTCTGAAAAAAACCCCAACAAAAAAACTCCCCTGGGCCCCACACCCCTCCCAGATGCCTCCCTCTCACGCCCTTCACCCTAAAGCAAACTCCTCTCCAAGTCACCCTCCTGTGCTGTCTACACTTCCCAACCTCCTATGCCCCCAAGACTGATTCTCCCATGTTCCTCCACCACCTCTCCGAGCAAAGTCTGATGACCTCCCGCTTCTACATCACATGGGCTCTGCAAAGCCTCCTCCTCCGCGGTCCCCTGCTGCATCCAGCACTACTAAGCTCTCCTCCCCTTACGGCACTTCCTTCCCTCGGTTTCTGTGACTCCATCCTTTCCGATTTTCTTCCTACCTCTCTGGCTTCCTCTCACCCAACTCGGCCTCTCCTCTTTCTCCCTTAAATATCCGAGTTTCTCAAGACCCATTCCACTCTCACCTTTTTCTCTCTCCCTACACGACCTTGCCCCTGCCTTTGGCTCTTAGTGCCACCTGTATTGTTGGCATCGGCTAACTAAAAACCAGCTGGTGAGAGAAAGACTTTTTCCTTATTCATAAAGTGTCAGCCGGATTTGGCTTTCCCAAGCCCCACCGGAGGAATTAGATTATTGCCCTCCCCTGAAAACCTCCAAGAAATCCCTCCACGGATGTAAACATTCTTATCTTCCACTGGTGGTCTCTTCATCTTTTTTCCACTGGGGTTAGATCATCTGCATTTTGGCAGCTAATGAAGGCTCCATAGTAGATGCTCAATAAATGTTTATGGACTCAAGAGAGGGTCTTGATGATAAAGTGCTCGCTGCATAATTAGAAAACATAAGGACTTATATATCCAAACTTAAACAGAACTTCCAAAGGAAGGCTTCTGTGATTTGCCTGTGTCTTATTAAAACCTCAACACATAGTTGTGATATAAACAGTCATTCTGACAACATTTAAGACCACAGGAGCTAAGCGTGAAGGATGCTTCTGTCTGTTGGGGTCCTGGCTCTGCCGTTTACTGGCTGTGTAACTCTGGGAAAGTGTCTTAACGTGTCTGGGCTTCAGGTTCATCAGCTACCAGATGGGGACAAAAATAATTCCCCCTTGGTGTTTTTATGAAAACTAAATCACATAATTCATGTCAAGTGCTCAGGGCAGTGTGGGGTACATAATAAGCACGGAAAACATGAGAGTGCAAACTCAGTCTCCAGGAAAACTAAAGTAAAGAAACAGTAGGAAAGGAACAAGGGGGAAAAACTCAACAAAGTCACTGCCATACACCCAGACAAGGACAAAAGCAGTTTCATAAAATATAAGAAATGCCAAAAGTCTTTCTTAATTCCCACTAAGTAGCAATGGCTCACCCCACCTTCGTGCTGACCCAACAATAAAACCAGGAGACAGGCGAATGCCGTGTTATAACCTAGCCATCCTATATCAGGCTTTCATTATATGTAGTGTTCCAGGGAATGCGTGGCTTGACCTGTGGTGAATTTAAATCTGTTTAATGACTTGTACTTTAAGAAGCTCCTACCACAAATAAAAGTTCCCAGGAGAGGAGGTAGCCTCGTGTCCCATCATTCTGTCATTCGTCCTGATAACTCGCCACACAAACGGGACGAACTGGATCAGCAGGGTACTTGGCAAACATACGTGTGTGCATTACAGGGCACTGGACACCACACAGGAGGATGTCAAGGCCTCATCCCACTGACAACGGGCAAATTCCCACTAACCTAGGCCACAGTCAGGCCTCCCACCCTACACACCCTTGCCCACCGAGCAGCAAAACAACCATCTCCAGGTTATCCCTAGGCTGTGGGTCTGGCTAAATCTCGGGCGGTCCTAAAGGGGAGCCATCTCACAGATCAGTAGGACGACAGGCGGGACACGAGCGCGGACCTCAGACGCCGGCCAGGCCTTGGGACCCCTGCAGCACCTATAAATTTAGGTGTAAATCTCGCAGGAACTCTTGACAGACAAGCCCCCGTGACAGCTATGCAATTTACTGTTAATGGCGGACCTTCCAAGGAGATTCCTTTGAAATACAGGAATCTTATTAGAAGCCTCTGACCTCTCGAATTTGCCAGGCAGAAATCACCTGAACAGCCAATACTCTTATTTACGCCAGCTCTGCGAAAAGGAAAAGAAGGAACTATATGCAGACAGACAGACAGACATGTATATAAATTTGTGTTCAAGGGTGCGTCACCCTTCTTACCAGGAGAGTTCTTGTCACACCAGAACTGGGTGCAAGCACAGAGCGAAGTGCCCTTCCGGTCCTTGGTGCAGGCTGCAGAGAAAGTTCTAGTCTTCTTTAATCCCAAAGGAGGACAGGACATAAGCAAGACGCAGACAAACAGGAGAACTCGGCTGCACTTGTCCGCTCCCTGCACCTTGGGCCTGAGACACCATAGCGGTTGGGGAATGTAGGGCTGGAACCAGGCAGCAGCTGTTTAAATGACTTAAGGATGAGGCGGGCCTCGCTGGGGAGGGTGGAGCCAGTGCTGAGGGGTGGAGCTAGAAAAATCCAGAGAGCCGTCCATGGAAATGGGTGGGACTAAATCGAGGGGCGTGGTCAACGGAAGGGGTGGAGCTAGTGACGAAGCTCACAGAGGGGTGGAGCTGGGGGAGTGGGCGGGGCTAGGAGAAAAGGACCCAGTTAATGTAGGGAGGAGGGGCAAGGCAGAGGAAGTATTTTACAATTTATCCTATTGGGGGGGGTGTCTCTTTTTTTTTTAATTAAAAAAAATTTTAATTAGAAAATTTAAAAACCCTGGGGAAGGTCACTGGGCCACCTGGTACCAGCACATCATATGGCCTTTAATTTCCTTTTTCTGGAGAAGCCCCACACGCTGATCCATTCAGAATTCCGGGTATTAAGGGCCCCTGCCTCCTGCCCGGAGTTGTCCGCTGGGAGGGCACTGCCGACATCAGGCATCCCGGGAACTCGGTGTCTCCGCCGAATGTGTCGCCTCGCTCATCTGCATCGAGTCAGTTTATGTTATGTAAGCTGTGTGGGTTCAAGGGTGTTTCACTAGCACGGCTTACTGGGGACTGCATTTTCTCTGGGGTGCGCAGTGAGCTCTACATCAGAGCCTGATTGAGCAGAAAATGTGTGCTAATGTTCACAGCAGTACTCTATTATAGTATAAGTGTGCTTGTAAATATTCACTACGTGTTATTACACCATTTGAACCAAGAATGTTGGGAGGTGAAAGGTCGGCCTAATGGTCTCTCCGGAGGCAGGGGTTTTGAATATAACCAAATGGGATAATGGTCAGAAATACCCGGAGGGGGCAATGTAACACGCCGTAAAGAATTGTGCTGTGAGTTGTAAGTTTTCAGGACAACAAAGATGCCAAAGAGATGGCTCATAAGCAGTCATTATTAATGGAATGACAAGGCAAACGTTACACGGAATGTCCTCTCGACAATAAATCTTGTCCCTGTGCCATTAGTACTCCTTACAACTGCAAATAGCAGTTAGGTTATAACCTAACATGGCAGAATTTTATCCTCTCAATCTCTAATGTATTTTATAATGCTGTTAAAGTCAGGAATCGCAACTGTTTAAGCTCACTTAATCTAGGAAAAGTTTAAACGCGAATTGTAAATGCAAAAAACCGCTTTGATATTAGTTTTTCTTAATTAAATAGGAGATCTTTATAAGAAGTAGATCTTCTTAAACATGCATCAGCCTGTAGTAGATAAGCATTGTTGAATTTTAAATGCCACACTTTTTTCAAGCTCAGCTTTGCCTGTTGTGGTGAGGGGGTTTTTCGTTTTGTTTTTTTTAATTTTGGGGTTTTGTTCCGTTTTTGTTTTTTAAAGAAAATGATTATCTTCACGGGAGAGCCAGGTTTTACGTGTATTTGTTAAACTTGCATAGCATTCCAGCTCCTGTTGGGTACCGGAGCAAGCTTTTGAAATAATTGATTAGTATACATTTTCAACATAATTTCCTTTCGAACCAGTGTTAGCTCACCCCGTCGTCTGATGTGACTCCCTTTCAATACAGCAGAATACGGATTTTGAAGAGATGATGAACATCGTCCGCCCCTCCCCCCCCTTATTTTGCCTTCCCAGTGACCACTGGGACGCTGAGAACAGGAAGTCAGTACTGACCAGAGGGCAGCCCTGGTGGGAGCAGCAGCTACTGCAGCAGGGCGCGGGCAGTCGACGGGGACAGCCCAGGAGACCAGTCCGCAGACGGCAGGTGTGAGCTGGAGAAGGCGTGCAGCACGGACTCTCGCGCGGGCTGGGAGCGGTGCCCGCGGTGTCCTTCGGCAGCACAGGAAGGCTGCTGGCCCTTCAGACCCCAGCCGCCTCCGGCTACTCGTTTGGCCACAGCACCCCCGGGGGCAGCGGCGACACCAGCGAGGCAGGGTTCACCCATGCCCCCCTCGGGACCGGCGAAATTTCTAGTATGTTCTCCAGGAGCGCTCTGAACCGGCAGAAGGGCTCCACAGGGCCTCCCCTCGTGGGAAAGCCTCTCACCTCCCTTGGGACGAGGTCACTAAGAGCGGACAGGTGTGCGCCCCCAGAGGCCCCGGCGGGGCAAGGCCGGCCACCTGCTGAAGGGGGGGCCCGAAGCTTCTCCAGCAGGGTCCAGGATAGAAACGTAGTATCCCATTGCCCTAAAGCTTCGTCCTCACGACAGACGTTCACACCTGCCACCTTTATAGCAATAATTGCCAACATTCGTGTTTTTTGATAGTTTACACACACGCTGTCACATACTTCATTACTTCATTCTGTCCTCACAGTCATGTGAGACCGGCCCATGACACAGATGAAGAAACCAAGGCAGGGAGTGACTGGGACAAGGTCCATCGAGGCGGCATGTCGGGGGGTCCAGGCTCAAACCCTGGTCCTGAGTGTCCATGTGCCTCTGGGCCCAACCGTTTCCCATCATGTGCCCTGAGATATCACTGATCCCTAAGTTGTCAAGTCCCTTTTAGATACATGCAGCTGTTTCATATTATCAGTGTTAACCAAATGGCACATTATCATCGCTGTAATTCTTGCTTTTTAAATAGTAAACACAAAAGTATTTTAGATCCTTCCTGATATAAATTTCCTAAATCTCTCTCGACTCTTCCGTCAAAAAACTGTTTTCAACCTAAGATCACACCACTGCAAGGAACACTGGGGTCCTTACAGAGGTAAGAAAATTAAATTGCAAAAGGAAAGGGATGGCCTTTAATCATAGGGGTTTAGTACAGGATTCATGCTCTGTTTTGGCCAAAGTGTGTTCTTTCACCACACAACCCAGCCTTCTCACGCTTGAGACAGACCAACGTGCTGACACAGAAAATCTCCACCCAGGTTAAGTAAAAAGAGCACGCTATAGAATGTGCACAGTACATCCCCATGTGACACATGCACGTGAAATGCACACATGCGCATACATGCATACAAGCACATGTGCACATATATGAATGTGCAAATAAGCACACGTGTGCAGGCTCACACCTGCAAACATGCTCTATTTCTAGGTGTGTGTGTTTCTGCACGTGAAAGCAAAGCAGGATGTCTAGCAGGGCACACAGACAACTGACACCAGTGGTTTCTTCAGGGAAGGACCCTGAGGCAGGGGCTGGGGAGGCAGAGAGGGTCCAAGGGGGATTTGACTTGATTGTTGAAAGTTTTTTAAAAACTTTAAGGATTTAAAAAATCCTTATACAGATGCTCATGTGTCTTTCTGGATCACTGTTGCTGAGAAAAATGAGAAGGGGATGTGGCTGGACCGAAGGAGTGTGCGAGCGCCCTAAGCATCGCTCAGCCTTGGAGCTTTCGCGGAAGGGGCTATTTTCAAGTAACCTCAGAGCCCCCAGCTGAGCTAACCCACTGCAGGGCTGCCAGGCCAGAAGGAGAGAGCCCTCCCGCGGCTTTCAAAGGTTCCAGTTCTGCCCTGCGAGGTGGGCTTCTCAGCAGGCTGAGGCCCCTCTGCCCAGGCCTTGGATCCACAGGCGGCAGCGGCTGGACCCTGAGAGGCTGCTAGGCAGATGCTGCCCAGGCATTGGGAGGACCGCGCTTTAATTGAAAATTTATGTTGACTTGGGGAGTCACCTGTTTCATGTGTGCTCAGAGAGCAGCTCCCCCTCAGATGTGCGATGGGCACAAGAAGTGTGGCATTACATGGTTACTTTGCGAGGGGTGGAAGTTTCCTATTTAATTCTTACAAGGATTCCTTGGCCCAGTGGGAGAGACTTCTAAAAGCCAGGCTCGCATCTTGCGTGGATTTTTAAAACGCCCAACATCTTTTTTTTTTTTTTTTTGGCCACGCCACTCGACATGTGGGGTCTTAATTCCTTGACCAGGGATTGAACCCGTGCCCTCTACAGTGGAAACGTGGAGTCTTAACCACTGGACCGCCAGGGAAGTCCAACACCCAGCGTCTTCATTATGCAGATTTCTGTTCTCTCGGGCCCTGCCCTTGTAAACTCGGCATTCAATGGAAGGAAAGAAATTAGAAAGGCCACGTTGTCCCCCAGATCATTTAAGAATTACTGTGAGCTTAAAAACCAACTTGGAAGTCCATGACATCAGAAAAAATGGGCAGAAATATAATTAAGGGTTAATATCTTTATTATGTAAGTAGCTCATGTAAATGGATAAGAAACACACAAAAGTCCCAACAGATTAATAGGAAAAGGGCAGAAACAAGCAATTCCAAGAGAAGAGAATACAAATTTTAATTCGAAGAAGAAGATTTAACTACATGGTTAATGAAAATTGAATATTAAACATGACACAATTCTTCTCCCATCCAACTAACAGAAATTTTTCATCATAGTATCCAAAGCAGAGATGGAGCATAAGTGAAATGGGAAATGTCACAAATTGCTGGATGCAGTGCTTTTGTAAAACAATTTGGCAAGAAGTAATGTGAACCTTAAAATATTCATATCCTTTGACCTCATAATTTTGTTCTGGGAATGTAACCAAAGAAAACCATCTAAAAAGCTTTATAAAGATGTTCACAGAAGTGTTATTTATAATAATGGAAAATTGAAAATGTTTATAATAATGAAAAATTTAAAATAACATTTAAAATAATAAATGTCACAAAAATAGGGAAATGGTTAACCAAATTACAGTTCTTACATTTAATGGGATATTATTTTACCATTAAAATCTGTATTTACAAAGACAATATTGACATATTTATACTTATCATCTAAGGAAAAATAAAACAAATTGAAGTTTTCTCTTCTGATTGATTACAACTGAAAAACAAGCCTACAGGGAAAACTACGTCTGTAAGAAAAGGTACCAATAGAGTAATCATATTGGGGAACAATGGATGATTTCAATGTCTTTTTTTTTTTTTTTTTTAGGTTTCACCATATTCCTCATGACCATATGTTACATTTAAAATCAATATAAAACCATTTTTTCCATTTTAAAAAAGCTTGAGAGAGAGATCATCAAGGGAAATTGCAGATTAGCCCCTCACTTTACTGGTCATGAAATGGAAGCCAGGGTGTTTGCATGGCTCCATACAGCCGCCTCTGTAGAGTCTGTCGCTCAGTATTTGTTAATTGCATCAACTCCCATTAATTAATTAATTCTAGAGGGATATTATTTTCTAACTAGGAGCGTGTCCTGGGAAAAATCACCACTTCTCTCTTTTACCCAACCAACGTGCTTCGAGCCTCTGGATGGAAAAACAGACAAGAAATGATTACAGTGCCAGGTAATAAGTGTATCATACCCCATGCATGCGATAGTCCCAGAGAATAATTTTTAAAAGAAAAAATAACTTACTAGATAAAAAGTAAGCACTGGCCACCTAACAAGCGTTAATAGATTCATCTGGTGAAACAACTTCCGCTATTATCGGTCTACAAAGTTTTACTTGCAGGTACACCTGCAAAATTAGCACATTTCAGAATGGCCCAAAATACAGTTAAAGTTCTTTCGACCTAGACGTGGATCAATCCACATTGTAGTCAAGGCCTCGGGGATGACGGGAGCTAGCAGGAACGCCTCCATGGTTGGGCCACACCAGCCCCTCCTGCGGGGAGCTGGAACCTTTATTTTGGAGTTCATTTCTTTTTTTCTGCCCCATCCTCTGGGAGGTTGTATGGAACCAAAGATGCCCCAGACAGGAAGTCTGAAGTCCAGGACCTCTGTCCTTCCACTGGCTGTGCAGCTGATCCTGGACAAGCACCTTGGTCATCCTCTGCCTCAGTTTACCCACCTGTAGCACGACAGCAGGTCCTTGTGTGTGCAGTCTTTAATTCTTTGCTCCTGTGGCTTTTTTAAAGATGAATACAATGAGAATAATTCCACTGGATCCTATGAACTCAACCTAAATCACTAGCTGGTAGAAAGATAAATTGGAAATACTAACGCTTAGTGAATACATTACTCTGTACTTCTTTTACTTAGTGAAACATTTAATTAGTATTTACTAGAAAATTACTATCAATTACTAAAAATGACTACAAATTACTAGCAAAATGGATAAATTTTCCCTCTACCACTAAAATAAATTCAATTACTAACTTTAAGTAATTGTGGGTAATTTATTTCTTGGAGGGCAGAGAGCTATAGACAAAGTGGAGGGAGATGATTAAGATGCTCAGAGTGGCTGATTTATGAGGGAAACTTAAATAGCTAAATCTGGGTGGCTGAGCAAAGCAAGCAGAAATGCACACGGCAAGACATCCACAAATAGCCTAACCAACACGCAGGTTCTCTCTGTGGCTTAGCGAGGACGTGAGGGGGAAGCCGTGGTGCAGAGGAGACCAATTTAATCAGGGGCTTGCTTCCAAAAATCTTAGAGGTTTTCTTGATGGTGAAATCTGAAACCCTACTATGGTCTCCCAAAGGAAGTTGCTCACACCCAGACGTTAGGACAAAGCAGGAGAGAAGTTTTTGCAGGACGATTCCGGAGGCTTTTAGGAGGAAAGTGTAGGTTTAGATGCCAAGTTTTAAATGATTCATCCCTCCTCTTCATCAGGAGGAAAAAGTTTCTATCCCCACAACATGTGACTGCTGCACAGGTGTTTGGGGGTGGCACGGGCCCTGGGGAGGGTGGGGGTAGTCCTCTCTTAGGCAAACATCTCCTGGCCATGCCAGCCAATGCCACCACATCCATGCCATGGAAGGGTCTGGCCCAGAGTCTTCAGATGCCTGCTCTCACTTAGAAAAGTGATGTTAAATGACACCCATCAGGAATGTGGAAAGTAAATGACAAATATTGACTCAGATTTACCTATTCCAGGATGGAATGCAGCATCATGGTGGATTTGGCATCCAAAAGCCCTGGGTTGGGCTCACTTCCTGTTGATATATCCCCAGAACGGTGTGACCTAAAGCACAACACTCACCCACCATCAGGCTCAGTCACCTCACCTGCAAAATAAACATTAAAATAACTACTTCAGGTAAACGGACTGTGGTGCATGCAGACAAAGGAATATTATTCAGCACCAAAAAGAACTGAGCTATCGAGCTACGAAAAGACACGGAGGAAACTTAAGTGCCTATTCTCAGTGAGAGAAGCCAGTCTGAAAAGTCTGCATGCCGCCTGATTCCAACTCTACGATATTCTGGAAAAGGCAACACTGGAGAGACAGTAAAAGACCAGGAGCTGAAAGGGGGAAGATGAATAAGCAGACCACAGAGGACCTTTAGGGCAGTGAGGCCACCCTGTATGATACTGTGATGATGGATACGTGACGTCAAGCATTTGCCAAAACCTATAGAATGCACGGCACGAAGAGGAAACCCTAAGCTAAACTATGGATGACAGTGAATAATAATGTATCAACACTGGCTCATCAACTCTAAGGAATGAACGACCCCAGTGCAAGATGGTAATAAGAGGGGAAACTGGGCGTGAGGGAGAGAGAAGGTATATGGGATCTCTCTGTACTTTCCCATCCAGGCTTCTGTAAATCTAAAATAGCCCCAAAAGTAAAATCTAAGAAAGGAATAGCTACTCCACGTGGTTGCAGTGAGGACACATGAGGCAGAGCCCTTGGACTCGGAAGTCAGCAGCATTTGGGAGAGCGGGGCAGGCAGAAGCTGGAGGGGCCGAGTCTGAACACAGGCTTTGCTCTGATTTTCCAATCACAACTCAGGATTTCCATCCACTCTCTCAGGTCTGGACCATGTAGCGTGGGCTTGGTGGGCAGGAAGGATGGACGTGACCCTGGGACAGACGGCCTGGAATGTCAAGTACAGGTAGCATGTGCCGTGCATGGCTATCCCGAGTGGGGGGTCAGGATGGCTAGTCGTGTGTCAGGAGCCTGGGGCTTGTGACCACGTCACCAAGACACAGCAGCCACTGGTAGTGAGTCCACGCTCCTCTCCAGGCGACTCTCCACCATCTGAAGGCGTTTCTTACCTCTCGGCACCCGGCCCATTTTTCTTTCAGGGACACCTCACATTGGGACACTTTTGTTTGTGAGCCACTCCTCCTAATATGTCCTGCTTCCTGCTCACACAGGCTGAGCCGTTCAATCATCATGTCACCGCGTCCCGGAGGAGGACCAGCGGCCAGGGCCCGGAAGAGCGCGAGAGTCTTTGAAGCATTAAAACCATACCTAAGAAGAATCTCTGTCCCTTCCACAACGTTGGTGGTGCAAGCTGCACAGTAATTTATTCCTGAGAGCCACGTTTCCCATCCCGAGTGGGGCGTCCGGGACAGAGAGAGCAGTGCCTCTGCATCTAGCCTTTCGATGCTGCCTGGCTGGACCACGGGCACCGGCGGCGCACAGGCCATAACGGGATGTGATGGGATGGACCGAGGGCGTCATTTAACAACACGGAACAGGGCTTTTGTTCATTTATCTTAGACTCGTGACCATGACAGAGACAGCGAGGGCAAGAAAAGAGCCACCTCCCGGCTCTGCAGCCGGAGAGACCCACGCAAACCCTGAGGCCGCCTGCTCCACGGTGCTCCGGGCTGAATCAAGTCCCGAAGGTGAGAGGCATTCCTGGAAGTCCAATGAAGACGTCCCAAGGTTTTGCTCCATGTCACACGATATCAACTGAACATTGGTGCTTCTGAAAAATGCTACCACCACCTGGAAAGTTCAACCCAGACTAGTTCTGTGTAACTTGCAAAGGCATCTAAATTGGCCCTGAGTACAGCCTTAAAACAGGCTGACAGATCCCCTCTGCCGACGGTTTAGTTTTGACTTAATACTGCAATTACGCTCTGCAACGGAGAGGAAAAGGCGCCATGCAGTCAGTCTTTGCTTCTTAAGCTATAACAGCATTAGCCACACAGGATTTGCATAGAACAAGTCAATAAAGAAGAGGGAGGCAGCCAAAAAGAAATAAAGTTAAAAAAAAAAAAAGAAGAAGCGGAAGAAGAGGAAACTAAATTATCGGGATGGAGTCACCCTCTAAGCAGCCTGGGCTTTGCTGTCCTGTGGACTAAAGGGGAGCCCTGGAGACAGATGTCTGTGTGGTTCCCTCAGGCGACGTGTGCAGGTGCGCCCCGCAGCCTGTGGTCCACGGCCTAGTCTCAGCGCCTGTGCAGGGCAGGTGGCAGGGACAGGGCTGTGGCAGACCTGCCTCCACGCCAGGCTTGGACGTTATGGTGCCGTGGGTGGGCTCACTCGGACACCCCACCAGCCCCGGCCGGCGGGCGGAAGCCGCAGCGCCCAACCATCGCTGCCCCAGGGGTGGGAGCAGGACAGACTGAGCCTCCTGGCGCCCTCTTGCGGCTGCTCCCTCACTGCCCTCAGACTGCTGACCCCTTTCCGGTCCTCTTCTCCGATTCTGCAGAAGGCAAAGGATTTGACCTCGCTAACTCCTCCCAGAGCAGGGCGGCCAGATAAAATACAGGACACCAGTTAAATCTGAACCATAAATAAAATGCAAATAATTTTTTAGCGTATGTCCTGGTACTTTATTTATAATTTACTGTAAGTATCTGAGACATAGTTATACTAAAACAAACAAACAAACAAACAAAAAAACTCATTTACCTGAAACTCACATGAGCTGAGTCCTGTGTTGCTATTTGCTAAATCTGGCAACCTTCTCCCAGCCCTGCTTCCTGAAGCTGAATTCCGTTCCTGGATTCCACAGTGTCCTCTCACAGGAGCTGTCTTGATGAAATGGACCTTCTTGGACCCTCTCATTCACGGGGTTGAACCTCTTGGACACCGACCTTGATCACCATTGAATCTGCTACAACTATTCTTCAAATCCAGTGAGTCCCGAGTGGAGAGGGGCCACCAACACACCCGTGGTCAAAGCGCCCAGCCCCCTGCCCCTCACCAGCCGCCTCGCCCACGCCCAGGGGCCTACTGTGTGCCATGAACTCCACAGCGTGCTGGGGATGGGCAAGGACGAGGTGCACAAAGTCTTGGCCCCCAGAGAGCTCCAGACACAAGTGGAAAATTTCAGCACAAGCCCATGGGTCCTCACCAAAAACGCTTGGCCAGCTGTGTTTTAGAATTCAATTTTTTTTCTGATTTTCGACAATATGGTGCATCTGCCTTCTGCTACAGTATACACATTACGTATAATAAATACCGCCAATGTATCACATAAATACCTTCTATTGCCCCAGGGGGCTCTGGGGCAGCATCAAACACAGGAGCAGGCCTAGGGGAGGCCGTGTGTGTCTAGGGCACCCAGAGAGAGAAGTCAATACGTCTCCCCTCCCACTCCACTTCACCCCAAAATCGTGGGTGAAGAAATAAAGATTTCCTAGCAAAAATTCACTTGTTCTGTTAACCATGCTTTGCATTCTTGGAGGTTCTCCAGAACCTCGTGGTGGTTGGGAAGGATGAGGACCTTCCTTCCTGGTCTCTGGGGAAGAAAGCCCCGGTTGAGAGGGGCAAACTATCTTATGGACCCAAAAGGAGACACTGCTTATGAGGATGAATGGGCTAAGAGCTACCCCCAGGAATGTAAAGTTATTGCCACTGGTCTCATATGGCTATTTTAATTTTAATTAACTAAAATTAAATTAATTGTAAAATTTAGTTCTTCAGTTGCACTCGCCACATTTCAAGTGTTCGGTTTTCCTCGCTGGTCCTCATACTAGTGATAGAGGGATCTGCCCATCCTGCTGGGGGCCAGACCAGCTAGAACCTCTGAAAGGTGGTGACTGTGGCCACCTGTCAGAGTCACCTTGATGGTCTCCACTTCACAAGACCATGATGCCAGTGCAGGGACCCAGGCCACTGTGCCTTCAGGCTTAGTTCATAGCACGTCATTTATTGTGCTCAGATAAAATTTTAAGTCCTCAAAGTTTACACAAGGAAGGAACAAGGAGAAAACTTCTCTGTTGAATATGCTGCACCCTCTCCTTGCAAATTGCTTCACACTCAGAGTTTGTCTAAATGGACCCTTAGACAAGTAGAACGACATAATTGCTTTGATGTACAACATATCTGAGCATCAGGCTTATGAATACATCCTCAGTACACGGAAAGGAAGTGTGTTCAAGAAGTAATTATTTTGAAGTCACTGTCATATATTTTTAATTTAGAAAATACCTCTCAGCCCCCAAACAATTATTATCTACAACTACTGCGTCCATTACAGGAGAGCCACTGGTCTCATATGGCTATTTTAATTTTAATTAACTAAAATTAAATTAATTGTAAAATTTAGTTCTTCAGTTGCACTAGCCACATTTCAAGTGTTCAGTGGTCACCTGTGGCTGGTGGTGACCTCGTTAGACAGTGCAAATTTAGACCATTTCTGTCATGGCAGAAAGTTCTATCTATAGATTCAAGAAATAATCACTCTGTTCTCGGCAGGCAGGTTCCTTCTTTTGTTTTCCATGTTCCTAATGTTGTTACTAAAGACAGTGACATCACCAGAGGCCGAGGTAGCAGGTTTATGGATGCTTAAGGCAAGACCAGGTTGAGGGAGACTAGCCCTGCTGACCAATGGCCTGTGGTTAACTGTCTTCAGCCTGCAGCTCGATGACCAAGGAAACAAAGAATGAGGCTCATATTGTAGGGAAAAAAAACTAGTGCCAGATTCTGACATCACTCATTGAACAAATTCAAATCTCCCTAAGGCACCAGCACCCTCCTAGGGGCTAAATCACAAAGATGTGCCCGGGTCCTTCTCTCCTTTGACATCTCAGCAGCATTTAGGACCTTAACAGGCCTGTTTCTCCTGATCTTCCTGTTTTTTTCCCCCTTCACTGGCCCCCCTTTCCTCTGTCTGGTTGGGAGACACCTCTTCTCCCATGCGTTTCCAGGCCAGGATGCTCCTTGGGGCTCCAGCCTAGACCCTCTCCTCTTCCGCGTGCTCTCAGCCCAGACCTCCGTTCACATCTGCAGGCAGCTGACGCCTAGGTTAGATCTGTCCCTCAGATTTGTGCTACCAGAGATGGACGGGGGAGGCGGGGTTAGATTCGAGGAAGGTGGTCCGAAGGTACAAACTTCCAGTTACAGGATATATAAGTACTAGGGGTGTGACATACAACATGACGAGTATGGTGAATGCGGCTGTGTGTTACCTATGAAAGCTGTTAAGAGAGCAAATCTGACGAGTTCTCACCACCAGGGAAAAAACCTTTTTTTTCTTTTTCTTTAATTTTGCATCTGTATGAGGTGATGGATAGTCACTAACTTACTGTGGTCGTAATTTCATGATGTACGTAGGTCGAATCATCACGCTGTATACCTTAAAGTTATGTAGCGCCGTATGTTAGTTATACCGCCATAAAACTGGAAGGAAAAATTAATAAATTATTGAATTAATTAAGCCACATTCTATTAAATAAATAAAGTTAGGTCTCTCCCTAAAGCTCCAGGCCCAGCTGCCTCTGGACAGCTCTCCTTTACCAGGAGCCTTAGATTGTACATGACCAGGAGGGGATGCATTATCCCAGCCACTGCACCCACCTGAGACCACCTCTTCCCCTTCATCCTCGGGCAGTTCCCCAAGCCAGGACCCTGTCAGCCACCACTGCTTCCACTCTTAACCTGTTCCACACATTCACTTACTCACCAATGAAACTTTATTTACAAAGACTATATGACAACACTTATATGCGGAATCTAAAAAATAATACAAAAATGTTCTCTCTATAAAACACAAACAGACTCACAGACATAGAAAACAAACTTATGGTTACCAAGGGGAAAAGGGCAGGAGGTGGGATCAATTAGGAGTTTGGGATTAACATGAACACACATAACATATACACTATACATAAAATAGGTAAGCAGCAGGATTTGCTGTATAGCACAGGGAATTATATTCAGTATCTTGTAATAACCTATAATGGAAAAAATCTGAAAAAAATACATAGATATATGTATATAACTGATTCACTTTGCTGTATGCCTGAAACTAACACGATATTGTAAATCAACTATACATCAATAAAAAATAATAATAAAATAAAAAATAAAAACTTTATTTACAAACAGTCAGCTGGCTGGATCTGCCCTGCAGGCGGTAGTTTGAGGACCCAGCTCTGTACGGTTTCCACTCGCACGTTCTTTCTGGAGCAGCAGTGCCTGGCCCACAGGGGCCTCTGAACACCCTGTGCTCTCCCCCTACCCACCCCGCCACTCTCCCACTGCCTGCTAACTCAGGCTCGTCCAGTTCCCAGGTTAAATATCGGTTCCCAGATTAGGTGGCATTTCTCATAGGAATCTTTTCCTAAAAGCTGGGACCACACTCTGTTAAGTTGTTTTGATTTCAGGAAAGTAAATGCTTACTGTAGACATACAATGCTTATTGGAAAAAATTACATCTATGTCCTAAATGTATACATATCCTAAATTTATAGATAGATAGACAGATAGATAGATATTCTAAAACCAGACGTAATTTACGACTATTAACATTTTGACTCTTTTTTCCAGACTTTTTCTGTCTATCTTCTATGCATACTTATATATCTGGGTTTGTTTTTATTTACATAATTTGGAAAATAACATGTCCAGGTTTGAAGTCAAATTTTTAAATATATATTATGAGATTTTTCTCATCATAAACTACCAAAAAAATGACGGCTTGAATAACAGCAAAATAGCCTATCTTTCTAATGCCCCAGACTTCACCTTCCCACGCCCCTTTGGGATAATTGTCATTTTTCTCTATTGGAAATAACAGTAAAACGAGCATCTTTGCACATAGAGCTTTGAACATCATCTCTCAGAATTTCCAGGGGAGAGTAGAAATCGGAGCTGTGTCCACAGTGTGCGGGGGACTGCTAAATGCGCCGCCAGCTTCCTTCCCAGAGGCGAGCCCGCGGTGCGTTCTCAGCAGCTGTTTCCGGCGGCATGCCGTCCTCTTCACCGTATGAGCGTCGGATGCTGTCATCTATTCGTCCGCGGTGCCTTTCCCCAACCAGGGAGGTCCAGTGTTTCCCCCTGTGTTCCTGGCTGTTTGTGCCTCCTCTATTCAAGCCCGTTCTCCATAGGCCAGTTCCACACTGGTTAGAGCCTCAGTGTATCGCGGGGACACGCTTGGTGACCAACCGGGGCTCTAGGAAGGCTTCAGGCAGATGGAACACCACTCAGTGACCCAGGCGGTGGTTTCTGAATCTGCCCCACAGCAGGGACTGGGCTGAAATGCATTTCCTTTAGGGTCAGACAGCAAGGCAGACAGTGGCACGTGGGCAAGTGCCCCGCTGCTACTCTTCAGATGAAGGCCAAAGTGCAAGAAAGCTTGAGAGCAGATCTGGTACCTGGGACTCTGCAGACAATTGCATGTGTGGGCCAACTTTGAGGAGGAATGAAGCCAGGAGAGGTGAAGCTGGGCCTTCTAAGAGGCCTCCTTAAATGCACAACCCGATAGCTGACAAAGCAAGAAACAGCTGCTCCATGCCCATACGGGAGGAGCCCCGTCCACAGGGAACCATGCATATGATGGACGATTTTTTCATGAAAATGCTGCTGACAGTGAGAAGGAGAAGAATGTGAATTGGTACAACTTTGGGGAAGCAATTTGGCAATGCCCATAAAGAGCCTAAAAATGACCAGACCCTACCCAGGAGTACCTATATAATTTTTAAAGCTCTGTAGGCAATTTTTTTTTTTTTTGCGGTACGCGGGCCTCTCACTGTTGTGACCTCTCCTGTTGCAGAGCACAGGCTCCAGACACGCAGGCTCAGCGGCCATGGCTCACGGGCCCAGCCGCTCCGCGGCATGTGGGATCTTCCCAGACCGGGGCACAAACCTGTGTCCCCTGCATGGGCAGGCGGCCTCTCAACCACTACACCACCAGGGAAGCCCTGTAGGCAATTTTGATGTGCTCCTGTGATAGAGAATCACTAGGCTATGTGGACTATTATACAACCATCAAAATGATATTTATAGCATTTTTAGAAGGATAAGAATGGGTTTGATTTTCATGTTTAATAAAAAAGCAAAACACAAAGTTATAAAAAATTTAAATACATATAAAGGCTCTGAAAATGACATCAAAATAGTAACCTCAACTGAGTCATTCATTCCTTTATTTCGCACATGTTTTTGCACACTAAGCTGTGGCCTAGGCTAGCAGTTTTCAAACTTTTTGATCTCGAGACCCCTTTATACTCTTAAAAATTATTCAGAAACACAAAGAGCTTTTGTTTATATGGGTTATGTCTATTGATATTTACCATATCGAAGCTAAAACTGATCATTTTAGAAATATTTATTCATTAATTCCTTTCTTAAAGAAATAATAATTCCACAACATGTTAATACGAGGAACATATAGAGAGAGTGGTATTGTTTCACATTTTTGCAAATCTCTGTAAGTCCAGCTTAACAGAAGACAGCCGGATTCCCATACTTGCTTCTGTACTCAATTTGTTGTGATATCACACTTCACGAAGACTCTGGAAAATTCTACTGTATACGCATGAGAATAAAAGTGAAGAAGGCAAAAACTGTCTTAGTTGTTTTGAAACTAGTTTTGACTCAGAGTTTAGAAAATAATGTTGACCTCATGGACCCCTGAAAGGGTCCTGAGGTGCATATATGAAAACATTTTAATATACCTTTTATAGTATAAATGAATTATACTATACATAATGTTTTGCAACTTGCTTTTTTCCTTTAACAGTGAAATGTGAACATTTATTTTAAAATACATATGTACATGTATGTATACATACATTTATGTATAAGAATGTATGTATGTACATATACAGTCATACCTACATATATATATACACGTTATTGTTAATGACTGCATATATTCCATTCTGTGGCTGTATCCTAATTTAATGAACGAATTCTCTACTCCTAGACATCAGTTTTTACCAAGCATCCTCTCACTTTACACATTAGTCTGATTAATTTTTAAGATAAATTGCTGGATCAAACAGTATCACAATTTCCATGTTTTTACATGTATTCATGCACTTTCCTAAAGTTAAACATATCTTATCCAAATACCACCAACTTTGCCTCAAATTTGAAAAATCCTGCAGAGGAAGAGGAAAAGTAACTGTTTCGGTGCACCCTCAGCCCTCACCCAGGAAGGGAAGCCATGTGCAGTGTGTGCAGTCTTTTTAAACGATGCTTATCGATTGATTAATTTCCTGAATATAAAATTAACATGAGAGAGTTTTTTTAAATGCGGACTGGTTAAATAAATAGTGATGCATTATGCCAAGTCAATTTTGTTCTGAAAGAGAAAAAGGGAGAGAGAAGCGCCTCTCCTGTTGTGTTACACAGCATATAACACAGGATTGATCAGAAAATAGCAGAAAAATTTAAACATAGCCTCATCCTGATATCCTTGCATGTATTCGAGTAACCATTCAACAAATAATTGTGGGTGCCAACATCTGCAAGGCAAGATTGGAGAGACAGATGAAAGGCCCATCTGGGGGCATGAGGGGGCACAGAGTGGTCAGACATCCAGAGGTGAAGCTAGGAACCATGAGGGAGGTCAGGGTTGCCCGCATCTTCGAGGTCAGGGTGCAGAAGTGAGAGCTGACATCACGGAGGGAAGAGCCCGCAGCTCATAGAGCGGAACAAGGTAAGCCAGAACCCAGACGCCACAGGGCACAGAGAGGCGGAACAGGGGCTGTGGGAGAATCCACAATCACCCAAGACCCTTGTTTTCACGTATCTTGTTGGCAAAGGTTTAAAGGGTTGATAAAACCAGTGTTGAAAGAAGTTTGAGGGCTCAGGAGATGGCGATTGCTGTTGGCTGGACTCTAACCGGAAGCCATGTTGGAGGGCATTTCGGCAACACCCGTACAAAGCTAAGCGTGGTCACCCTTTGACCGTGCAATACCACTCGGGCCACGGGGCCAGCTCACAGATGGCCACGTGGATGCGGACGCTGCAGATATCCGTCTCTGCAGATACGTCTCAGTATTGTTTGTGATGGTGAAACATCGACAGCCGTCTCTATGTCTGCCCATCCGACGGAGAGGCCTGCAGCCCTGAACCAGAAGGAGTCATCTGTGCGTGCTGACAGAGTGAAAGCCACAACAGGCAAGCTTAGCATTTGTGCAAAAGGAAGCACATACACACGTGTGTATAGATGCGTGTGCGCTGGCTCGGCTCGGGAGAGTCTGAAAGGCAGCATCAAGTTGCGCTTCGCAGTTTCCTCCAGGGAAGGGACAGTGGCTCTTAGTTCATACGGTTTTAGGTTTTACAAGTGAGGACATTTGGCTTGTATTTAGTTTAAAACCATCACTTGAACAGGAAGGACTGAGGAGCTCCGTGTCAGGCATATCGAGCATTCCCAGGGGACCAACGGCAGCAGAGCAGAAGTGGTGGCACACATCTTTTTCTAGCTGAGACCCCTGAGGGCTGGAGAAGTTAAGTGACTTGACCAAGGTCATCCATAGAACGTGGTGTTGTGGAGACCAGCAGGTGTGTCTCTGGGCTGCAGGGATCAGGCCCCAGAGGACAGAGGGCACGGAGGCCCACCAAGGTGAAGCAGGAGCAGCTCTGGTCTACCCGGACGCCATGCACCAGAAGAATCGGAATCCGTTACAATCACGGGGTCTTCAAGACAACTCATACTGTTCGGTTTTGTTTTCACTCCCAATCATAAAACTGACATGGGGTAGAGAATTTTTTCCCAAATCTAAGAACTAATAATGCACGCAGCCTTTTACAAAGTTCTAGAGACTTCTTTATGTGCACACAACCTCATATCCTGAGCACATGTATTGGATACTGATAAAATGTATTCAGAGGGAAATAGGTACAGTTATGCTGACCTGGAAAGAGACCCAAGATCTATTACATGAAAAAAGCAAATGCAAGGTGGTTTAAATAATATGATTCCTTCTGTATAAATTATACACACACATTGGTAGATGCATAGCCATCTTTCTATAAGTATTAAAACCATTACTATCAATTACCTTTTCAGGAGAGCTATAGAAAGAGCAAAGCTTTCATGTTGCATTTTGTTTACATTTTCTAATCGTGTATATATATATAACTTTTAAAGTTTATTTTCTTTCATGTCAACAGAGGTAATCTGGGTGCTGGAATGATGAGCTATTTCATTTTTCCCTTATATTTATCTCAAATTTTTAAAATGAATAAATTCCACAAAATAAAAGCAAAGTTAAAATTTAATGCTCTTAAAAGAATTTGGAAAATGCAAAATGGTATATAGGAAAAAACAGGAATCGCCAATGATCCACTAATCCTTGGATAAGTGCTGTTCACCAGTTGGGCCAAAGCCTTCCATACGTTTCATATGTAAAGAGATGCACATCTGTTTTTAAATCATAGTAATCTTGGCCTTTACAAAGTTCTAGAGTCTTCTTTCCTGTGTATTAATTACTGATGTAAATGTGTTCAGTCATCGTTATAATACTTCTACTGTACGTGTGGGTCTCTCTCCTCCTCTGCAAATATTCTGTGCAGTTACTGTACCAGGTCTTCAGTCACTTCTGTCTCCTTGATGCTGAAGGTCACGGGGCACACCTGTGCCCAAGGGGATGCCCTCTCATCCCCAGGGACCGCTCGGGTCCAGGTCATCACCTGCTTCCTAATGCCTGTGTCCAATTGCGGTTCCATTGCCATTAGCACCGAATAGCATTTCATTTCATTTAATTAAGCCAAAACATGGATAAAGCAGAATAGTGTTTTGCTAGTAACTAAAAGCGGTGCTCTTCCCACCCGCAACTTTTTAACTATTTTGATGGACCACACTGGTCCAGGGAAGAACTTTATAGAGAAACAGTGGCACAAGCTCATTGGATTCTGCTGTTGTCTCTCAAACTTTCCACCAGGTTTTAGAGCATATGGTGCCTGATCTGCTCCCCACTGCCCGTCCTACCACACACACGGGCTCACACGCGCACAGGGCACTTAGCTCCGACATTTCTGTGAGTAAGCACTGCCCCCCGAGTCTGTTCCTCACCTCACGAGCTCCGGCTTGTTGTGAAAGCTCAATGAGATTGCAAACATTTTGGAAAATAGCATCGATACCTACATGATGTTTGTTTCATACTTGGTCAGTTTTATTACTCCATACATGGTGTTTCCCAACACTTTAAATCCCTTTATATGATCAGCAAAGATCATAGTTGTGACTCTACGAGGTCGCCCCTGCTCTGGGTAAAGGTCAAACTCTCCTTCCAGGAATGAGTGTAAACATTAAGCAGCCTCCTTTCTGCTGTTCTGGTGATCCTGGGCCCCCCTTCTGCTCTGTCAGGCTTACCAGGGCGGCACCATCCCCCAGCGTCTCCACAGCAGATTAGAGCCAGGCTGCAGCTTCATCACAGGTGACTTACCGATAGCCAGCTCAGGCCACCTCAGACATCACATACCAAAGAGGCCGACTTGGCCGCATCTTAAAGACAGGACGAGCCTTAGTGGCAGCGGATTGCAACGTTGGTGATTGCTCGTCTTCTCAGCAAATTTGACTCAGAGAAGTCCACTACCACACGTCAGGATTGTCCTTTGGAGGCTGGGATTCATATTTTAAGAAGTTGTTATGATGCCTAATTTAGAAATAGCACTCATCAAGTCCAATGTCTCAAGTTTTCAAATGACTTGCTTTCCTTATTAAAAAGAATCACGCCCTTGTTACCGAAATTAAGTCCCCACGATGTATGTAGAATGTATTTCCAAATTGTGTCTCCTTTTACAGGCAAAGATAATCAGGAAAAGCCACCGGCTACAGAAACTGCAAACAAAACGAACCTTTAAAAAGCTAATGACTTAAGGGTGGTGGTACAGACACATAAAGCATGTTGGGGGCTTACACAATTTGTCATTAACACATATTTTGAAAGCTTCGCTAATATAATGTGACACGAAATTAGTCAAACACAATTCGTGCAATATTGTTTAATTTTACTCCTCATTTAACTTGGTTTTAAGCAAAATCATTATGTCACATGATGATGTTCACTTGAACAAGAAATATTTCATACTGGTCGCTGCCTTTAGAAATGAGTTATTAGGGGCTCCATGCTGAACACATTCTTAACTATGAAAACTAGAAAGCTAATAGCTTAATCATATTCTGACACCATCTACATACTGTATGCATTATTTACAAGAAAGATATAAAAATGAAACCACTGAATATCTCACCCAATACTTCACAGTCATAGTTAACTGGTTAAAAATATAACACATTCATCTTCCAGGGGCTTTATATTTGCATATAGATATTTGCATACCATGTTGCAATGTGCTGTTAATGTAAAATTTAACCTTTGCTCTTTCTCTCTGATGTGCAAGGTACACTCATTAAGTTAAAAATAATGGCAAAAATAAGTCTTCTGGTGATATGCATTTCATAAATTATTCCCCAGAGCAGTGAGGAAAGGTAAAAGGTGGGTGGGAAAATGTTTAATTGAATTAATTCCTCATTTTCTGTACTTTTATTTTACAACTCAGAGACACAGCAATTTGACTAGTATATGTCAACCCTATGAATTGCAAAGGACCTCCTCTCAATTTTTCAAGGTGTCAACCCTCTTAATCCTGTATTAAAACAATTCCGCATTTCAGGACTGAGATGAATGCACAGCATCCTCTTGCACACCTGTCAGATGGATGGCCATTGATTCAACAGAGGAAATACGCTAGCGCTATGCGCAAAGCACACTGCAATATCGTTGAACATTTGGGCAAAACAGAGAAGGTTCTATCTTGCATTAGGTTATAATATGCGATGTCAATTTCCAATAAAGCCCATAGATGAACTGTTGCAGAAGAGAGACAAGGACTTAGAAATCTGGTAAGAGACTGTTATTAAAAACCGAAACTCCAAATTCTCTTTTTTCCTGTAGGTATATTCTGCATCTAAAATGCACTGTTGAACGAAAAACAAAATAGATGAACAAACCGAACCAAACCAGAACAAACACGTAGCTACAGAGAACAGAATAGCGGTTACCGGAAAGGAATGCTGAGGGCAAAGGGGTAAAGGGAATCGGCTGCATGGTGATGGACGGAAACTAAACTTTTGGTGGCGAGCTCGCTGTAAGGTATACAGAGCTAGAACGGTAATGTACACGTGAGACTCGTATAATGTTGTAAACAATGTCGTCTCAATAAGAAAATAAATTTCAATTAATTAATTAATCTGATGCATTGTTGAATTAGACGCACTGCCTGTAGTTCCCATGGAGGCAAGACAGGGCCCAGATACAGCTCTTGAAAGAGGAGGAAAGGCAGAGATAGCAAGTCTGTCCACACCAGCCAGTCCACATCCATTAATGAAAGGTTACGTCTCAGATGATCTCTACCCAAGAGGATTCCAGCTCAGGGAAACGAGGGCGTGCCCCTGACCCAAAGCAGCCAGTGAGAAGGGGCCATACGGACACCCAAGTCTGGGGGGTGGTCCAGGAGATGGGACCAGACAGCCCCGCAGTGGTCGGGGCGGGCCAGAGGGCAGATGGGCTGGCTGCAAGGATGCAGGCCGGGGAAGGGGCAGCAGGAACACAGCAAGAAAGCCACTCCCTGCCAGAGGTCTGCAAGGTGCGGAGCTAGTTACCCCAGGGCCCCGGGGCCCCACGACAGGACTGTTCTTTTTTCCCGTGGAATCTTGAGCTGGCAACTCAGAGACAGGACACAACACATGAGAAATCTGGGATCCAGCGAGGGAGGCCCAGAGCTAAAGTCACACAGCCGTCAGCAGACCATGGAGTCTGGAACGGTGGGGACGGCTCTGGGGTTCCCCTCGGTTTCCAGAAGGAGTCCAGGGGCAGGGTTTTCGTTCTGCTTCCTCTCTCCAGGGCAGCCATCAGGCCTGGCGCTTACTGGGAAGACCAGCGCAGGCCTTCCGTGTTGACTTCCGTGGACGGCCTCCTTCGGGGATAAGATGACTCATTCGCTGTGGTGTGTCTCCCGGGCACAGTCAGAATCACGTTCCCTGATTCTGCAAAGGCTGCAACCGTCCCTTCAGGGCTACAAAAAGGTCACCTTGCCATGGTCACCCAGTTCAGGGCCCCAGAACAGCCTTCCCACCACAGCCCCGGGCTGTGGGTGGCCCTCCCCTCCCCCCAGCTCCCGTTCTCCAGCAGAGTCTTGATTTTCCCTTTTAAGAACATGTTATATATAAGTGGACATAAAACATACCTAAGCTATGGGGACATATGTATTTAGGATATTGAGTCTAATCTTCTGGGGAGTGTTACCTTCTCATTTTGGACCCACTGAAGAGAAAAATGCACTGTGCTTAGACCTCATTTTCCGTAAGAAAGGAAAGAATGACCCCCAAACGCCGAGTGCTTTTTGAACAAGCGGCAGTGCTGGCTCTTTCACCAAGTGTCTGGGCCCCCTTGCGATGGAGGCCGATACATTCTGCAGAAACGCAGCATTGAACTTGCACGTTTTGGCCGCCTTTTCCGGACTCCTATGTGTATGCGATTGTTCTCGTAAAGGTTCTCAGTGAGGTAAATAAAACCGTAGAGCCTTGGAAACATACTATTATTACAGCACAGAGCTAAGGTGTACAGAACGGGAAATAACCCTCCGAGGGACAAATTACATGTGATGAGGGCTAAAAGAATACAGTTCCTATTTCAGGAAGTCTTCCAGGCGGAGGCAGGGTTTTGGCAGTTTTCGCGCTGCCTCTCAGGACAATGCACATACACCAAAAACATTAGTCTTCACAGGCGCCCCAGAGGCCACGGCCGTCACGTGCGTGCCAGAGTTATTCCATTCCCTCCAATTCAACACAGATCTTCTTTATTAATTTTAATTTGTCATCAATAGCCTGACAGGCGCTCTTTCGGCAAGAAATACTGCATTAACTGTTTCACTCACTGTGGCAGCTATTAAAACCGAGATGGTGATTAGCAGGAATGAGGTCAAACTGAATAATGTGAGTGTAAGTCGCTACCAGCGAAATGCATAACACAGGAGGATTTATTATGTTCACTTGCTGAGATGTAATTTAAAAACAGGATATCACCACCTGCTATGCTGGCTCGTACGGTGACTCAGATCATTTAAACATTTCCTGCTAATATGTTTATTTGCTTCTGGCATATATTACACTTACTGTATTTCTAATAACTACAGTTAAAATAAACTTAATTGTTGCTATCTACTTCATGTAAACATAGCAGGCAAATAAATCACCCCGTGATTAGCTCAAACAATGCCAATTAGGGTGATTTAATCACCAATATTGGCACCAGAAAAAATTAGTATTTATAACCTCCTTGCAAAGAACTAAATTTAGTTCTCTTATTGAAGCGTCTGTTTGCTAAATAAGGATGTCCCTGGGATTCTGAAGGACTCTACTAGGCTAGAAATAACGTGACATACCATTAAGTGTGCCGAGAAAATGGTACATGTTTACAGATGCTGGATGTTCACACAGAAACTTGAGGTGTGCTCTTTTTGAAAAATCAAAAACCCAGGCACTTTGGTGAGCATCATTGCTGATCCGGGAATCACCGTCCACAGCATTTGGCTGTACTTTTTAAGGAATTTAGATCGACGTAGAGTTCTCTGTAATGGTTTAAAATGATTTTTGGTGGGAGGCCATTTAAATCGTAGGCTAAAAATAGAGAATATGTATTTTAAGTGTGCGGCATGTTTTAAATATGCAGGGTATTGTTTTAAATGAGCGCCCAGGAGACAAAGTAGCTAAAATTAGCTTTCTCTGAGTATTACTGGTCAGTTAGTCCAGCATGGTGTTTAACCCTCACACTGGATATCGTTAAGCCACTTCAAGCTCTTTCTGACCCTGGTCTGTAGACGGTAAGGAGTAGTTGCAGCAGGGAGCACAGGGCACACCGGCAGAGTCACAGTGAAAGGCTGCAGGCAAAGAGTTTCTGTGGCCCTGAGGCCTGGAGGCTTCCACCCAGATCCGGGAGGACACCACTCATGGGGCGAGCCTGATGTAACACGTTTTCCCTGCAACTTTCACTTTCACACCTGTGTGCGCAAAAAAGAAAGAAAGAAAAAAAAAACAAAGAAAGAAGGAAAGAAGGGAGGGAGGAAGGGAGGAAGAAAGAAAGAGAGAGAGAGAGAGAGAGAGAGAGGGAGGGAGGGAGGGAGAGAAAGAAAGAGAGAAGAAAGAAAGGAAGAGAGGAAGGAAGAAAGAAAAGTTTTATCTTAGCCATCCTGAAGTGGGGTGGTAAAAATCATGGCTTGGCACAAAATTTTTAAAAATCATAAAAGTCTCTTTTATTTTCAGAAATAACAAGTATTATTTTAAGAAGTACTATAAAAAATTATTTTCTGTGTATCCTATAAATCAAGAAAAACCCAAACGCAAGAGAGCCTGCAATTAATTGTAGGAGTTTGCTTTACCATGGGCAGAACTGGGATAGATGAGCAGCCCTGCAAGTCTTATTTTGAACCTTAAACAAAACCACAGCCAATAAATATCGCCTTCTCCTCACAACTGCGGTCTCCTAAGGGGGGCTTGGTAGGAACGCAAAGGGAATAAGTAAAGAAAAAGACGCACCAAAGATGCCCGTGCTTGCCTCTTTCACTCCCGTGAGCTGCCTCTGGCTTAAATCAACCAGTGCCACAGGAGGTAGTTTTAGTGCCAGACCTGTCACATCAGACAGTCAGAGAACTTTCAGAAGAACACCTATGAATGCTAAATATTGTCGTCCTGTTTGCAGAGCCCCGGCTCCACCTGGCCCACGGAAAAGGGGCATCCTGGGTCCCACGCAACCCAGAGCGCGACCCAGAGGCGCATGGTTCAGCCCCGCCCCCCCCCCAGGCCGGCCGGGTGCGGCTGGGCTGCGAGATCCCCCCTCATCTAAGGCAGCGACTCCGGGCTTTCCACGTCATCTCAATTGGAATCGATGATGGGAGAGATGTTTGTAAGTCGACATCAAGCAGCCCGAGTGCCTAGCGTTTATTTGTGCTGTTGTTTTGGCAGGTAATCCACGGCCCCCTTTCATCCGGCATGTCAGGTCTACAATCAAACAAAGAGGACTGGTGAATTCACTTTTACAGTTAGGCGAGCTGAATGCTATTACCCGTGTATTTGTCACCGACCTGCAGATCCCAGCCTCTCATCTGCCATCCGGACGGATGCTACAAAGTGAAGAGTCGGGACATGCGTTTCCCAGTAACTACCTGCTGCCAGCTATTATTTTAAGGATCCTGTGATTTTCTTTTATTTTGAGTAGAGAAAACAAGGCAGCTGTGGCAATAAAAAGGCATATCAACTAGTCACTTCCTGGCAGATTTGTCACTGGTGTGGATACAGTGGGACCTTTTTTGTTTTTGTTGCTGGAAAATGTATACACTCTAATATAATATTGTAAATCTAGAGTATGTGCTTCCAATAAAACCCTTTTTAGTACCTTGCATACTGGTAAACAAAATAAAAATGTACGCATCTTATAAAGAACTGCGGATACACACATATACAGGCAGGGCCACCTACAAACCGTGCATCCACAGCAGGTATTTTATATGATATGATTTGGGGATGAAAGTTATTATATTTTATCCCTAAATTACATTAACATAGCTCTGCAGCCATACATTATCACCGCTCTCCAATCATGTTCCTCAGTATTTCCTAACGATGGATTGTATTTTAGGGCCTTCGAGGATCCAAGTTTAACTAGATAATTCCAAGTTGTGAATTCAACGGCAAAAACCAAGCGCTTCCGGTAATTCTTTCATTTCTGCACGTTGCATAATCATAACCATCTTTTCCCTTGTTCAGTACATAAAGAAATCCTCAAAAATCATCCGTCACCAATAAAACATTAGTCATTCACTACGTGTTTTCAAATTAATTAGGACCGAGCTTTTAAGAGGTGATCACTCCTGTGGTGATGCCTCGCCACTAGGTGTTTGCCAAGCCACGTGATTACAGGCAATATGTCTCTGCCTTCACCCTCCGTATTTTGAAAGCTACGCAGGACTTCCGCATCGGGCTGCGAGGCTGCTGCCCGTGCACGCCAGCCCCGCCCCCAGGTGTGTCCACGGGACCAGCGTGTTGAACAAAGAGCTGGGCCGTGATGCTCCCTCCCGAGCAGGATTGGACAATCGGAACAATGAACTCGGCCCAAACAAAGAGTGATTAATGAATCGGGGAGCGGAGATGCCACGTCGGCCAGATCGGCTCAGAATGGGTCTTTGAAGGAGAAAGGGAAAGAGTTTCGGGCTTTAAATATTTACCATTTCATTCACCAATGGAGCACGTAAACGCAGAAACAAATATTCAAACATTATTTTCCCAAGACTCCATTGCGCACGCACACTGTACTCACGTGGGATGCCTGTTCATGGCCATCAGCGTGATGGAAGGCACAGGAAACGGGTTACAGGGGCCGAGAGGTTATTCAGAAGGGGCCATCTGTTATCACCCTGAATTTTCTTTGGCACAAGCGTCTCTTGAAGGTTCCATGGTACCATATAACCCATCCAGTGTCAAGAGCCAAAGTATCAGTCAGATTATACTGTTTCCACACAATATGTTACTCAAAAAATGGCCCATCGCCATGCACGCATGAGCCCTTTTCTTATTATTTACAGGAAAAACAAGTAGATGTTCCTACAGAGTGAACATCCTGCATTTCAAAAATGTTTTAAAACATCACTGCAGTTACAATAGTTGTGAGGTAAAAACATCACTGCAGTTACAACAGTCGTGAGGTGTTACTTTGTAATTGTCCACTGGTAATGTTTCCTTTCTTTTTGCTGTATGTGTGGTGAGGTGGTTGAAATGACATTGACGTTGGGGGCAACTAGAGGTGACAAAATAGCTCCCCCCAGGGTCTCCTACACACAGATGTTCAGCAAGTCTGTTGTTTCCGTTTGAACGCCAGGTGCTTGCACCCCACATGGCCCTGCGTGGTCTGCCTGCACACTCCTGAGCCCCTGGCAAGACAGTTCCCTCCAGTGAGCTGTGCTTGGTCACCCTGGCCTGTTTTCTGTGCAGGGCCCTGGCCAGGAGGGTGGCTCCCCTCTCTTGATCTAGTTTCAACTCTTAGCTCAAATGCCACTTCCTCCAGGAAGCCCTACATGACAGATTCCAGATCATGTTCCCTCCTGTGATCACTGCTCTTCCCAGGGCTCGCACAGTCTGACTTCGTGCTTCACCCTCACTAGGTGGTGAGTTCCCAGAAAACAGGACCCTCACCACGTTTCTTTCCTCAGCCCTAATACACGGCCGGCAGAGAGCAAGCTCCATGATAATTTGTCCAACGATGGATGGATGAGTGAATGATTACGATTTGCTTGGTCTTTATAAACAGGCAAATACACAATTCAGCCTAAAAGGTTTTACTAGCATTTCATTTTCAACCCGAATCATTGCAATTGTTTTCTCTAGCAATCCAAATTCTCATGGTGCTTACGGCTGTGTGAACTGAGCATTCAGGTTCAGAAAATTCAGCATGAGAATTACTAAAAAAAAAACAGCATCCATGTACGTGCGTGCACCTGTGTGCACATGCATGCACACACATGCATGCACACACACATGCACGCACACACACATGCATGCACGTACACACACACATGCATGCACACACACACATGCGCGCTTCCTGCCACATTAAGAAAAGAAACCAGCAGATGTAGGTCTTCGTCAATGAAGATATTTCCACTTTGCACTTGCAAATTCCAGACTCAGCTTTGGCTGACTTTGGAAATTCTGTAAGATTCAACTTTAGGGATTTTATGGAGGGGAGAGTACCTACTTCACTCTGCTGAGCATTCCACAGACAAGCCCGTGTGTGTGTGTGTGGGGGCTGAGAGGTGGGGGGGATTGTCATGGTGGTTGTTATTTTATACGTGTGCTACAACAGATCTGCTGATTTCTCCCAGCAGATCCTTTTTCTCCTTTCTGGGAGAAAGGCCAATTTTCTTCATTTTTAAAATACCATAACATTTGTGTTAGCAAAAACTACTATAAATGCCATCAGCTACAGAATTCCTGTTTAATTTCTATTTTGAGTTTATCAGAATTTGAGAAAAATATCTTTGGGGAATACAATTATCTGTGCTTAGCCTCAGCCCACAAATAAACACAAACCAACTGTTCCCTGCATCAGGGAACGATTCAGGAAAGTCCCTCTTAAGTGTAGATGCCGCCGCCAAGGCAAGAGCTGGAACTGGACCCCACAGTGTAACTAGGCAACGTAATTCCCATCCCAAGGACCACACCATGTGGCCCGGCACACTGACTCCGTATAAATCACATTAGAAGGGCACACAATATTTATAAAAAGCAAATACTGATGTTTCACACTAATTCTTACCTGAGTGTGAGTCAGTTTCTTGTTTGGTGCATTTAAATGGCATAATCAAACAAATAAGAACAATTAAGTCACCTAAGACCCAGACGTAAGAAACCGTGGCGTTTTAACATTTTAATATTTGAGACTGCCTAATGCTTCAGTAATGGTTAAACCTAGTGAAACTCCCAGGATGATGTTGATTATTCTAGGATCTAATTTTCTCCTCTGGCTTCATTTAAAATCATCATCTTTCTCAAGAGCTATTCTTTATTGTTTTTATAATCTTACTTCTTGGATATTAATGCATCTCTAGAGTTCTAAAAACTGTATTTGAGTGTTTTAACAAGCTATTCACAAAATATATTTGGTAAACGAATTAAACTTAAGTTATATTTTATTTTTATTTCTTATACAACTTTTAAACGTTTTTCTCATGTACAGTTATTACAAAATATTGGCTCCATTCCCCATGTTGCACAGTACATCCTTGAGCCTATCTTATACTCAATAGTTTGTACCTCCCACCCCCCAACCTCTGTATTGTCCTTCTCCAACACACACACTGGTAACTGCTGCTTTGTCCTCTATATCTGTGCGTCTGCTTCTTTTTTGTTATATTCACTAGTTTGTCATATTTTTTTAGATTCCACATATAAGTGACATCACACGGTATTTGTCTTTCTCCGTCTAACTTATTTCATGTAGCATAATCCCCTCCAAGTCCATCCATGTTGCTGCACATGGCAAAATTTCATTCTTTTTTATGGCTGAGTAGTATTCCATTGTATATGCATATATATGTACCACATCTTCTTTAACCGTTCATCTGTTGATGGACACTTAGGTTGCTTCCATATCTTGGCAATTTTAAATAATGCTGCTGTGAACATCGGGGTGCATTAAATTTAGATATTTTGGAGTGTTCGTCTGGAATACCAATCTAATATATTTTAGACTGTTCATGGGGAATATCAGTATTCATTGGTACTGGTAGAATCACAGGCTGGCTGGATGGTATACCTCCCATCACCAGGGGTGACCAGCAGCGTCTGCCTTTCAGCTGCTTCCTGGCTCCGGTCCTTAATTAATGCTCTTGGCTGGTGCCCTCCAAGCCAGAGAAGGAAACTGGCACACTCAGACTGTATCAGTGCATTGTCTTAAGTTTTTTCCTAAGAAAATGAAAAAGATATATTAATGCATATATATGGAATCTAGAAAAATGGTACAGATGAACCGGTTTGCAAGGCAGAAATAGAGACACATGTAGAGAACAGGTGTATGGACACCAAGGGGGGAAGCAGGGGGTGGGGGTGGGATGAATTGGGAGATTGGGATTGACATATATACACTAACATGTATAAAACACATAACTCAGGAGAACCTGCTGTATAAAAAATAAATAAAATAAAATTCAAAAAAGAAAAGAAAATGAAAAAGAAACAACAGCTAAACTGTCACTAGACTAGTCTAGATCCGTGAAGCCCCCTCTACCCCACCTCGATGCGGCAGCCGTCGGGCTGCCTGCTCTTCAGGCGCTGCTGCCACGGTGGCAGAGGGATCTCCTCGGCCGGACAGGGAGAGCCCTGCACATCCCAAACCAAACTCGGGCCTTCTGATCTCCTTCCTCATGTCATTGCCACCTTTGCATGTGACAAATGGCCTTCGTTCTTTTTCTTTCCTCCCTTGAACTTAATGTGGTCGAGTCTCTCTTACAGTCCCCATTTTATTTGTCTTCTCAGGGGGCTCTGCCCTGTGGCTGAGCACTTTGTGTTCCTGACCGTCTTCATTTCTTGTGTCGATCCGGGAGCCTCTGGTCTTCCGGTCCTTTTTGGATCCTTTGGTAAGAAATGTATGGCTCTACAAGCCACACGTGTAGTGTTGACGAGGCCATCGGCGTAAAAATGTAGGTTTCGCTGTGTGAGAACTCATGGAGCTGAAAGAGACTTCACAGGATCACCTATCGCCCCACACGCACTGCTTTTCAGAGGCTCAGAACAGTCCAGAGACTTGCTCAGGGTCACAGGGCCACTTGGTGGCATCGCCAGGGCCCGGGCAGGATGCCAGGCTCCTCACCCTGCGTCCCTCCCAGTGCAGCTGAGAGGACAATCTTCTGATGCAGAGACCACCCGGCATCTGCCGGGGAACACCACCTCCCAGACAGTGTTACCATAGAAGACACCACCCGACGCGCCAAAGAAAGCCACAATTATTCCTGAAACGTGACAAGTTCCATGCTAAAAACACCTACAACAGCGGGAACTTTGAACACGAGGCACAGTTTGCCGGGGCCCAGTTATCATCATGGTCTCTTAGATACACATTGCAAGGCCCAAACCATCACATATCTTGCCATCGACGGCATCAAGGACACTGACGACAGAAGTAGCTCTCGTTGGCTGGATGCGGAACAGGTACTCTACGTGGTAGAATTTATTGGCAAACTGTCTAGTTCCTCATGAAATCCCCACAATCAATATAAGTGGGTATTCTCTTTCTTCGTTTTACAGGTAAAGAAATGGAGAGTCAAAGAATTTGAGTACCTTTTCCCAGGAGATGAGCTAGGCAGTGGACGAGCGGTTTCAAGCCCAGTTCGCTGCAAAGCTCTCAGGCTGTCCTAGGAAGCGTCGTCGAAGTCATCCTGCCATTCATCCAGCAGCTATTGACAAGCAGCCCGTTCCTACCCACCTGTGCCCACTCAGAAAGCCCAATCAGGGAGCCCTGCCCCTCCCTCCAAGACGCGATTCCTGGCCTTAGACTTGCCTTGGAGAATTCTGAACTTGACATTTTAATGCCTCGCCTCCGATCTGTAACTGACCAGGCATTTCCCAGTCTTTACTGTTCTTCCCACACCACCTCAAGGAATAAGAAAACCTTCTTTGCTCAATGGATATAGAATACAGAGGGTGAGGAAAAAAAGTCTTTGAAAGAGAAAAGCGTTGATCATTTACCACGAAGAAAGTCTGTGAGTGGATTAAAGCATATTCCCCGGGCCTTTAAAGATATCTATTAGTAATTTACAGAAATTATGAGCGCCGAGAAGCTGGTTGTTTTCAGAATTCAGAGCTCAGCCTGTGGCCTTACATCAGACGACGCTCCAAACCAGCCTCTCTGGGAATTCACATCAAACCCCGGCTCATAATTTCTGTAATGACATATACTTGGACGCTGATTAGCTACCTATCAGCTCTGTAATAAAGGCGGCATAACCCCTAGTTTATCATTCATTTATCTGAAGTCATTTTGAATAATATCACAAGATTGTAATGTAATCATTATGCTGTACAGCAGTCCTGGGCCTGCACGCGGGGCCGGCAAGGTCAGAGCCCTGGCAGGGTTCACACCGCTTAATTTACTCACTTCTTACACATTTATAAAATTGGAGTCAACAGCGTAGTAGCGAAGTTGGACCCGCGAGCTGACGTTCACGCAAATTGATAATAAGGTGTCCAACAGGAAGTAGAGGGAGACTTAATAACAGTAATAACAGTCTTTCCTGAGAGCCGGGCTGCCACTTGAGTTTGAAACAAGTCATTCAGTGCTCAATGACCAGCACCGATTTCCTTTGACTCTGCTCGACCTGGAGGGTTTATCGACAACCACTTTGCCGCCATGAAGCGCTCTATTAGGAGACCGTGTCTTCGGGCCACGGGGAGGGTGTCGGCAGGAGGGTCGATTCCTCCAGAGAAGGATTTGGTGGGAAGGCTCTGGAAGCACAGCCTCAGCAAGGGGAGAGGAAATCGGAGAGCCAAGAATAGGGAAAATCATCGGCAGGGCGCTGAACTGGTGGGGGGGTGGGGGGGGAGGGGAGCTCTGCACAAACCCTGGGAGGGGAACAGGAAGGGGGGCAGAGGCGTGGGACGAAGGAATCAGGAACAGGGGTTCTGTTTAAGGGTGACTGTTGCCATTTATCTGTGTCCATCTTCCAGTCAATCCTCAGCTGTTTTCAAAGGCATTGACTAAATATTAGGTTACCTTGTAAGTTCCATGTGCCACTTCCCCAGCGTCTTGGCCATAGCTTGTCCTCTGCGGGAACTGGGGCAAGGAGGAGACGGCCACAGCGTCTCTGCCCCGCTGTGCTCGGCTGTGGTCACAGAGGCTAAGGACCCACACAGGCCTTTCTGCAGCGGGTCCCAGCCCACGGCCTGAAAACTGCAGTGAAGGGAAAAAAGGCCAGTTTGAAAATAAACATGGCCAGGCCACCCAACAGTAACAAAAAATCTGCAACAGTGAGTTTCCAAAGAACAGCTCCATTTAAATAGAGGGCAACACTGAAAAAAAGCAATCCAGTGTGCTAGCAAAGTTAGAGGTCAAAACATCAGGTTATTCCCCGAACATGCTTGTTAGTTTCCGCCCAGCGTCCTAGTCACATGTCGGGCCAGCCCAGCAGGTGGCTCCACACAGCTTGGTGGCACCTGCAAAACAGGAGAGTCCAGCCATGACCTGTCCAGGGGCCTCCTCAGGCTGCCCCCAACCAGGGGTATATTCAGTCACTGTCCAGAGAGGAGGGGAGGCTGGAAAGGCCTGGAAGACCCCATGCAGCTGCAGCTGTGGCAGCAGTGACTCAGCAGCAGGTGACAGGTCACGGCCGGGACCCCCGCCCCCCGCTCTGGAAGGAGAGGCAGATGGCATGGGGGGGGCAGCACCAGGTGCCAGACAGACCCAGTCACTTCCTACAGCTGACCTCCATCCTGGAGGGTCTGTTTCAGATTTGTACCTGGGGATGACACTGGCGTGCTCTGCACGGGAGTCCCGTGGGAGATGATGCACATAACAGTCTGACCAGAGGGCTCGGCTCCATGGAACCCTCACAAATGCTTTGTTATTAATAACTGTTACTGGGAATGCAGCTGCTTTGAGCTCTAGAAAGCAAAGCACCTTCTCATCAAGTTTCCTCCATGCCAGGTGTCTGAGCCTGAGACTTTTTTCTGATTCTCAAAACCCTTGAAACTAAGTTCACAGTGTTTATGTGTATGTATATGTGTGTATGTGTATATACACACATATATATATGTTTATGTGTATATACACACAAATTTATACATGTGTGTATGCATGTGTGTGTGTATATTTATACAAATATATATGTAAATATATATATACATTTTCCTGTGTGGGAGAATCCCTAGACTGTGTCAGAGTCACAACAGGGTCTGCTAAGCACAGGAGGAAAAGGCCCGGGGTTGTTACTGACGGCTCAGGACGTGGGCGTGTTGGTTTCCTCAGACGTGAGTTAATCATCTTATTCCATCTCGCCCCAACGTTCAATCTAAGCCCAGTAATTTCCTAGAAAGTCAGCTTTGTCAGCTGAGAAATGTCCAAGCAGAGCCACGGGGAGAAGCAGAGGGGGAGCTACTTGTTCTTTGCAGACGCCTGAGGAGGCAGGTTTCCCAGACAGGCCAGAATTCAATGTAAGCCATCTTGAAGCAGCTTTGGGACGGGTTTGTCCCCAAGGCGAATGTGTTCCAGTGAACTCACCACCAGAGAGAAATCCGCGAAAGAAGCTTTACCAGAGGTGACAAAGAGCCAGGAGAGTGGCCTGTACCACTCATGGGAGCTGGACCCCAGCGCAGAGACGCCAGTGACTTCCCAAATGGTGAAATTCAACGCAGTTGTGTGAACACACGCTAAATCCACACTGGAAGCAGTCACTCAAGTTTGAAGCAAAGTCACGGTAAACACGATCTGATCTTTGCTTCTCTGTCATTCCAGACAAACAGTACAACAAGCAAACACACAGGTCAGCCACAAGCCCTGACCTTCCCCCTCCCCGCAAAGTGGAACCCTCCACCTCTTCTTTCCACGGCTCACTCTTCAGCGAGGGGGCCACACCATTGGACACAAACGCAGCAAGTGTGTTCTGTCCCAACAGCTAAGCTTTCCATATGATTTCATGTCTTTAAGATCACCCAAACTTTATAAAACATAATCATTTATATTTTCTTCCATTTTTCGAGATACTGAAATGAATCAAGGACCAAGGGAATATAAAATGCAGTTCTATCCAAAACCTCAATAAAATGGGAGGGAAGCCTGGCCCTTCATTTTATTGGGAGGATTAAAAGATTGACACTAGGTAAGAAACATGTAAAAACAATGATCATAATGAAGGACTTGTCTGATCAGATGTCAGAATATACTCCAAAGCTACAGGCATTGAAATGTAGTGATGTTGTCCCAGGAGAATCAAATACATCAGTGGACAAGAGTTCAGATATATATACAGTGTCATATGCCTATTTGTATATGTATAGTTGTATAACGTTATAAAGTGGCATTTCAAAATACATTCGTTAATAAATGCTATTGGGAAAATTGGCTATCTATTTGAACAAAAACATTTGGATGCATTCTTCATATAATTCAAGTTTAACTCCTACCATTTAAAAGATTTAACTATTTAAAAATATAAAAATAATCAGACAAGCATTTGTATATTAGGGGGGTAAGAAAAGCTTTTGTAAATGCAGAAACCAAGAAGACAAAGCTTGGCAGATTTAAGAGACAAAGATATTAGGAGCCAGCCTATGTAAAGAAGATATATGAATCAATAAGAAATAAGACAAACAATTCAGTAGACAAATGTGCAGAAAACTTAAACAGGGTCTTCACAGATTAAAAAATATCAAAAAGCCAATTAAACATCAGAAAACAGAAAGGAACAGAAGGAACAGAAAAACTGTTCCTTCACATAAATAGCAAGAAATAAAATTAAAACCAAAATGAGAAGCCACACCCTCCAGATTAGCAAAAATCTAAAATTCTGATGAAACCAAATATTGGCAGAGATTTAGAAAGCGGGTATCATGTACCCCCCAGGTACAAGTACAATTGATACAGCCTCTTAGGAAAGCAAAGTTATCAGTACCTAAGAGACCCAAGAATGCAGTATCCTACAACCCAGAAATTTCATATCCAACTATATGCCTGGAGAAACTCTTGAAACAGGAGCAAAAGCTTATCACATTGTTATTTGCAATAGTTGCAATTGGGAAAAACCCAAGTGTTCTGCAATACGTAGGTTTTAAAAACAAACTATGTATATTCATGTACCAACATGGATACATCTCAAAATGATGCTGAGTTTAAATAACAAGTCACCAGGGCTTCCCTGGTGGCGCAGTGGTTGAGAGTCTGCCTGCCGATGCAGGGGACGCGGGTTCGTGCCCCGGTCCGGGAAGATCCCACATGCCGCGGAGCGGCTGGGCCCGTGAGTCATGGCCGCTGAGCCTGTGCGTCCGGAGCCTGTGCTCCGCAACGGGAGAGGCTGCAACAGTGAGAGGCCCACGTACTGCAAAAAAAAAATAAAATAAAATAACAAGTTACCAAATAAAACTATGACACCGTTCATGAATATTTAAATGCACACAAAACAATACCAGATACTTTTTATAATTATCTATTTTCCCAAGTAAAATATTTATATGACCTCGCAGGATCGTACAAAACCCACTATAGTAATTACGTATGTGGAAGGAGGTGAACCAGCCTGTGTGTGGGTGACAAAAGGATCAACACCACCTTTATGTTTTATTTTATGTATAAAATTTTTTAAGTCGAAGCAAATATGTTATTTCTTGATATTTTCTTAAATTATTCTTTGTACTTCTCTATTTTTTTTAATTTTCCATAATTAAAAATGTCATCAGTTCTAATATTTTGTGTTATCATTGTTGAACTGAATAAGTTCACACATTGCTGTTTTGCCTTTTTTTTTAATTTAGCTACATAAAAAAGTAAAAATTCTATTCAGAACAATAAGAAAAAAACATTGCATTAGAAACCTGGGTATAAAGAAGAGTAATACAAAGGCTATATTTGTTTGCAATAAAGAAGTCCCACCTCCACAGGAAGCCCAGGTGAGCGGTTAGGTGCTGGGGTGCAGCCCACTGGGCTCTGCCTATTGTCTCAGATCAAAACTCTGGGGGATTCTATCAACCAGATCAAACTGCAAGGAGAAAACACAGAGAAAAATGAGACCACTTAGTCACCCTCACTAAAAACTGAAGGGGGGAGGGGGGAGGAAGGGGAAGAGGGAGCTCCTGTTTTAGGACTTGCAAGGAAAATGAACTTATGTGCATCTCAGTCAGGACCCAACTTGAGTCAGGACTCAACTCAGTTCCAACTGCTTTAAAAGAAGAGAGTGTTCTAGGCTCACATGCCTAAAAAGACCAGAGTTGGCCAGGCCCCTGGGTAAGCTTCATCCAGGGGTCTGGCTCCATTTTTTGCCCTTCTCCCAGCCATACCCCTCTGTTAATCTTCTCTGCCTGTCTGGCTTGCCTCATGGCAGCAAAATGGCTGCAAATGATCCAGGCCTCTCATCACACTGTACATTGCCCGTGGCCCAGAATTTCCAGTAAGCGTTTTGAGAGTCACTCTGATGAGACTGCTTAGGTTACCTGTCTGCCTCGAAAGCAATGGCTGTGGCCCCCAGGATGGATGTATTGGCTGCTTGGATGAGGTGTCCTATTCTACTCCTGAAGCCAGGCTTGAAGTTAGTCTCCCTCTGCCACGGGACCCCTGTGGAAACTGGGGCCTTCCGGGAAGGAGAAGGAGGGAGTGTATCCAGAAGAGACACACACAGGCAATTTGCCAAAAGATAAAAGCTACATAACGCTTCGATTTGTTTATAACTCAGATTTCAAATCACTTTGCAAATTGAAATATGTACCAAAGAGACAATTTGTTGACACTTTTCCCAAGACTGTGAGGCCAAAGAATAGGTGAAAGTCCATCCAGTGGGAAGACCCCACCCGCGTGGGAGTCAGAATTCGGGTCCCTGTCAAGGTCGGTGTCTGCGCTCAAGTCCCAGTCACTCCCAGCACCCACTTTCTTCCCCTTGAGAATGAAAGGGTGAGTTTAAGAGTCTTTGGAAGTATTATTTGCCCTTCTAAGTGCAGGGTCAAAGATGATGTGAATTGCTTTATTACTGAAGTCAACAACTTCTACTCAAGGTAATTTAGCTCCCAGTGTTAACACATCAGAGGGAAAAATTGAGAAAATTTACTATCAAATTTAAATCACATTCTAATGAATAGAAACTTTCCAATTTGTAAAATGAGTGCAGTGAGTGAAAACTGAATAATTTAGATATTTGTCAATATCTAAAACCTCCTTTAATTAAAGCACATCTTAAAAAAAAAAAAAAAAAACTTGTCCCAACCTTTCAAAGAAAATTAGTAGCTTGAAAACTCTTCTCAAGGATTTATCCCTTTGGCGATTCTGTGTACTCGTATCATGCTCCGCGTTCTCTGCTCCTCTTGGTAACGTGGACACGAATAAAATATAAGTTTTTAATTTTCTAATTAAAAGGACTAAAAATAAATTTGCTGGCAAGGTAAAGGTGATAGACAGACTTTGTATCATGCTAAGCAAGGAACAGACATAGAAAGTAAATAATGAAAATTGGGAAAGGACAAATATGAAAAGTTATCAGACCCTATGCGTGAGGACTAGCAGGTGACACTTCACTGCGTGTGGCACACCTTGGACGAAGCACCCTAAGGTAGAGTTTCCTCCTGGCGCACTTGGCAAGCACCCATCACGCTGTTTCCTTTGCCGGGTACAGGGAAATTAATTTGCCATGTGACTGTAGCTTATGCCTTTAAAGAAAAATCGTTTTTTAAATCACCATGTTTTTAGCCTCTAAAAGCGAAGCTCTAGAAAAATCTGGAAGTTTCCTAATGATGCAGGACTTACCTATTCTGGGACTCTCCAGTACACAGTTTCCAGATTGCCTTTGAGTTTTGTCTCCCTCCCCCGTGTCAAGCTGTCAGCCGTCACTTCTGTTGTCACGGTGCCGTCTCCTAAAAGTCCTCTCGCATTCCTTCCAGCGTGATGCTTCCAGCAGACCGAGAGCTGGGAAACCGAGATCATTATGAATTGAATGTGAAAGCAGGGTCAATGACAATGTACTTAGCTTCCCTGCTGGCCTCTGGCACAATTATTTCAAGGCTTCAGAAGTTGCTCTCCTTCTAAGAAGCGGGGCAAGCGGCGCAGCCTCAAACTCCACTCTCACACTCACTGGCTGTGCGACCTTGAACACAGCTCACTTAATCTCTCAGGGACTCGGCTTCCTCATCTGTAAAATGGGGGAAATAATAGTTCCAACCCCGTAGTGGACATCACAACACATGGCAGGTATTTAAGCAAGCCCCTGGTATTTGGGAGCACAAACACCTGAGCTGCTGTTACTGGGCCAGTAGGGCTAGGTTTGGGGGTGGGGGGGTGGTGGACAGAGGCTGGAGGGAGGTAAGGAACAAGTTTAAGCTTCTAAAAAACTGCTCTCTGGCTTAACAGAACTTCTCAAAAAAAGTTTTTTGACATGTTACTCAGTTGAAGTTTGTAACTGCTTTAAAGTGTGCTGCAAAAGCAACAGTAAGCCCAACACCTCTCCTTGGTCTCAGCTCACCGCCTGGGGGAGTTTGGGGTATCCTTTCCCTTCCTTCCACAAACACCTATTTCCAGGTACTGTCCCAGGCACCAAGGATCAGCGCCAACCCACCTGGTGGAGCGTCAGGTCTAGGAGGGCAGACAGATTGCCAAGCGATTATAAATGTGACAAGCACAGCCAAAGGGAAGTTCCACGCATCGGGGCAGAGTGTGCTTGGGGCCTCACCTCACCCATTCACTTTATCTGAAAGCTGAAATACGAGCTGACCTTGGTCAGGTGGAGGTGGCACGAGGTGCTGCAGGGTGGGAGGGGGGAAGTCATGTGGAGTGGAGGAAGAGACCCCAGGAAGAGGCCCAACACTGCACAGAAGTCCGGAAGCAGAAATGAGCATGTCCAGAATCGTTGAAGGAGGAGGGATAGATGGACAGCATCTAGGATCACGCAGGGCACCGTGGCCAGGTGAAGATTTAGCCCTTTATTCTAAATACCTGTGGAACTATGAAAAATTAAAACATATATACTTGATATTTTGCCCAGTTTTATTCATTTACCTAAGACTTTAAGAAAACCAGATTTGTTTGCTTCACCAAGTTCAAGATAAGGAAGTTTTCAAGGAAACAAAATACAGAGTCAGAAGCCTCTGTGTAACATATTTCCTTGGACGTCTACAAATCTGATGGGTATCATTTTCCTAAGTTCATTTTGCTACCTTAAAGGACGACAATCCCAGAGCCCAGCCAGACTTCGTTCAAGGGTCAGAGGACTCTTTAAGGTCATCTATATGGGGGGAGATATTGAAATCTTTCCAAATATGTGAGTGTATACATTACAGTTGCAGAAGACGTGCCTCTCCCTATAATATGCTCTTGTGTGAGACCCTGTCTACTCCCCCCTCCAATTCTGAATGTCTCTTTGCAGGGGTGGGGAAGAACATTCTTTCTCAAATACCTTCTTCTTTGTTCCTATTTTTCTTTCAGATATCCTGTCATTTGATTTTAATTGCATCCACGCACTTGTCCACTTACTCTAAACAGCTGAAGAAGAAAAGAATTGCCTTGTGCTACATCCCAAATCCACATTCTCTGGGAATAAAAGCTGCTATGTCTACTCGCAGATCAGGTCCCAGCTAGGGCATCCACGCTGTCCGTGGTCTCTCAAAAACCTCTCAATCTTTGAGCGGCACTAATTTCACCTTTCTTTCTGGATGAGTGTTTTTCTTTTGCAAAGTAAGAAAGGATAAGGCCAAGAAATCTTTGCAGTACTCCTCATGGAAAAAAAAAAAAAAAAGATGGGAAATTGATCCCAGGGTTTATGCAGCCCTCCTCAGCACCTGTCTCCCTCCTCCCACCAGAGTCCCCGTGAAGCAGCAGTAGTGGGCTGTCCTGAACTCTCAGCTTATGCCAATTCTCCTCAACTTAAGTGAAGCAAAAGAGAGTGATTTAAAGATGTCCTACTTTCCAAGATCTACAGACTGTCTGCAGAACATTAAGGGAAATTGGCTATCAGCCCAAAGTGTTTTTCCAAACCACCTCTTAAATATTTTCTGGCCAGAACAATGTATAAAGCCCACACTGTCAGCTCAGAGGAGGGAAGACGAATGCTCTCCTGTTGCTCAGAGCCTCTGTTTGGCCCCAAAGCCCCCAGGTACTGTTAAGTTTCATTGTGATCCGATACCCATCTGCCAGCCTGGAGCCTTGGGGTGCTTCCAATGCCAGATTTATACAGGCTGATATTTGCATGCAAATACTAGCTAGAAATGAATACTATAACTACCATCCATAGAATTTGCAGGTCACTGTTCTTTACACCCCCTGCACGATTTGGGAAAATACACCAATTGCGGGTTTTTCTCATTTGATCAAACACCATCGTAGGCTTGCCTTGAAGACAGTCGGAGCCAGATTTCATCCTAAATGGGAAGAGGTTTCATGTTTATTTAGGGACATTTCATGCCGTCAGAGCGTCTGGAAGGTCAGACATATAAATAAGTAGTAACAAAAGGAGGAATATTCTGCTCCAAAAAGCTCTGGAGACGATAAATGAATATAATCAAAGGAAGCCCATCGTTTCCTATCACCTGTGTCAGGTCTTAAATCTGGGTCGCAGTCCAGTAATTAGGTGAAACAATTAAAACCTGGATGTTTTTGTAAAGGAAACCAGCAAGAATTAATTCAAACTTAATTGAAGTGAGGCAGCCGCTCTCTTGGATGAGTTGACTGGAGACGAGCAGGGGCTTTGCTCCGCTGGAGAAACGGGAGGGAGTTCAGGCAGCTCCAGAGAGATCCCCTCACCCCATCCAGGTTTTCACGGGGAGGCAGTCCTTTCTGGTGTGAATGAATGAATATGAATATGAAGAAGGCAAACCTTAAACAGACGGACTCCCTCTGTTTCTGGATCGGAGAAATTAAGTAGATTCATTGCGCGTGCACACCTGTACTGGATCTGAGGCCCAAAGCACATTTGGATATGTACAAGACCAAGTCTCTGTGACGCTGGTGGAGGGAAAGCACACAGCGGTGTGATGCGGAGGGCAGGCCGCTTTCATGCAGGGACCCTGGTCTGTCCTCCCATCGCCCTCAGCCGAGGCCACCATGTGACGGACCCAAGCCGAGCTCTCCGTAGCATGACCCTCCCCTCGTCTTCCCGTCCCAAGCTCCTCCTCAGACGCGACCTCGTGTCCTTTTTACACTTGGGGATTTGTCACCTCTTTCTTTTCAGCCGGCTGGCAAGCAGCTCAGTTAGCTGGAGCTCTAGGCTCTGTCTTACGGAGAAACAAAGGGACACCTTGTGAAAATCAAGTTGGTATAAAAGATGGTATCTTTGTACGAGGCTGTTTTCAAGAATCTGCTCGGGACCTCTCCTCCAGACTTTGTCTCCCGCCTGTTACTCCAGCTGAGCTGCATTCTGCTAAATGTGAGGCCCACACGCCTCACCAGCGGGGTGGTATCTGGGAGAGCGGAATCTGAGTTGGAAGGAAGACACTCCCACTGGAGATGAGGACGCCAGGCACACTACGGGTAAAGACACTGTCCAAACTGCCTTGGAGAACCCCAAACTTCCAAAGCCTCATTAAAGAGCCCATTAAGGACTGAGTAAATATTCACAAATGTGCCCCCCCAAAATTCAGAAGCCCCAACCCCCAACCTGCTGGTATTAGGAGGTGGGGCCTTTGGGAACGATTGGTCATGAGGGTGGAGCCGCCATGAATGGGTTTAGTGCCCTAATAACAGAGACGGGGGGAGCGTGCTCTGTCTGCCGGCCACCGTGGGAGGACACAGCAAAAAGACGGCCATCTGCCAGCCAGGAAGTGGGTCCTCACTGGACACTGGGCCTGCCACACCTTGATCTTGGACTTCCCAGACCCCAGAGCTGTGAGAAGTAAATGCTTCAGTTTAAGCCCCCCAGTCTCTGGCGATCTGATGTAGCCGAGACCAGGGGCTAAGACAGAGCCCCGTCCCCAGCCCCGTGAGATGTGAGACTGGCCGGGCAGCAGACATACCAAGGCCTCACCTTCACTCATTCTCCAGTTAATGGGTTTTCAGCACTGGTGCCTCCCGTAAGCAATTGGAAAATCCAGTACATAGCCCCCCTGTAGACGCAGGGCAGAAGGCAGAGCTGTGCTGGACAGAAATAAATGACTTTCCGAGGTTAACCAGTCAGTGATGACGCCGGACGGTCCTGGGCCCCCGAATTCCACTCCAATGCTCCTTCGTCACCGGGCTATTCTCCTTGTCAAGTGTGTGGCTGGGTTTCATCTCTGTGCTCATGACAATGAAGGCCATGGCGTCTATTAATCTTCACTACAGTCCTCATGAACTAGTTAAGCATGAAGGGTGACAGCCCCAGGCCCTGGGGCCTTGACAGATGAAGGTCCTGGGGCGTTGTGACTCTGGGATCTCAGGAGTAAGAAATAACTTTCCCTCTTTTGCTGGCCCCTGGCCATGGAAGGCAGGGCGGGCGGTAAGGACTGGTCGTTAACTGTCAAGCACTGGGGGTGCAGCCTGTGTCGACAGTGCTGGGCAGGCGGGGGCAGGGGGCACGACCTGGAAGCCAGAGGGGCTTGGCCGCTGGGACACAACCTCGTCGCCCTGAGGCCCCGGGGTGCGCTTCTCGGGACGGGGCTCTTCTCACCCGCTTACTGACGGGCCCTTCTTCGTTCCATCTGTTGAATGGAAGCCGCGGTTATTTTCTGAAGTCACACAGAATGACACATTTTAGTCACCCTGCCACTCCGGTGACACGCATAAATCAGGCTCCAATCGGCACGCCCTCCGGTGCCCACATGCCAAGGGGCGCACTTCAGGCCCTGGCACCTTCCTAGAACCTTCCCACGATGTCCCCGGCATTTCCACCCAGTGCGCAGTTGATGATATCAAGTGGGGCTTCTTGCCTTTGAAAGTGAAATGTACAAGTCCAGCCTGGGGATCTCTTCCCACATCCCCATCCGCTCCCCTACATAAGTGATAAGAAACAACCGGAACAAGACCCTGGGGCGTCACGCTGTCAAAAAAATTCTTAATGAAATTAAAACCCTCACACTCTAAGTAATGCTATTTCTGGCTGTGAAGCTTGATGCTGCAGATGTGCGACTATCTCCGCACGGCTGTCGGCCTGGCGGCTCCACGTCACAGGAGCTGCTACATGTCAGCGATTTGCCCCAGGGGATATGGGTGGAATATTTTAGACCTGAAGTGGCCTTATTTTCAGGCAATGGCACACCGTGAGACGCGCCTCCACCGTGTGCCCGAGCAGAAATGCCGCTTGGAAGCAAGGCAGAGAGATGCCAGACAGAAGCTGGTGGGAAAATGCCCTTGAAATATAAAATCATGCCCAGTAATCTACATTTCTAATTCTGCAATTTGGGAGGCGTCTCCCTGCAAACTGAAATCTCTTTCTTTTCCTTAAACAGCCCTTTGTCAATCTGATAGGAGGACCTGCTTCCAAGGCAGTCAATACCGTCATTCTGAAAACCGTATTTTCAGATGGGGGTGGAAGATTACAGAACCACCAGTGTTCGTTAGGGGTTTGCTGTTGACTCTCAAGACCCCACCCGTATTTCAAAAAAGAAAGGAAAAGAAGCACACTTAAAATAGAAATTGATGAAATGATGTTTTCTCTAAATTCTTATATATTTATTTCCAACCTCTTAATTTTTTGTGCTGGAGTTGGCTGGTTCATTTTAGATAAGCGTTTTCTTTACAGCAAAGGGAAACATTTTTTCCAAAGAAAGTAAATTCCATCTCAAAACATAACCCTTCTTCCTACGCAAGGTTCACCAAATTCCTAACCCCATCCCAGCAACAGAAATGTCAAGTTTGGTTCATTGAAGATGAAAACTCTTAGAGTGGAACTTAGTGCTGGGTTTATCTGTTCCCTCTTCCTTCTCGTGTCCCCCAAATAGTGTTAAAAGGCTTCTGCCGAGAGGCACAGGTGGCTTCTAGAACCATTCCTTTTTCTTTTCTGCTTAAACGTTTTTGTTAAATGTCACAGTAGTGAGAGTGTTCGGTGCTGGAGTTCAAGAAGTGTCTTATTAATTCTTCATAACACGGTGACAGGCAATGCTTAACAAACAAAGCCCGGACAAGCAAGCCCTGGTGAGTCACCGGGGCTACACGTGGCACATCCCTGCCACGGCCTGGGGAAGCTCACTTCTAAACAGGAAAGTCGTTTTTAACCCTGTTTTCTTTATTTGGTGTGCACTATCTGAGTCCCATTCCTGGCACTTTACACTTTGTTTTAATTGAACACATACTATTAAACCCAAACTAAGATTCCCAGTCTCTCAATTACCCGATATTTTTGTCTTTAAAAGGGAAAAAAAAAAAAGGCCAGGGAGTCGCCACTGCCTATATTTATTGGGAACCATCTGTTACGCCTCTAATTAAAACCTACTTGTAATGAGCTTGTTAGCGCGCAAACTGTGTCAGGTATAGGATATTATTCATGAAGCAGTTGTTTTGGTGGCTGAATGATGCCTTAAAATCCTATTAGTTTAACAAAGTAATGTATTAGTATTTTGACCCAGTGTACAAGAGACTTCAGAATGACCTGGCATTCTGCTTTAATATTCTTTTTCCTCAAATATGTTGCTATTTCTACCTAATATATAGTCAGATGGTGTCTTATAATTGCAGTATCAAATCTTTGCCTCAATTTCCAAGTGCAGGTGATTTCAAATGATTAAAGATGCACAACAGGGAATAAACAAAAATGCTTACATGCAATTATTTTTAATTAGTATTTGGCTATAAAGTGTATGCCTTCATAAAAAAGTCTGTTATTCACATAAACATCTGTTACCATACACACAAGGAAACACTGTAAGTCTGTCATCACATCACCAAAACAGAAACACAGAGGGAGGCTGGGCAGGAAAGCCAGCACTCTGAGTTTTTAAACAAAAGATGTGAGTCTAACGGCCAAAACAGACGTGGAGCCACACCCTTCAATTAACATCACTCACAATCAAAGGAAGAGCCCTTACCAATGGAATTGCACTTGAAAATGTTAAAATAGATGGAATTATTCTTTGCAAACAATAGAATCTCTGCTCACAAGACAATTTCAAATTCTTTTACTAATTTTGCCCCCATGCACATAATCAGACAGTTTCCTGTTGGCTTGCTCTCAACCGCCTGCCAATTTTCCAGTTTCTCTGCACTCTTATTTTTGTTCATTAATACATCCAAACTTTGCGAGATGCCATGACTTGAATCCCAAGTGCCGAATATTAGCCTTGTTTCGTGAAAGCCTCCAGCAAGGGGGAAAATACGTATATTTTAAGTGAGCATGCCCCCAACAAGCGTGGGGAGAGAGGTCCGGGGAAATAAATTAATACAGCTGTAATCGATAGCTGGAGATGAGGCTGCTCTGTGGAATACTGAGAGCACAACAAAGTGGAGGTGTGAGGATACCTGGCCCGTGAATTACGGAATCAGTGGGAATTGCGGGGCTCCGGTCGGAAGCACTTGGCAACACAGAGTTCCAGGACCACCCACCCCAGTAACCCAAGCGAACACATTCTGCTCACAGCCCAGAAGCTGCAGCTTTCATGAAAGGCACATTTCACGTGCCAAGAGAACTTATCTTCATTTGCATGAAAATGAAAACAATAATTTAATTGGATCACACAAATCTGCGTCTACGCTGCTGCTGCACTCTGTCCTGCGCAAATTAGGCTGCAGTTGTGACCCCTGGCTGTGGCCCCCCTGGGACTCACGAGCAGTTGTTACGGTAACGCCCCCTGCTCACGGCTCCAGCTTGGCCCTTGCAAGGTGATGTCTCCCCGGGCCTGACTTGGGCACGGCACCCTGGAGGGACGTTGGGTTGGAGATTCTTCCGGGTCAGCAGACGAGCAGAAGGACCCCGGCATCTTGCCCTCAGTAATTCTAACTGTCCAAACGAGGACCGGGTTGGAGGACCCAAGAGTGAGGACAGATCGGGTGTCACCACACGGCTCCTTGCTGCCCACCCCTCCAGCCGCCTGCCCTCCTTCACCTCCCAGGCAGAAGCCGAGCTCAGGAATGGAATCATCTGGAAGGCCGGCATTAATCTGCTGCCACGAGGCCTTTAAAACCTGGCCGCCCGGCAGCCAAAGACCCCACTCACTCAAGGGCAAGGTGCGCAATCATTAGCAGCCCCGTGAAATTTAAAAATAGAACCAAGAACAACTGAAAGGAAGAAATATACTGTGGGGCTCAATCTACTGATCAAGAGCCCCCCAAAGACAGGCCGTAAATAAACCGGCACAACGACCAGAAAAGGCAGGTTTTACATTAAGACGCAGCAAATTCATTGCCGGGGGCTGGGGGGCCGGGGAGCCAGGCCACAGCACTCGCAGCAGCTTTGCAGGCAGGCAGGTGAAAGATGGCCCCATTCCTCACAGGAGACGGGCTGGGCGAGGGCCAGGCTGCCCTTTGCTAAGCACCCGTTTCTCATCAGGGGATCCTCATTTTTCAATCGTGCCCACACTCGGACTCCGTCTGGCTTCCCCTCCACATCTCTCCTTCAGCATCGGCTCTCCAGGTGAGAGACAACTTGACCACGTCCCACCCTGACCACAGGCCTCCCTCCTGGTCTGCGGCTGAGAGTTCAAGGGCGGCTGTCTTCCAATTCGTAGGGACACCCAAGTATTCATAGGGAGACTCAGAGGCCAGGAGCACCTGGCCACACCCCGTTCTGATGGAGGGCAGGTGGCCCAGTGGGTGGAGGGACAGCAAGCCAGCTAGCCACGCCCTGGTCAGCTGTGTGACCCGGGACCTCTCTGCTTGTCTCAGAGGTGGAATCGTGAAACGTTGATTCGTTGAGGGGCTCCAACGAGTCCCACGGTTTGAAAAGCAAGGGTTTCTATTCCTGTGGAGCATGTGTTGCAAATGAAATAACAAAGAAGATAAATACTCGAGGTTAATCTGAGATAACCCTGTGATACCATGGGCCAAACTGCAGAGCATCCGTTACCGGTCTAGACGGCTCCCAGTAACATTCCCGGCCGAGCTGCAAGTGGGAGGAGGAAAGTGCGACACTCACCTTGGGCACAGATTTTGAGGTGGTGCCCAAAACGCCATAATCCATAGATAATATTTTAAAAAATAAAGATTCATGCAGATTAATTAATAATAGTGTTGCGTCAAACGATAGTAGAGACTGGGACCAGAGGACACATCAGTAATAATGACCCCGTCTCCATGCAAAATGGTGATACTTGATTCACAGTAGATTCCTTTCGGTTTTTTAAACGTTGCATTGAAGGTTTATAAATTTTGGTTGCTGGGTTCTCAGGCACCCGTTAAATTCTGAGTCCAAAGCGAGCACCTCGCTCGCCTCCCCCTGTCTGGCCTCCGCCTCCTGCTGTGGGGGATGCTAAGAGCAACCTGACTGATGTGAAAGCCTCCCCCCAATTCCTCCAATCAGGCGCTTGGCTCCCGTCTCAGTAGCTGGTTCTGTGCTTTCTTTTGCAGGCACCTTATGCTTTTGAAGATTGTATAAAGTTTCCCAAGGACAAAGCCCTACCAACAAATTCTGCAGCTCTACAAAGTTTATGGAAAGCAGAGTGTCTTCTCTCTGCTGAGGACTTTGGGGTCTTTGGGTACAGCAGAATATCTTCTGCGCTGGTTATTTTCTAACGTTTGTACTTAACCATGATAATTTCTTATTTGTACATATCACTCAGGAGAATACAGCCAGTATAAAATTAATCAGCATTAAGATGTCTGTTGGCATGCACTGCATCCAAACGGGCAGATCCTCTGATTTTATTGCCATTTATTCTCTTGTCAGCAGAAATTGGCCACATGGTGTAGAGGCGAGGCCCCTGGCCAGTCCAGGGACAGGTTTCTGGCCCCCATCCAGCCTCCTATGGGTGGGCCTTGGGCCATATGTTGGACCTGCCAGCGTCCACCTCCCCTCTGTGCACCTCTGCAGCTTCTCTCAGCCCCGCCGTCTCCAGTCACTGCATCACCTGTTGTGCACAGGCTCTGACCACCTTTGGTCACTTTGGTGACAGCATCTCTCATCAGACGTCACTGAGCATCTCTTGCTTCCTGACCCAGGCTGCCCAAGAGGACTTTCTTGTTACCTACATAAGCACTGCCTGGGAGAACAGGGGCGTGTACACCCTCGGGCCACACACCTTGGACCAGTGGGGGGCAGAAGCGATATTGCCAGGATTTTGTAGGGGCCTTCTGAGAAGTGTCTTGGAACAGCCCCTTGGAGGACAAAGGGAGAAGGCGTTCCTCCATCAGCTTCTGTCGTTCATTCAAGTTGTTTTTCTCCGAACTTGAATTTTCTGCTGGGCCTTTGGTGCATGAAGTTTCTGGTGTGTTCTCTCTTCCCTCATAATAATAACATCACACGGGCTGTCTTTTACTCATCACCACCCTTTCAGAGGTTTGTCCATCCTCTGGTTAAATTACAAATTTGTCTCTCTGTACGTTCCTCTGAATTCCTTCACAGCACCTACAGTAATACAGTAACACCTGAAAACACTTACTGCTCAATAAATACTGATTGACTGGTTGGATACATGAATGAAAAGCTCTGGAAAGCAAACTGAGAGTCAAAGAAAGGACTAGAGTCATAAACCCAGGAATTAATAAATTAATATGGATGATACAGACTCTTGAGTAACTAAAACAGGGCTGTGAATTGGAACATAACATATACTAGATATTGTCTAGAGCAAATAAATCAAATCACTGAGATGTTTTCAATAGTTCCGTTTAGAGAACAGAACAAATTTACATCCAAGTTATTTGGGTAACATTTGAAATTTGCAATAAGATGGTACCAGCTATTTAAAAACTTGGGCATGTTAAGGGACACCTTTCTTTCACCTACTTTGCAACTTGAAACAGTGTCTGAGTGCTTTCTATCCAACAGGCTGTGCGCCTCTTCCTTGTTCCTTTCTCCACCCCTGACCTGGGTGGACGGGCGACTTTAATCTGCTCGCTCTTCATCCGTGTGTCTTCCCTCCATGACAGCTTCCCTTTCGTTTCTGCACTGGCCCCATCTGTAAGGATGCCTCCCTTTTCCACCGGAATGGGTACAGGACCCAAGTCAGCCCCGGCCGCTGGCCCCAATTAGCAGTTCAGGAAAAGACACAGCTCACGAAGATGTCAGTGAAAGGCTTCTCAAAGATCTGAGATAAGGATGCCGAGACTACCTCTTTCTTTTCTCTCCCTCTTCCTCGGGCATGAAAGCTCTGAGAGCCATCCAAGGGTGTCTGGAGCTGGTTCCTGCGCAAGCCCCGTGGAAGGAGCTGTATGCAGAATGGGGTCAAGCCCAGACAGCAGTGTGTGTGCGAGAGAGGGACAGAGACAGAGACAGAGAAAGAACAAAGACCGACAATCGTCTCTGACCTCTGGATCCAGCTGTGCCAGAGCTCGGACCCTCAATGTCAAGAACCAACTAATTTCCTTGGACTTCAGCTGCTTTTCTGTCCCTTGCCATGAATAAATCCAACTAACACATTTATTTCTAGGAAGAAGGGTCTGTCCAAGGTTTGTGTCACAAGCGTCCCCGTCCATGTAATACGGGGCTTGACCTCATAACTGCTGTCATAAACACATCAGTGCCTCAAAGCCTCCGGATGCTAAAAAGTTTACTTCTCTTTGTGACTTTCTTCTTATGTGTCACCAAAGAGCACCTTTCTTCCGCTTCAAGTTCATACAACTATGTTCTATTAGGAACTCTTGGTGGCGAGAAAGATTTAACACTTAACTGATAGTGAGTAAAGATTTGTTTTCATTTCAAAGTTCATCCAAATAAAAAGTACATCCTGCAGCTAACTCTAAGGGGAGCCCTGTCAGTAAAAGCGAACGCTTAGCAAAAGCTCCTTAGGAATAATCTAACGAATGAGGTATTAATTTTTTTTTTAATTCTCAAATTTAGTAACTGTGGGAACTTTTTACTTTAAATGATTTGGAGAAACAAGACCAGAAGCATCCTTGGCTGGCTAATCCTGCTAAGCATCTATCAGTTTCAGTAGAAGCGAGCAGTCATCCGAGCCTAAGTACTGTTAAAACAAACTTTTAGGGCTATGACGCTGCATCTTTCTTCCCGGCCAACTTATTAAAAGATGAAGAGGAATACATGAATTATCATCTCTGTGTCTTTAAAATTCATCCACTTATTCATTCAACCACAATCTCACTGTGTCCTTTAGGTCCTACACCACCCAGAAGCTGCAGATACAGCGGAGGACACAGAAAAAAATAAACAAGCAAATAATTACTACTTATTAATTGAGATAAGCGCCAGCCGGGGGAGAAGCCAGAGTGTTTGAAGAGAATGATGAGGACACCTACCTTCCATGGGGTGGGCTTAGGTTTTCTGCCCTATGATTGCTTTCCCAGGAGCAACATTCTTTCTCTTAATATCTGTCCTTCCGCAGATGAGCATAGATAAAACCGAACTATAAACGTAGCCAGGTTTGAATACACACAGACACACAGTGGGATGTTATGAGCCCTCGTGGTCCACCATGAATGTGTTATTAGGGGTTGCAAACAAGGCATTCTCCCAACTGGAGGAGGGCTCTGAAACCAGTAAGGCACGTATCCGGAGCTTTCTTCGGATCCCAGCACTGCCGTTTACTATGTACGTGGCCTTGGGCAAGCGATCCATCCCGTGAACACAGGGGTTCTAATAACGGTGCGTATCTGACGGGGCTACTGCAAGCAGTAACTCACGAGCAGGCGTGGCTTGGGCGTGGGCGGGCTCCACGTCCGCGGGGAGTGAGCTTCCCGAGAAGCACAGGACAGGCTGTGGCCACGTGGCCAGCGGTGGGGACGTCCTCTGGACAGGAAGGACGCTTTTGCACAAACTGAAGATTTAGGCCCTTCCGCCCGTCCCACGGCTCCCAGAAAACTTCGTCTTCCCACGACTGGTGCTTTCCCTGCCTCGCAGCACGGTGGCTGCTTAGCACGTGCTTTAAGGTCACCTCCGAACACCAGCTGCCGGGCGGCCAAATTGGTAGAAGGAACATCACACTCTCTCCTTAAAAAGGACAAAGCAAAGCTGCTTCAGTTACAGCCTCATCTGCATGTGGCCTCTCGGAGAGTCCACAGCAGCGACTCCAATGCAGGTGCACTAAATTGTCAGGGCCTAGGCAGGGGCAAAATGGGCTTTGGACTCAACACGTCACGGAATGGGTTGTAATGTGTTCTGCAGAAGGAAAGGCCATCCCTGAAGAGCCCATGTGCACTGGTAGGTGCTATTACTGACAATTCCAGAAACATTTCTCTCCGTATATTAAATGGATGGGGTGAGAAGAAAATACAGCTTCTGTTTAAAAGCAAATACTGCATGCCCAGCTCCTGATTTCTCAGGTATGGAAAAATTCATTTGGGGGATAGATGGCCATTTGGGGGTTAGAAGAAGACCTTGTTAGGCCTTTTGGTTGAGAGAGATGAGGTCAGGAAACAGTAAAACAGAAATTGCTTACCTGTCCTGTCACCCAAGAGACAGCAGCTGGAGAGGGGCCGACACCCAAGACCTTGGGAGGCAAGTGGCCTGGGGGGTGGGCGGAGAGGAGTCCCTGGTGAGGGCTGTTCAAGCCAAAAGTATGGTGGCACTCAGGGCCTCCACAGGAGACCCAGACAGGGAGACGTTCCCCATGGGCAGATGTCAGACGGATTTGGGGGGCAATGATAGCCATGAGCTCAGACTCAACTGCACTTTGTACTGTGATGGCTTATAACCTCTTTCCATTTTCTCCAAACCTTCCATAAAGCCAACTCCGCACGAGAGTCTGGGGCTGGAGAACGCTGGGGAAGTGAAGGACAAGGGAGACTGCCAGCAGGGGGTGAAAAGCAGAGGGAACAGCTGAGCTCAAGAATTCAGGGGAAGTAGGAGTCAGAGCAAGAGGTGACCTGGAGTACCTTAAACACCACCAAATCCTTAGGAGAGAGGAAGAGTACTGAATTTCCCAGAGTATGTGAGACAGGACATCCAGCCATTTTCATGGCAAATATGAAAGGATAGAATAACCCAAGGAGTTTGGAGATGCCCACGTGACAGCTATGCAGGTTATGTGAGCTACATGCATATATCCAGACTGCTGTTTCCTGACATTTCTATGATAAAAGGAAGTCAGTCATGTCCTACGTTAATTGTGTTGCATGTGAAAGTTTTGTGGGAAGTCCATTTGTGTGGGGATAGGGAAGTTATTTATAATACTTTGAAAGTATGAAAAACATGAAGAATGTCTAGTTTCCCTATCTTTTCTCTGCTTTGCAGCTATTTTCGTGCTTCGGTGCATGAAGCCTCTTCTCTGATACAAAGAGCTGGCCCTCCACCGACTGTGGGACTCGGATGTCACAGGAACAGCAAAGGATACTGAAGGGAGGATGATCTCCTGGTCAGCCCAGTGATTAAGCCGTGCCGTTTATAGAGAAACACTGCTTCCCCTGGTGAGAAGGAGTCCGAGTGGGGCTTGACCCACTTTCTCAAAGATAGTTTCACTTGCTTCCAGTTTACTGAAACAAAGAATTCAATTTCTGAAGCACCTAATGTTTAAGTCCTACAAGGAGGGACCCTAGTTCACATCTCTGTGGTCGTATCTTTGTGGAATATGGAAGCTCATTCCCAGCATTAAAAAAAAAAAAAGATGTTGGAAAAAAGTGAACCTGAGATGCACATCTGAAAAAAATGGAGTCATCCAAGAAAAGTTTCATGTTGCTTAAGTGAGGTGTATTTTCCAGTGTCGTTTGAAGGACAGGCTGCTGAGGGCCACCCACGTCTCCAGGGGCAGAATGACCGACCTGCTGTGAAACCCTTTCTACGCTCAAACATGAGAAATGTGACGATCCTGTCTGTCTCCTCTTGATCACCTGAGCAAAAGGAACCATTCAAAATGTTGCAGGAAAATGATTGCACGGTCTTCAAGTTCTCCAAGACTCCAAAATAAAGAATTATCTAAACCCACGAGAGGTTTTGGCCAAGACCACATTACTAGTCCTAAAAAGAAAATGTGACATCAAACAGCTTAGTCAGAGTTGCGAGCAAATGAATCTCTTCTTTTGAGATTCAGTATTGATGATCAAGGGCCCTCTGGACACAATAACAGAAAATAAAACCAAATGAGGACAGGTGGAAACACTGCTTTCTCAAAGGAGACACCGATAAATAAATAGAAATCTCTCTCCATGGTTAGCTGTTCTGCATTGTGAATGTCTCTTGGTCATCAGCACCTCATTTCTATTAACTACAGTAAAAAGGAAAAAGGGCAAAATCAGAATTGAATCTCATGATATCCTCTCTTTGCCTAACAAAAATAATCTTATTTCTAAAATAATTTTGTTTGTCTTCATCATTTTTCACCCCTGAAAATAATCATTTTTCAATAAAAATAGAGTAAAAACTGTACTTCCAGTTAACTATGGCAGACGGAACACACTTGTTTGTGTCCATCCCTTCCTGAAATACCACTAAAATGACAGTAATGGAATTATAAAAAGTCATGAACTCATAAGGACAAAGAAAACAGGATAGGGGATGACAGGCAACAAGAAAAGATATCAAGTTTTGGGTGACAGAAAGCAGACAGATGAGTGTAAACATTTAGAATAGTACAAATAGCTGAAGCATACCTACTCAGTCAGAACGAAGTCAATTTATGCCGCAGAACTCCAGAAAGGCCCAGATTTGAAGGTACCTGGTACCTCTGAAGGCGTCAGTACACATAATGATTCAAAATACAGAAGCGATGAGAAGGCTTCCTGAAGAGCCCCTTAGACCCCAAGTTCCCTTCCCCCAGCCCAGACTGCCCGGAAGCGGCCCCTCCTCCACCTTGGCAGAAGAGAGGCAGAAGGTTGCCTTCTGGATGGGCTGGTCCCAAGACTGGACTTGGGGACGCCGGGCCACGTGAAGGTAAAGGCAAGGCGCCATATTGAAAGCAGGAAAGTGAGAGTCTGTGTGCTGAGTGCTGCGATGCCCCATTTGCTTCTCCTCTCAGCTCCTGAAACTTACAGCCTCCAGATAAGAGCTGGGGCGATTGTTCTCTAAAGAAACTGGCCCATTCAAAAGAAGAGACCCTCTGATGCTGAACTCTGCCCCACCCCTACGGCATGGCCAGTCTTTATTTGAGTACCAGACGGCAAAGCCACCAGTCCAGAAGCCCCACTCACTGACAGCGTTTCCAGAAACCTCTGCAGGGCCTCGTGCCAGACAGCCAACAGGGCCCACATGTTAGAAGAAAGCCACTAATTTGAGTCAAAATAAGTAAACAGTGAGACAACTCATAGAAAACAATGTGAAGTGAGCAGAATGAAATGGCCAATAAATTTGCAATTAATATTATCAGAGATGAGAGGTTTGTACATTCATAAAACCAGAATGTAGGACTAATTTTTTTTAAAGGAACATTCAGAAAACAATAAAAAGTCCTTGGAAACTAAAAATATATTTTTAAAATGCAGTAGAAGATTTGGGAGATGAAATTGAGGAAAGCTCCAAGAAAGAAGGACAAACTGTTAAAGAGAGAAAATAGGAGAGAAAAGATAAGAAACTCAGGAGGGTTGATCAAGGGGGTCAGATATTTAAACAGGAGCGCCACAAAGAGAAAACGAAACAAATGAAGGGAGATGATTGAAAGCATTGTTTTTTTAAAGATGTCCTTAGACCTAAAGGCCATTGGTCACTCGATTGAAGTCCACCAAATGCATAGTCCCGTGAATACAAATAATCCTACACTAAGGCATATCATCGTGAAATTTTAGGACACCAGGAGTGAAGAGAAGATTTTAAAATGTTCCTGCAAAGACGAGGAGGAAGGAGAAAAAGAAGAATTAAAATTAGGGTTAAGAGCAACGTTGGAAGCTCAGTAACAAGGGAGCGATGCCTTCAAAAGTATGAGATGAGATCACTTACAACCTAGAATTCTATACACAGCCAAGTGATTAGTTAAGTGTGAGGGTAGACTGAACATTTTCATTTATGCAAGGTCCCAGGAACTTACCTCACATACAGCTTTTCATAGAGTGTTACTGGGAAACTGAAACAGGAGAAGACAGGACTCTGGGAAGGATGTCTGCAACTAAAAAAATGGAACTGATGAATTACCTGATGTGTGACTGCATTAATAAAAGTTTTATACCCCAGGCAAAGATTTGGGATAAGAAGCAAAGAAATTTAGCAAATAAAATTACACAAGTTTTTTAAAATGAGGCAATCACTAACTTCAGGAAAAACAAAAAGGTCTACAACAAAATTAATGTAACCAAAGTAAATGGCTCTGAACATTTGCAAAGTCAAAATAATGTAAAAACTCAATATTACCTTAATCTACCCCCCTTCCCTCCCAAACAATTTTTTCCCTCCCAAATAATTTTTTCCCTCCCAAATAATTTTTTTCCCTCCCAAATAATTTTTACCAGGAGAGGGCCTATTCTTCTATTAAGTTAAAGGAAAAAGATAAATTCTAGAAAACCAACCATTTGACGTGCAACTTTTTCTCAAGGGCAGCACAGTTTTCCTCTGAATGAGACCCTGGATTTTGAGGGTTGGACTGAGACCCCGTAAATACATCCTCTTGGATATCAGAGCTCTCGGAGTTGAGGTTCAGATTTCAGTTGTGGCTTGACTTGTTTTTAGTTGTGCATTTCTTGCCTCATTTCAAATGGACATTTAGACCAGCTTTACTTACCTTCCTCAATAGTCATGTCCTTTGTCCTCTCATTCATTAAGATATGGGCTTGGCTGCCTTTCAGAAAGAAAACAACAGTCCCAGCTATAGGTGGTACAGGGTTAATGCGATGCCTTCATGGTGTGGGGACCCAGGGTCCTCTCTAGAAGCTCTGCCATCGCTAGACGTGGTACTGAGTGGCAGTTAAGTGTGTAGACTCTGAAACCAGGCTATCTGGGAAAAAAATCCCAAATCTGCCATTTACTGGTTGTGTCATTTCTCTGTCCCTCAGTTTGCTGATCTGTAACATGGGAATACTGGTTGTGTCTACTCCATCAGGTTGTTGTGAGATAATAGGTGTAAAGTACTTAGAACAGTGCCTGACATAGTAAGTGCTTAATCAGTGGCAATGATCGTCGCCGATCCTGAGGTTTTCCCTCTTCCACTGGTAAAGATGCCTGCTTAACCTAAACACTCTGCAGCCAGCATGGAGGACTGTCCGTACATCCGCAGCCAGGAATGTGCCTTCATCCCACTGACAAACTGAATACTGTGGCCTCAACCAGCTGCAAGGACACAGGAAGATGTGGTCTTCATTCTGGGCACTCAAGAGCCCCCTAAAAAAGTCACCGCCAGCAAAGGTGACAATATGAACCGGAGGACAGCTAGCAGTCTTTGCCACCATTCCTAAGTTAGATGCGTGACGTGACGTTCTACGTTTATACTGTAAGTTCAAAGATTAAAATATCAAACCATTGATCTGCCAACACATGTATAATGTGTTTTACATTTTGTATGTTTTGCCTTGATTTTTCCTCAGTTCAGAGATTAGTTCTCTTCAACCGTATTCAAAACAAGATACGTGACAGCCCCTGCCATGGAAACACGTAGGAGACATCACTTACGTGTTTCTTTAGTTTTATCACAGTGAGTACATTTTTGTTATATTTAAAAGGGAGACATGAGACTCCAGGAGACAAGCAATCCTAGTTTTATCGGTGCAATTATGGGATATTACAACTACCGAAGCAGAAATCTCAAATAGAAACCTTGTACGTTCATTCGCCATAAAAAACTCTTTTGTCTTGGAGAATCGAAAGTTGTAAGAATGGTTTTCTTTAGAGCAATATAGAAACCTTCTTTTTTTGCAAACAGCTAAATAAAGGCTGGCAAAAACACTAAGTTCATTTTTTACTGCAGATCTTCAAATTATAGGAAACTTGTCTCCTGGCCAGTATGGGCTGGCTTGGAGCCAAAATAGATGTCTCCAATCTCATCCTCACCCTTATACTTATTGTGGGCAAGATAAAAACGCTTAATTTTAAAAACTCAAGCCAAGCATTGGGTAAGAGGCAGTGTGGCTCCCTAAACTATTCTGGTCATGGGAAAAAAATCATATTACTTTACACTAGTTCATTTTTTTCAGTCTCTAGAAATCAAATACTGAGAACATGAAACTTTAAAAGAAAAGAAGTCTCAAATAGTTTGATAGTCTATTATAAATCAAGTTTTAATAACTAGAGGTACATACAAGAACAATCAATAGATGTGAAAAGACTCACTGGTTAACTATTTCTGAGCACTTGCTTTCCTTAGGTGGGTTGGCCTAAGAAAATCGGCAGGCATCTTTCCACTTCAAAGCACAAAAGACATCTCTGCTGTTTTTAGCCATGTTACCCTCCCCCCACTTTTTAATTAACAAGATTTGAGATCATTTGGCAAATTGTAACCACAAAAGTGAATACTGTGATTGGATGATATTTTTTCACTTGAAAAATAAATCTCAGCACTTCCCTCCCCACGTGTATTTCATAAACGTCGCTTCCGCCCCATATTTGTCTTGCTTTCAAAATCTATTATGCCGTTGTCATTTCATTGAAATCAAAAGCTATCTCTTAATTACACAGGTATGGATTATAAATCTAGTTACCCCTCTATCTATATGTTCCTTTTTTCTCATGATTACAGCTGCGGGCCTAGCTTTGGACACAGAAGACCAAAGTGGATTTTACTGGGTGAAAATTAAGACTTGCAAAGTTGTACAGCCTGGAAGACAAAACAGAGCAACATACATGTGTCTAGTTTACAATAATAATGTGATCTTGGGCTGATGGCATAATGCAGAACTTGTGAAGTCAATGGCTTTGCAGAAGGCAATGAAAGCTGCATTTCCTCCCGATAAACTTAGCAGGTATAGTTTAAGTCCTATTTCTAGTAGGAATTAGAAAACGTTGCAGTTGCTGATGTTACAGGGAGCGTTACTCTTGCAGCCTAACTTGCAATACGTGGCCTTTCGTAAGACTCGAGTCTGCCACGTAGCCTGGTAATTAATCACAAAGAGGTACCACCTCTTAAGCGTTAAACACCCTTTAAATGGTAAAAAAAAAAATGGCTGTATTGCTAAGCACTGAGATCTGATCCATTTAGTATTAACTTTCAGCCTTCGTTAAAGTGGTTTTAATTTTATTTGTGTGATGTTAGTGCATTTCTGGAGAAATAAACACCAAGTTTTTTTTTAAGCTGAGGGTACACGATATGCTACTTACTCAAATTGCAAGCTGCATGGGGCTTTTGCACATGAAATGAAGATTCCCATTTTTAAAGAAAAGAAAAAAAGACCATGATGGTAAGTTGTATTTGAACACACGGTGAAGACAAACGTGTATTGAGGACAGCATTGCAGCAGGTGCTGGGCTGGGATGATTGGATGAGCAGGGATGCTCTAGGTGTGGGCGCTCGACCCAGGTTGCCCACAGCCCAGGTAGGAGGCAGGTGAGGACTCAGGTAAGTGTGACCTGATGAGGTTGAGGGCTGTGGAACTGAGGGAGGGAGCTTGGGGAGACCCGGACCCCCTGGGAAGCCTGGAGACTGGGCCCCTTCTGATAGTGGGTAACTTCCCAGCCACCCACTGAGAGTCTGGCTCAGGGCCTAGAGCCCTCCCCTGCTACCTGGTGGATCTGGTCAGGGGCAGGGGCAGTGCTTCTGGGTAGTGGCTCCAGAAGGGCCCTTTTCCCAAGGTGGAGGATGAGCCAATCCAGAGTGAGCCCGCTCTGCGGCCCTCGGGCCTGGGTCCCTAGCATGTGTCTGCAGAACATTCCAGGCACTGGCAAACGGAGAGGAGGAGCTGGGCCCTGGGGTCCCGCGTTCTGAATCCCTCCCTGCTGGACTTGCACTCCCATCGCCTCCCACCAGGGGCGCCAGGAGCTTCAGGTAAGATCTCTGCCCAGCAAGGGCCCAACGGGGCTGCCGAAGCCCAGGGAGCCTGCCTTCCTCCTCCAGAGATGTCAATGGACCCTACTTGGTGCCAGGCTCAGGGCAGACGGCAGGGACACTGAGATGAGGTGGCCAGTCTGATGGGGAACCATGTAACAAATGACCTTTGGGTGGGTTCTAAATGGCCCCCAGCCCTGCTTCCCCCTGCCCTGCCCTTCCTCCCTGGGTGACCATAAATGTTAAAGCGTTATCTGTTGACGATTATAATCATACAAAGTCAGGACAGATGGGCTCCACTCTTCAGCTCGCAGCCATAAAGTTTACAAACTCTCTGTGGCCGGGGGATAAATTACCCCTGCTGATACCTCGCTCGTTTACACTGAGCATTTTTCTTCAAGATTTTTCCTTTCAGTCATCTGGCCAAAGAATTTTGCTGTTAAACCAGCTTGATTTTCTAGAACATGCAGAATATTTTGGGATCTGCAGAGCAGGTTAGAAACCATTGTTAATGATTAGGCAGAAAGGATATTTTCAAGCACTAAAGGGAATCCCAGTTTCTTCTTTGTAATCCCATGGGGCGACCGAGTAACTGTGTATTCCCATTAGGTTACACTGGATGAGAAACGGGCCCCCGATGGTTTATTTAAAAGTGTATTGTTGAAGATAATGGTTTCAGATTAAGTTTTTAGGCTCCATGGTCACCGCTGTTGTTCCGTGGACTAATTATGTCTACCTTAGATTCACTAACGTGGACCAATCAAGTTCATCATATGAGATAATATTTCTCGTGGTTGTTTTCCTAGATTTTCGCCCCACAATGGTACCAGTGGATATTGTGTAACAGTATAGAAAAGGAATGATTAACTCAAAGTTCAGGTGTAAGACAGGGTCAGAAAAGAAATGTTCCTGGATAGAGTGAGCATTTCAAGATTAATCTGTGGCTTGAAACATCAACTTATGATGCATTTTCTATTTTGTTATCAAGGGAAGTCTGAAGGCTGACACACAAGTGATCACAGTGTTTTGGTGCCATGTTCCGTGATGGGCTTTTCATAAAAATTAGCTGACATTGTCATGAGCACACAAGGAAATTTATAGCTTTCATACTGGACTGCCATTCCCAGAGCAATTTCCAATCACTTGGGCTTTTTATTAAGTTTATTGTTCTTTTATTGTTCAGTGGAGTGTAAGCAGTGAGATTACAAATAAATGTAAGTTCCACTGGCTAGGAAGGCAAGCTTGTAGAACTAGGAGAGAAGCGAGTGAAGGAAGGCAAGCGTTAATCTGAATCACCGGTGATATGAAACACCACGAACGGACGTTTCTCGTTACCTGCTTATAGACAGAAGTTGGCAAATTGACATTCCATTCACATTAAAGTTTTCCCAGAAAACCCTCCGAGAAGTCTTTGTGCTGAGACTTGGTATGTTGCACTCTGCTTTGCAATGTGAAGAAAGTGCATCGTTTTTGTCCCTCTTCCAAGTTCCTTTTCAGTTTGCTGTTGTTGTCTTCTTGCCTCCTGACCTGCCAAGTGTGTCATGCTGGCAGCTTGGAAAACTTGAGCGACCAGCATGCCTGTGGGTCCTGCTTCTAGAATCGATGCGACCAGCGGGAGAAGAACCAACTTTCTTCTGACGCTTGAATTTAGTACCATAAGCACACTGGGCCACTTAATTTTCCATCCCAGCTTTATTTTTCCCCAAAGAGATGGTCCTCTTAATCACTAAAGTTTTAATGTTTTTTTTTTTTTCTGGAGTTGATTGAAAGTTGTTATTTAAGGCTTGTTAAGATGAGAGCAGAGGTGATTTGAAGGGAGGGGCAACTGTGTGCCTCTAAGGCCCTTCTTATGTCTTGGCCATGCAGGAATCATCCAAGTTAAGAAGGTGACTTTTTTAATTCTAGTGGGCACCAGTGTGTCGACACTGTGGGCTGCCAATCCCCCCTTGTACTTGTTAACAGATTCCAGCTTTTGTGTCCAGCTCCAAGTGATGGATCATGATTAGCCTAAAGCAATTGTTTCAATGCTTTACCGCATTTTCCCATCCTCCCCTGTGGTGAAAAGTGGTTATGAAACCTAATTCTGGCCAATAAAATTTAAGCAAAATTGTGCTGTGGGATGGCGAAGGGGGTTGTTTCTGGGACTGCTTTAACTTTCCTGATAAGACGGGGCAAATGTTGCTAGCACACTTCTTTTCTCCCTTCTTCGTCTTTTCTGTTTTAGACCTGGGCTCTGTCTGGAGCTGTGGCAGCCATCTTGCAACCACGAGGCAAAGAGCTTCAGGACAAAAGCCAACGCACCAACTCGGGGTTGAAAAGACAGAAAGGACTTGGCCATGATGGCATTGTTGGGCAGCAGGAATAACACTTGCCCTTGCCTCCCTATGGATTTCCATGTGAAAACCAAACCTCTATTTGTTCAGGGCAAACAATCATTAGTGTGCATTCTGTTTCTTGAAGCAAACATGTCCCTATGATACAGCACCAGACTCAACTGGGAAGCTAGTTAAAAATGCAGATATCCAGCCCTCAGCCCCAGAAATTCCCACTCAATATGTTTGCAACTGGGCCCAGGAGTCAGCACTTTTAACAAACATCCCAGGTAATTTTTATGCACAATACCCTGACTTAGCTCACAGCAAAGGAAAGGATTGAGGGAAGCCAGTCTTCTGGGGCAACACAAATCAACAGTGTGTGTCCCACCTGTCTGCCTGCTCTTAAGCCTGTTGTACTTGAGCCCCAGGTTCAGAGTATGAGGGAAATAAAACAGCTTCCATCCAAGATAAGGGGCGAGTCGAAGAGGCTCTCGTGTCTGGGGTTGACCTCACATGGTCGTCTCAGGTGGCTGGTGAATGTGAGTCTCCAGAGGACATTTACCCTTCACCCCAACCACCACGGTCTGCAGTCAGAACCTCTGGGCCTCGGGGAGGGCTGGCAGAGGGGAAGGGAGGAGGCCTGGGGAGGCTGCAAGGCCAGAGCAGACTTGGTCTCCGCTAGTCACAGCTTGAGGCAAGAGGAAAAGGACTAGACAAGCCCCAACTACAGAAGGCCAAGCTCGGGACCCCAGCAGAGCTGCCTGAAAATGCAGATTCCTGGCTCCAGGCCACCACACCTACAGTATCAGGCTCCCTGGAAGTGGGGCCCAGGAATCTGCATTCTTGGCAAGCTGCCTAGGTGATTCTGACACCCACCAACGTTGGAGCACCACGCCTAGAGATGGCTGGGATTTATTCGGGGCCCCTTGCACTTTCACTCCCTGGGACTTTGGGGTCAGCCAGAGCTGCCTTTGAATCCCAGCTCTGACACTTACGAAGCCTGTGGTCACGGGGCATTCCTTAACTCTGATCCAGATGTCTGGACCAGGGGAATATTCATAGTACAGGCCCTGCAGGGGGGAGTTGGCAGGATCAGATGAGATCATAAATACAGGGCACTCAGCGTGATGCTTGAGAGATACACGATGAGCACTCACAAATGTGAATCACTTGTATGTTATTATCGATGTTATTATCCCTGTCTTGGTGCCTCCTCTCCCAGGTGGGCCCCACAGGTGCCCCAGGTCATCTAGGCTACAGGTGGATCAAATATACAAGTTCTCTTTTCTCCACTTGCTAGTTCAGGAAAGGGGCGTCTGAGAAAATGACTCCGTTTAGTTTGTTAATGCCTGGATGCTGTGGTCATGTTTTAGACCAAGGAAGGAGTGTCTTGAGTTGGCACAGGGAAGGCTCACCCCAGGGATGGAGGGGCTGCTGGGATGGACCATGGAGCCCATGCAACTCGACACCTTCTGCACCGGGCGGGGACCCCGGACCGCAGCTCAGGGCAGCAGAGGAAGGGAAAGGTGAGGCCCAGGGAAGGCATCGCAAGGCTACCTCTCCCAAGATGATGGAGCAGAGAGGGCTTGGGGCGGGCCCTGGGTGCCCAGAGCTGGGAAACCAGTCTGGGTTCCCCTACGTCTCACCCAGGGCACTGGAAACGGTTTACAGTGAGGAATGAGTAGAATAGTCAAAAGAAAACAGGGCCCCCTATACCATTTGCCAAAAGTCCATAGACTTTGATGCTTACCTACCTGAATATGGCTTTCTTTAAACCCATACATTGGACTTGGAGTAAAAACTGATATTCAGTTTATTAAAGAGTAAGTATATTCTTGAGATATATACTAGCAAAAACCAATGAGAGCTTGATTAGGAAGAGCTAAATAGATACCCTGCTGGGGTGCACAGCAACCCTATCAAAGGGGCCTTATATAAGCGAGAGGATCTGCCCTATAGCTGACCTTGACAGTGGGCAGCCCTTTCTCCAGCTGCTGGGTCTGAAGCAGGGACTGAGACCTGGACACGGGCTGGGCGGCCTGTCCTCCCAGGCCCCCGCCCTGCTCTCTCCTGTAGCCTCTCTAGCATTGGTCCAGACTGTAAGGAAGTGAACGCCCCATGGGAGGTGCGAATTTGCCTCCTCCACCCTGGACACTCAGCAGATGCAGCGGGCCAGGCAGGCTCACGCCAGTTGAGTGAGAGCCAGCACCGCATCACCTTTCTACGCCGGCCGTGTGTTAGCAAAGATGTCTCTCCACTCAGACCAGTCCGGAAGGGACTGGTTTGGTCTGAAGCACTGCAGTGAAATGCTGAATCATTTTGAAATAGCTGCTTGCAGAAAACAAACCACAGAGGCTATTCAAATGCTCAAAGACTTTTTGAGCACTTGGTTATAAGACCGGAGCAGCATTGAAATCACTTCTTACCAATCCGGACCTGAAGGCACAGCGCTGAGCACACTTGGTGTTTCTTTCATTTGTCCTGAGATAGCGTGGCCGTTCCTAACTTTAAACTGTAGAGATGCTTATGCTACCTGAAGTACTGAGATGTCTCCTAATGATGAGAATGGAATGTCCCTCTGTAGCGTCTGCAAACTGTCCGGGGCACCCAGTGTGTCCTGGTGAGTGGGAGTGGTCAGGGTCCTGGGGGATCTGTGGGCTGGGGGCTTCTGCAGGAGGGACCTGACCCCCACTTCTTCCCCTGACCACCAGGGCCCGACACAGTGAAGCGCACAGTAGGTACTTAATGACTACTCATGACTGACCTATGGCGAGTAATCATTAGATTAATATTATCATAGATGGACAGTGTCTCATTCATTTCCAAGGAGACACTTAGTAACCACAAGTCTGAAGAGAGATGAATTCTGTGCCTCATTGAGTTTTTTAACTGTCTCCATAAAACAACTCTTTCTCCATCTCCGCCCCTTGTGAAGATGGTGACCAGATCTACCTGTCCCTGGAGGTTTCCCCACCAACCTCTTAGAGTCCACACCTGGGCGTGAGCTGGGTGCTCCCCTCAGCCATCCGGTGATTTGCTCTGTGCCCCCGTCCCCCTCCTACGCCTTGCCCCCGCCCACCATCCACGTCTCTCCAGCCTTCTAAGGCCCTCTAAAATCTTCCTTCCCTTCCTCTTTCCTGATCCTTCCAACCAGAGGGAACGTCCTCCCTCCTCTGAATCCCCACGTGCCCCTGGGAATCTATACACCATCCTCACTCTCCCTCATTCATTCATTCATCCATCTCCCACTCACCCCGCCAGCAGCTGCTCCACGCTGAGCACTGTGGGTCATGAGCCCCTGGAGGAGAGAAACTGTGACTTATCCATCATTAAACTTTCCAGGCCTGGCTCAGTGCCTGGTTTACAGTAGGTTTTCCAAAATCGCTTTCTGGATTAAAATTGAATGGAATACAGGAGCGGTTGTGTTTACCAAGACAACACTTTAAAACAATGTTCATCAAAATAACTAATCATTACTTCCATGTTTCAGGGGTAAAATCAAAGGGGGGAGCCCTGGCCGTTTAGGATGCATTATTCCCTTTCCAGAAACCCTGCTTGTGAGGTCCTCTTGCCTCCCGCCCTGGGCGGCCCCGGTCTCCAGCCCCCGGGGCTAACTTCTCTGTCACCCACAGGCAGTCTTTAGCCTCTGGGCCTGGGAAGCTGGGCCGAGGCCAGCCCTGCAGGCAGCGAGGGAAGCCCACCCATTTTGCATCTGTGCAAACCAAAGTGCTAGCAGCAATATTCATCTTAATTTTCTCTTTAAACCCTTGAGTTGCATTATAGCTTCCATTGTGCTGGTGACAGACAAATGCCTTGCAATAAATCAAAGTTAGGGTGACTGATACACTAAACACCTTTGCTTAATGATGTGATTGTTTCTTATCTGCAAAGTAATGTCACTTATGGCTTTGCCATTTATAGTCAATGTAGTGTTAGACCATTTTATGTCCCTGATGCCTCTGTGGCCAGCCCATTAGCTGTGATTATGGACCAGAGGGGATACAGCCACGGAAAGCTTGGAGGGAGAAGGCTTCGGAGTGTTACAGCATCGCCACCCTTGAAAACCCGCTCCTGGTACACACTCTGCCTCCACTTTCTCCTAGGCTCGGGTGCGTAATAAGGCAGCAGCTGACATTGCCCATTTGTGTTCCACCTGTGTCAGTACTGAGCATCTTCGGGACAGCATGGTAGACATTAAATGTTAAAAACACAACGAAAAGCAAGGGGCCGCCTCCCTCTCTGGTGCAGTCCCCAGCCCAGCAGGGCTCAGGCAGGTGCAAAGAACAGGGAAGGACCAGCCGTGCGGGCAGGTCTCCCGTCGGGCTGGCCTGACTCTGCCATTATTCATTATTTGCTCGGCGTTGCCCAAGCTACTCTCTTTGATCAGGGTATCAGTGGGGAGAGCAGAGTCCACCTGGGTCTCCCTCCTCCACTCTGTCCTTGCAGTGAGAGATTTCTCCTCCAACTTCAAAGGTGGACCCCAGGGTGGGACCAGGGCCCGGGCTCCTGGGCAGCCGCCCACTCCCCCCACGCCAAGCTCCCAGCCTGGAGCCTCTGCACAGGCCCTGCAGCCTTCCTACCTCCTTAGGCTCCAGGTCCAGACAGCACTGATCCCGGAATCCCTGGCTACTCTAGGGAGAAGGGCAGGAGAAGCTAGCAGCCTGTTGGAAGCATTGGAGAAATCCTAAGATGTTGGATACCTGGGGGACAGCTGTGGGTGTTCAAAGCCATGCCAGGCCCTTCCCCACGGCCCATGGATGCCACTGACCTAGGAGCAGTGCATTCATTTGACAAGTAGTGACAATAGCGGGTAGAACTGTGTCTCCAAAAAGATACATCCAAATCCTAACCCCCGGTACCCGTGAATGTGGCTTTGTTTGGAAATGGGATCTTTGCAGATGTGGTGGAGTTCAGATGAGGTCACACTGCGTTAGGGTGGACCCTAATGCAATGGCTTGTCTCCCACACAAAGAGGGAGATGTGAGAGACGGAGACGCACAGACACACCACACAGTGGCCGGAAAGACGGCCACACGATGCTGGATGCAGAGACTGGAGGGCTGTGTCTACGAGTCTGGGATGACGAGGATTGCCGGAAGCCGCCGGAAGCCACCAGAAGCTGGGAGAAGGGCTGGGAACAGATGCTCCCTTGGAGCCTCCAGAAGGAACCCACGCTGCTGACACCTTGATTTTGAACTTCTGGCCTCCAGAACTCTAAGAGAATAAATTTTCTGTTGTTTGTAGCCTCCCAGTTGGTAATACATTGTTATGGCAGCCACAGGAAACTAACACAGGGACCAAGGGTCTGCACTGGGCAGTTCAATGAAATGGTGGAGCCTCATGCACTGGCCACGCCTGCCCTCAGGGGCTTCCACTCAGAGGTGGAAGGGCTTCTGAGAATTTGGGTGTCAGACACAGGGGGTTAAAATATAGTCCTTGTAGCTAAAAAAAAAAAAACCAACATTGTCTGCTGTGAATGTGTATTTATGGTGTTGTGTTTTATGTGTTTGTCTTGGACTCCTGTGTGCACCATACCATTAATTTTCCTTCGATGTTTTGAAAAGAATGATTTCTGTGTTTCTCTCGGCTAAACATGACCAACAATGGTGCGTTCAACCCATCCAGCCAAGCACATTTCCTGAGCGCGTGGAATTTGGCTCACTCACTGCCGTCCTGTCCTCAGTGCCCACCACCGGGGATGTGAACCACTCCTCAGAGTTTAACCACTCGTTCTGTTGTTTAACGCATGTCAGGATGCGTTTGGACACAAGGCAGAGGAACCTGCTAGAAGCGGCTCCATGATGAAGCCCCTGACTGTTCCCCACAGGAGGAAGCAGGTGAAGCTGGTCTAGGGGTAGGGATCAGAGCTCAGCCCCATCCACAGGGACGCTGGGTCCCTACCCTTCCTTTTAGCATGCTCAGATGGCAGGTCCCTGGCTGGGCTCCCTGCACCCCAAGGTGGCTGCTATAAAGAGAGGGAGGGAAGGAGCTGGTGACGTGACTGTCACAGACATACTTCATTTCAGATTAGAGATCATCATTTCACAATAAATACAAAATTATAACATATTAAGGAAAATTCAGGGAAATAATGCAGAGAATTATTGTGGAGAGTATCATCTATATTATCCATAATGATAATAAAACAGAATTTTATAAATGACAGATGCAGAAATCACTCATCATCATCAAAATTACCTTGAGGAAAGCCAACTGGCTTCTGGTCCAGGGTCCAGGGTGTCTTTTGTTAAGCAAGGCCCCACCCCCAAGACTCAGAGGTAGCTGCGCGTCCAGGTGCAGCAGGTGGAAGGGCACGTGGGCAACGTGGAAAACCAGCAGGGATGAGCCGGATTCACACTGTGCCAACACCGCTTGAAAAAGGAAATCTATAGGACCTCCGTATCCCCCTTACAGAAATCGCAAATGCTACGAACTGTTAAACCTTTAAACCAAATGTGATGTTTCAGAGGTCTGACACTAACAGGAACATTTTAATTAAAAAGTAGGAAGTAAAAAGTAGGTAGGAAGGCTTGTAAAATTCTCTGAAGTCAAAAAGATGTTTTAAACATGCAGGGACACTTTGGGGGCAGAAAAAAAGGGAGTTTTGCAATAGTAACAGCTCTGTTCCGTTTTAATATTTTTGAATGTAGAGGCGTTTTTTAATCCCGTTCCAGAGAAAGCAAGACTTATCGCTGATTATGTAGTGGTAACAAATGGTGAGGGAAGCACTGTAAACACTGCTCCAGCCCGCATTTTATTTTTTGGTGCTATCTTTCCACCTCTGGTTGAAAATAGGAAAAAATTAAATATGATTGCAAGGGACTGCTTTATGTTTACTCAAGAGGGCTTGAGGTGGAGCAGTCCCGTAACAGACCCATTTTTCAAAGGGGGGCGCCAGGGCACGTTCATTCTTCTAAGTATCCTCAGTGCTAAGCTCACCATTAGGGTGGTTTTTTTCAGTTCGGACCCAAATTAGCCAGCGTTATTAAAGAGTTTCAGTTATTTGGCTGAGAAACGGCTCCCTTTAGAATGAATGCTCTTTCTTCAACCTTTCAGCGTCAGTTATCTTTTGAAAGCAACTTGACCTGGAAGCAGGCAACTAAAGTTGTGGGGACTGTTAATGACAGTTTTATTGGGCATTACGGTTCACATTTTGAGGTCTGTATATAATTGATCTTTCTCCCCTACATGAGAAACACAGCAATAAGCTGGTTGCGGTGCCACATTATAGATATAGAGAAATAATAATGATGTCACCTTGAGATTCAAAGATCGTGGAATAGTAATAGTCTCCTAGCTCATTTCTCCCAACTGTGATGACCTCTCCAATACTAAATCTTAACAGTCTCAGCATTATTTTTGAATTATTCATGCTAGCCCTTTCCCTCACTACAAAATCAAGGAAAATGAATGCATCATGCTCTGTCAGCTCCACAGGTATTTTGGTTGAAAATATAACATGTTATTTGGTATCACAAAAAAAAGGGAACCAGCGTACAAGCAGCCATGCTTACCTTGAACAGAAGCACACACACAAACAAAACACACAGAAGAAATCATTTGTGAAGAAAAAGAGTGAGTCATACTCCCATCAATTTGGATCAATTATTGGCTAGTCATGTCTGGGTTATCTGGAGGGTGAGATGTCTATGACTTTTACTTAAAAGTGCATAATAAGAGTAGCTTCTAGGGAGGCATGGATTGGGAGTTTGGGGTTTGCAGATGCAAACTATTATATATAGAATGGATAGACAACAAGGTCCTCCTGTAGAGCACAGGGAACTATATTCAATATCCTGTGATAAACCATCATGGAAAAGAATATAAAAAAGAATATCTATATCTGAGTCACTTTGCTGTACAGCAGAAATTAACACAACACTGTAAATCAACTATACTTCAATTTTTAAAAAAAGTAGATTCTATCTGCCATCCACCCCCTTATTACACTAATAACTAAGTAACATTAAGAAATTTGTCGCTCTCTATGCTGGCCAGTTTCAGCCAATGCTAAACTTAAAGCTTTTGCTTTTAAAATATCAAATCAGCATATATTTCTTATTTTAATTCAAATTATGTAGAGACAGCAGCTTGGCAACTCTCCTAGTCTAGCCAGCCTAGAGAATACGGGAACGCTACCGTTTTATTCCAGTGATGGATCTCATAAAAAGCGCATGTGGGAATAAAATAAAATGCATGTAAATGTAAACCCAGGCAGGTACCCTGATCCATCTGTAGCTCTTGACCTTTAAGTTCATGATGAAAAACAAATGTCAAGCTTTCAGAAGACAGGAGGATCCCCGGCTTTGCTGGGTGGTGTTCACTGTCGCACAGACTGTATTAATTTAGTATGGCATCAATAACCTTGAAATCAGGACCTCGCACGAAAAACCCAGGTTTATGTTTATTCAGAAACCAAAGGAAAAAGGCAACTTTATTTAAAGGAGCCTCGGTGGCGAGTGGGCGGGTGCCGCTCACACTCCGGATTTTTGGAGCTGCTTTGCTGGCTTCCATGGCAACAGATACTTAAGAGGATGAGGACCCAGAGATGTTCCTTAAAGGGTCTTAACGTTTTCCGTATAATTCTAATTATAGGTGTGATTTGCTCGTTGGGCTAAGTAGAAACACCTGGAGAAAAATCATGGCCCGTGACTCCCCTGCCTCAGCCTGCACTGCAGAGCCCGGGATGAGACAAAGCCCTCTTTTGTGGGGCAACAGAAGCTTAGTTCTCATTAGCAAAATACATTTTTTTTCCTGATAAAGAAAGAAATAGAAATCATCCGTTCTCCTCACTGGACTCTAAACAGAAGGCATTCCGTATGATGAAACGGTGGCGATTCTTCCACACAGCAGGCTGTGCATGGTTCCTGCTGGTGAGAGAGCCTCTGTCACCTCCTCCTACCTGCGCTGTGGTCAGGTGAGTCGCAGGCCTGGTGGAATTACACGGTGCGTTCACAGCCGTCACGGACCGAAATACCGTCAGTGTAGGTTTCATTTAAGTGTGTTCCATGGTATTCCAATTCTCGAAGGCTTCTTCTTGGCAAAAGAACTGGTATTTTGTCTTTTCCATTGCTATCAATTTCTCAGTCAAAAAAAGAAAAGCAAGATTACAAGTTTCCCTTCTCTCTCCTGGGAAGAACAGCCAGCCCATCCTGAGTTAGGGCTTCCCTGCCCGGGGAAAAGTTAAATGCTTCTCTCCATGTTTCAGATGTTGTCTGAATTCAAGCCCCACTCAGCCTTTGGCTGGAAGAGCCCAGTAGTTGGGGTTCGGGGGTGGCGTGGTGGGCAGAGTCCTGCCCCAAGGAGAGATGAAAGCGTTCTGCTTACCTGGGGCTGGATAAGGGGGAGTGGCTGGACCTCTGGCTCGTTTTGCTCCCCCGGGCCTGGGGAAGGAGATGATCTCAGAGATGGGTGGTGGAGATCGGCCCCTGCCCCTTGCAATGGCCTGGAGGTAAACTCAGGTTGTCCCAGTACCTTTGCATTTCAGATAAATGATACAGATAACATTGGGAGTATATTTATACTAAAAATCTTGTTGTTTATCTGAAATGCAAATTTACCTGGGCATCCCTGATTTTTATTTGCTAAATCTGGAAATGCTAGGCGGCCACAGCAGGAGCTGAGATGGAGTGGCTGCCTGGGGCCTGAGCCTGAGCACCTTGGCTCTGCCCTGGCTGGGAAAGTCCTCAGGCGAACTTTCTCCCAAATTCTAGCCTTTCTCTACTCCAAGTGATCTGGCAAGCAAGGTCTAAGGGTCTTCTTCCCCCGGCTGTTCCACTTCTCAAGACCAGGGCTCTCTGCTCCTTCGAAGGCTAAATCTCCATTCCGGGGTCTGGCAGAACAGAAAGGGCAGTGGCCTGATGGTCAGACCAGGCACCCACCTGGGCTCTTTCCTGGAAACCTACAAGATCCAAGGCAACATGTTCATGTTCTCTGGGTCTTCCAGTCTTTCCTTGCCCCAGAGGGGTCTGGACTAGCCCAGGGCTTTGAAAACAACACTCCACAGAGCCCCAGAAGCCCTCAAACCACTCTCTTCAAAAATAACCAGCCCAGCGATGCCTGTGTCTGTTTATATGTGGGACTTCAGATTCTGTCTGAATACAGGGCTCTTCTGCTCCCAGGATTGTTGGATCCCAGTGGACTAAGGGATGCCAAATACCCACCTGGTTCCTTCTACTTGCATTGATCTCAGTTCCTCACTGAAGAACACGTTGTTGCTCCCTCTTACTCCTTCAATAAACATGTATTAAGCATCAGCGTATGCTAGGACACCCCAATGAATAAAGCAAACAAAAATCTTTGCCCCTGTGGAGATTATCTTCAAGTGGGAATCAATTGTCAGAAAACACAGGTGATGACTAGGTCACTGGTGGAGTCCTTTAGGAGGTGAAACTGGCCACGAGGAAGAATCAGAGCAGGTTTAGGTGGATGGGTAGTTCAGGAAGAAGTGGATACAGAGGGGACTATGCAACTGAAAGCAGGGTGCCCAGGCAGAGCCTCCTTAGGAAGGTGGTATTTGAGCTGAGACTTGAAGGAGGTGAGAGCTAGCCAAGGTGCTGGAGGGAACAGCATTCAGACAGAGGGAACAGCCAGTGTTGGAGCAGGAGGGTAGAGGCAGGGCGTGGAAGGGGAAGGAGAGGAGTGGGGCAGGAGAGGGAGCACAGAGAGGGTTCTGAGCTCAAGAGCAACTGGCTGCCTTAAAGGTCCATCTGGCTGCCGGGCTGGGAACCGGCTGCAGGGAAAGAGGGAGGAGAGGAGGCCATAAGGCCGGTTCCCAGCGACCAGCAGCAGATGATGGCAGAGATGGCAGGAGACTTGGGCTGACCCTGGATGTGCCTGAAGCTCCCACCAACAGGTGTCCTTGCCACAATAAATGAGAGGACTGGGGGAGGACGCCCAGACACCTTCCCTGCAACCAGAGGGTAGTGCTGCCCTCGCCTAGTCCTGGAGCCAGAGCGCAGCCGGAGGGCCCCAGGCCCCACGTCTAAATATTAGGAAGTCTAAATCGAGCTAGCAAAGTATTTTCTATCCTCCTGCTTTTGTGATGATGGAATAGAAAAATATGTGAAAAGTTAGGGTTCTTATGTGACTGAAAGTTGGCAACATGTCACTGACGGCACTTAAGGCTTACTGCACAGTCTGGAGGTCCTATTCATGGGCCAGCAAATGTTTAAATAAGTGAAAAAATAAAGACATCTATAGTTCATAAATTAGCATGAACTTTTTCCATAAAACTTACTTTTCTTGCCTCACTTCAGTATAATCATGAATTAAGTTGTATGACCAAGATTTTCACATAATTTGTCTTCTAGTACCATTAATGAAATGAAGAACCAAGAACTAAGTTGTATTCAAGTGTATGAAATTCAAATGTATTTTTGTCAAAAATATAAACTGAATGTAAAAAATAAATTACTTTTCATGATTTCAAAATTTATTTTGCTTCTAAAAATTCAAAATTAGCTATTAAAATTAAGAGGCAAAACATATTTGAATTAAATTTAAAGCTAAAATTTTAATTTTCATTTCTGAAAGTTTAATTAGACATATGAAATATTTCGATAAAAATAAAACTATCTGTGGCTCTCCTGGTCGTCGTCCATCCAGTTGTCAAAGTAGAGGCACGTTCTTTCACGTCACCGTAGGTTATACCTAGACTTACATATATGCAAATTTGAGACTGTGAATTGTCTAATGTTGCCATCCATGCTCCTTAGCAACCAGATACCACTGTGATGAGTGCCATGCTCATCTGTAAGTAAGTCTGGAATCACAAATCAAATGTGAACACAAGCAAGAAAATGGACACTGGGTAGTACTGGGGAGTGATACTTCATTATGCTAGAATCTATTGCATTCCTGCTTAAAGAAGGATTTAGCAAGTTAATGCATCGTTTTTGGTCTTATTGAAGCTCTTTGATGCTCGAATCCTGCCAACACTCAGCAGCAGTGTCTGTCTCCAACATCGGCTGGGGCTCCACCACATACCTCCCTGGCACTCAGACTACGACTAGGACAGATAGTGTGGGGATCTTGGGGTCTAAATGGTATCAGACTTGAGCGAATGTTTGTGGAGGTGGTGGTCCTACCCAACCAGATCGAAGCCCTGGATCACACATGTTCTTGAGAAAGTGACGTGTATGTGTGTGTGCGTGCTCACTTGTGCACATGCATGCTTAGTATGGCGACCCTCTAAGTAAGGAGCCCCCTGAAGTGTCCCTTTGGTCCAGGTCTGTAGGCAGCACCACTTGAAGGATAGACTTGCCATCACCTAAGATGGGGAAGCTGTGGATGAAGTAGCTTGTTGCGGGGGGGCTGGCGGGTAGGAGGGTGCCAAGATCAGGAATTTGGGTTTGAAAATGTTGAGTTGGAGATGCCTTTTAATTACCCAGAGGAGAGTGTGTAAGCAGTTGTATGAATGAGTCTGGATTTTGTTAGAGAGACAGAGACTGGGAGAGAGCTGGGCTGGACCAGTGAGCCACTGCATGTGGATACTCTGTAATGCCCCATGACTGGACAGGACCAACCAGGGAGAGAGTATAGACACAGAAGAAGAAGGCCTGAATCCTGGGGCACGTGACATCTAGAGTTGGGGACAACACACAATAGGATGTTCATCATTAAAAATAAAACAGAAATAACAAGCGTTGGTGAGGGTGTGGAGAAGTTGGAACACATATGCACTGTTGGTATGAATGTAAAATGGTGCAGCCGCTATGGAAAATAGTATGGCGGTTGCTCAAAAAATTAAAAATAGAATTACCATAAGATGAAGCAATTCCACTTCTGAGTATGCACCCAGTAGGACTAAAAGCAGTGACTCAAAGAGAGATTTCTACACCCAAGTTCACAGCAGTACTATTCACAATAGCCAAAAAGTGGAAACAACCCAATGTCTGTCAGCAGACAATGAAAAAACAAACTGTGGCAAATGCATCCAATGGAATATTATTCAGCCTTAAACAGGAAGGAACTTCTGACACAGTCTACAACATGGATGAACCTCGAGGACATTACTCTAAGTGAAATGTCAATTACAAGAGGACAAACATCGTATGTTTCTACTCAAACGAGATACTCGCTTTTCGAAAGTTCACATTATGCCAGTTTGCCATTATGAAAGACCTGCACCAGTACCTACTTTTGCTTACCTAAAGAATTCCAAAGAAAATTTTCACTTTTACGAAAAAAGGTGAAAAGTGGAAAGAGAATTCACCATTTATTTTTGCAGCAGCTGTTGTAAAGGCAGTTCACCTCAGGCAGGGAGAGGGGGGCCCCACCAAGCTCCTTCCTGGGGACCACACTCAGCATCTCAACATCAAGGCGCCAGAGCTTTGGACTGTGTCTGTGAGCATCTGTGCTTTACCTCCATTTATTCTGTGCATCCCTTAGCAAAATGTGTCCTAAGGTCATTGCTTCTTCGCTTAACATCATTTTGGTTTCTGACAGGTTTTATAGGAAGGCTCTGCTTTCAGATAGCGGGGGAAACCTGTACTTAAGTTAGTGAAATTCATAGAGACAGAAAGCAGAATGGTGGTTGAGGGGCTGGGGGAGGGTGGATGGGGAGTTTTTGTTAAATTGGAACAGAGTTTTTGTTTTGCAAGATGGAAAGAGTTCTGAAGATGGAAGGCAGAGGCAGGTGCACAATAATGTACACTAACACCACCGAACTGGACACTTCAACATGGTTAAAATGGTAAATTTATGTTATGTATATTTTACCAAAATTTTTAAAATTAAAAACAGAAAGAAAGAGAGTTTGTTTAAGAAGAATTGGGGACAAGATGAGAGACCATTAACAGAGACAGAGGAGGGACCAGTGATGCCCCTTTGGCCCAGTTCCCAGGTCTGTGGTACAGTGGTGGTCTGTCCGGCTCAGAGCATCCCATGGTGTAGCAGGCCGTGGGGTCTCACGTATTTGTGGGACGCAGTGATGTTTCCATCCTACTGTTCTAAGCTGGTCTCACTTACTGCTGGTCACTGTCTTTTCTTAGGTTGCTTCCACACTGGGACCTAGGTAACTGTCCCTTGCACCCCCAACTTCCTCCTCAGCCAATGGACTTTGCACACCTCACCTGTCTTCCTTCCTTTACCCCACTCCCTTGTTATTCCAACTCTTGTGTCCAAATAATCCTAAACATCACTTTCTCGTGCCACCTTCACGTTTCAGATCTGCCATCAGCTTTTCGCCAGACAGATGGCAGATGACTTTTCCAAAACGAACGGTGAAGGAACGGACGATGGATCCAGAAAATGAACCAGGGAGGGTCTTCTTGTTCCTTGCTCCTCTCAGGTCTGCTTTCACCATCACCTGCCCACAGTGGGTGCTCCGTTTGTAGAAGAAAGAGAAGAAGGAAGAACAGAAGGACGTGGGAGAAGAGGACAAGAGTGCTGGTCAAGAGATGCAGGCTCTCGCTCCGAAATAATAAGAAGCAGAGCAAGCATTTCTTAAGAGGTTAAAACTCCACACGTTGCAATACTGAACAGTGGCTTTTAACGTAAGACCATGAGGCTGCAAGAAAACGCGTGCCTTCCTACACTGTTCGGGGAGTGTCAGTGACTACACTTGTGGCATCTGTATTACCCACGGGGACCTCTCTAAGAAATAGCCCAAGAACTGAGTTTCCATACGGGGGCTCAGGTTATGTGGTCTGAGTGATTGGTGATGGAGGAGTGAGTTAACAAACCAACACATTTGGTTAAATACCAGCGTGTGATGGTTAATATTATATTTCCACTTGACTGGGCTGCAGGGCTCCCAGATGTTTGGTTAAATATTATTCTGGGGGTGTGTGTGAAGGTGTTACTGGATGAGATTAGCATTTGAGTCACTAGATTGAGTAAAGCAGATGGTCCTCCCCATCGAGGGTGGGACTCATCCAAACTGTGGAAGGTCTGAATAGGACAAAAGGCTGAGGAAGAGAGAATTCCTGTCTCTGCCTGACCGTCTTCCAGCTGGGCTATTGGTCTTCTGCCTTCGGACTCAGACTCAGGCCAGAACTACACACCACGGGCTCTCTGGGGTCTCCAGGCTGCTGACTGCACGTCCCGGGATTTCTCAGCCTCTAAAGTCTCATGAGCCAATTTTACACACACACACAGCGTCATTGTAACTGGTGGGGGTCTTGTGTTGTTGTGGTGGTTGGCATTAATTTCCCCGTTATCATAATGTTCGAATTTTGATTGAGAAAAAGAGGCACGTCCTCAGTGACCACATTCTGACATGTTTTAAACTGAAGAGTTGCTTGTGCCACCGTCACTGTCCGAGCTATGCATGCTCACTGCCCAGGGACTTTCATCGTCATGGTCAAGGTGGTGTCAGGCTGGCAGAGCAAAATCATTGCTATTTGACTTTCAACTGTGAAATTTTGCAGTAATATTATGAGTTGTTCCCCTTAACAATTGTCTGGCTTACAGACTCCTGGGAAGGTGAGAATGATTTAGAGTTTATGGGGAGCAGTGTAGTTTCATCATAAAAACAGTGCTGCTGTGAAGGCCAGGGGGGCGCTGACAGCTTGTGTTCTCTTCTCCCATTCTGATTTTCCTTATTTTCAGCCTGACATCTTTTTTTTAAAATAGATTTGCTTTGAGTTTTTGCACATCTACAAGATCCATGTGAAAACTTGATGGTTGGAGAGTGGAAATGATTTTATGGTTGGGAAAGATTGCCCACGGATTTTTGTGAAAGCAGTGGTTTCTGATTCTGCATTCAGAAAGAGCTGCAGTCTTCATATTAATAAGCTTGAAAAGAAATAGATGAAGTCAAAACATAGGATGCAGAGGTGGAGAGCCTGTTTCTGTGACACTGTCAGCGGCTTAGAGAGGTCTTCCTAAGGATTCCTCTCTCAAATGGCAGCTTTAATCTGTATTGGCGTTATGGGCAGTGGAGTGATAGCAGAGACCAGTTCCAATAAAAAAATCCCCCCATTGCATGATTGAGCTGTCATTTTCAGATGGAGGGTTGATTTCATAATAAAATTTTTTGACATGAGAATAAATTAGGGCCAATAATCACTGTATTACTACAGCTATTGTATACATATTTTCCCCACAGATTTGATAAGAAAAACATCTTTTTAAAACACTAGCTGTGGGACTTCCCTGGTGGCTCAGTGGTTAAGAATCCGCCTGCCAATTCAGGGGACACGGGTTCAAGCCCTGGTCTGGGAAGATCCCACATGCCGCGGAGCAGCTAAGCCTGTGCGCCACAACTACTGAGCCTGCGCTCTAGAGCCCGCGAGCCACAACTACTGAGCCTGTGTGCTGCAACTACTGAAGCCCATGTGCTTAGAGCCCGTGCTCTGCAACAAGAGAAGCCACCGCAATGAGAAGCACATGCACCGCAACGAAGAGTAGCCCCTGCTCGCCACAACTAGAGAAAGCCCGCACGCAGCAGTGAAGACCCAACGCGGCCAAAAATAAAAAGGTAAAAATAAATAAATAGATAAGTAAAACACTAGCTATTCTTTGAGGTCTTTCCGCGGAAGGCTGCCCTTGCTCATTGGAATGAACTGGCTGCTGTCCCTGCCCCCTGGGTTTCGGAGAGCCAGTCCCGTCCTACGTGGGATATAAGCAAGAAACCCTAGACTTACCTCCCACCTCCTCCTCCATCTCAAGAGCCTCCGCTGGCTCCCCAGCCCACCCCCACCCCGACCACTGCATTGCGCCCAGCGCTTGCTTGACCCCCTGATCCCTGCCTACACCCCTCGCCCCCGTCTCCACTTCCATTCGGGATGGATTTTCCCCTCTCCATGCCTCCCCGATCCCAGCCCATTTTGCTCCATTTTGAGTCCTGTCTCCATCGGGAAACTTTTGAGACCCTCTCAACCCATGAAGTCTAGTTCTCTGTTCTTCAGTAGAATTATGGGCTCATGGGGTTCATTTGTTCATTTGTTTGTTTGCCCATCAGATGTTTATTAAGCCCCTTAGGAATCAGGCACTATTCTAGGTGCCGAGCACACGTGGGTGAACAAGTCACAGCCTTGCACTTTCAGAGGACACAGCCTGGGTGGGAGTGGGGAGGGAGACACACCGTCATGACAATGAGTTGTCTTGCTTTGGGGTTTGGCTGGAGCCCTGAGTCCTCTGTGGATGCTTGGCAGGTAAACTTGCCGAGGAAGCCTAAGGCAAGGCTGGGCAGGGCCTGGAATCTTGGTGGCACTGAGGTTCCATCAGATTGACCTTGTGCACATGTACCAGGGCTGTGAAAGGAAAACTGGTGGCAGAGACCAGGTAGAGCCTCCTGTAGTCATCCAGGTATGAGATGGTCCAGATTTAGATGAAGGCCCTGGTGGTAGGGCTGGAGAAAAGGACAGCCTTAGTACTTCTTCTTATATTTATTCAGAAAGAAACCACAGCTGGTATCAGAACAGAAGTGGATTTCTATTAGAGTTTGTATTTTCAATTTTGTCTAAAAATAAAAATGACTATTATCCATCTATTTGTTCGTTTATGTAATCAATTAATTCTTACTATTTATTGCCACCTGGTATGTGCCTAGGCTAGCGAGACCCAAATATCAAAAAGACAAGTCCTGATCCCAACAAATTTATGTCTAGTTGCAGAAATAATCACATTGCAATTCGATGTCTGCAAAGAGAAGCTTGCATCACATGCCAAGGCCCGTGCAGCATGGGGTGGGGAGGCTTCTGGTGACACTTCACAGAGACCTGGCACTCCAGAGGAAGGGCAGTTTTGGTGAGATGCAAAAGAGACCACTGGATAACCAGGCCTGGAGTCAGGACAGGGGAGAAAACTGGCTCTTGAAGTTCTTATGAGAAAAATCGATGATTGATATGAAAGCATTTTTTTTAATTTATTAATTTTATTTATTAATTTTTTGGCTGCATCGGATCTTCGTTGTTGTGCATGGGCTTTCTCTAGTTGCGGAGAGCGGGGGCCATGCTTCCTTGGGGTGTGCGTGTTTCTCATTGTGGTGGCTTCTCTTGTTGCGGAGTATGGGTTCTAGGTACACGGGCTTCAGTAGTTGTGGCGCACGGGCTCAGTTGTTCCGCGGCATGTGGGATCTTCCCAGACCAGGGCTTGAACCTGTGTCCCCTGCATTGGCAGGTGGATTCTTAACCTCTGCACCACCAGGGAAGCCCCATGAAAGCATTTTGAACAGCTATAACTGTGTCATCCTTCCTCAGGGAAGCCAGTAACTGAAGGCCCTGGCGCGGTGAGGGGGATATTGTGGTAGCACTTCCACTCACACTATCACATTCAGTGGCAAACCTTCAGTGAGTGAGGTATTATTATCTCCATTTTACAGACAGTAAGACTGAGGCTTTGTGCAGGTAAGGAACTTGGAGAAGGCAGCAGAGCCAGGAAACACAGGAACTAGGATGAATGCCCGGGTCTCCAGATTCCTCGCTGGAGCACATCCCGGGAAATGATGCTGCCACTTTCCTCTTCTCATGCCACCAAAACAAACTAAGGAATTTAATTATTTAAAGGTTATTTTTGGCTCCTTAACAAACACCAGTGGAAGCCTCTGTTGGCAGAACTGGGCTCAAAGGAAACTGCAGTTCATCAGTTAGAATCACTGGACAAAGAATTCAGGGACAGCGTGAAAACATGGGTGTAACCATTGACCCTGGGTGGGGAGGGAGGGAACTCCCTCCAAGTGCCCACTTTTTCTTCTGTGCACCATGATGTCATCTGTGAAAATCCTTTACAGTTTCTCACTCGGTCTTCTAATGCTGAGCATCTGTGCTTTGCTTTTCACAGCAGTATCAGAGAACAATTCATGATGTCCACTTACTGGTACCATTTTTGAAGTATTTTCTGTTACTGATCATCTTTGAGGTGGAACGACATAAGCGCACACGTGGACCTTTTAGTGATAAGCTTCAGAACCAGAATTGGCCTTTTGATAAATGCTTTCTGGTAGTCGTCTTTAAGGAGGTAATTTTTCAAACTTGAGAGAGAGAGAGAAATAGGTTTCTAATTTTTCAGGTAGCTAATGAGGAAAATAGATAATTTAATAAATCTATTTTGGTCCATATTAAACATATCTACTTCGTTCTGGTATTAAATCAACCTTCCTTTGATTGGTAGTGGAGGTGTTTTCGTTTGGAGGATTGGATTATTTCTGAATTCTACGTATTATACTAAGTTGAATACCATACTATAAAATCCATTCCAACTTTTATGGATGTCCCTGCCCTCTCCAGGGGCTTCTTTAGGCCTTTGGTTTCTTGGGGAAGAGTCATTTATTCCCTGCCACGATGCCCACGGTTCTGGCACACTACAGCAAAGAAAATAAGCCACAAAAGTCAAGCTCCTATTGCGGAATAGTATCAACTTACATGATTTTCTTAAAACAATGAAAAATGTTAGCCTATGACATCCTAGGGAAGGCTAGAAGATTTTTGCGTATCTAATCAAAATGTTACCATCCCAGCAACATATTTGTAGTATGACCTTTGTCAGCTGCCTCATAGGGAAGAAATCCTTTCAAAAAGGCAGAAGTTTCCAGCAAAGCATCACAGGCGGGAAGAAATCCTCCAAAAGAAACTGCATTTTCAACAAAAGAGCCTCAAACAGCCGAGGCTGCACTCGGGAGTCACCAGGACCCTCCTGCCATTGTCTTAAACTGTCAAAGTTTGACTCCTTTTGGATTTTCAAACCACGCAAAAGAGATACTTTCATAAACAGTGTTGTAAATGACAGCATATCTAATTCCTTGGCTTTTGAACACTGAGTTGAGTATAACACAGGGGCCGGCGGAGAATTTCTCCCGAAGCCATAAAGCAATCTAGAAGGTAAGTTGCCAAGCTGTTGACACAGGGAATGGAAATGGAAATTCTGCAGGAGTCTCCTAGACGCTCCTCCTCCGCTCTGCTGGCCTGATGCTTGCTGATTGGTGCCGTATATCTCGATGTTAGTATCCCATTTCAGAAATGTTCTGACATTATCTATTTGGAAGTTTGAAAAATAGGATAAACCCCCAATGCATTTGAGCACACATTTCAACACAGCAATCACAGTACCCATCTCCACTGATGCAAGATGCAGGCTTGAACCCAATGCTGATAGCGGCATTTCTAAGTCGATGCGAAGCTGAAAATCCTTTTGTGGCTAACAAGGTTAGAAGAGCCTGGCTCCCGCCTTCCTGAGCACCATGCCACCCCGTCCTCAGCCCTCCCCGGTGCTCAGCACGCAGGGGGCTTGGGCTGTAGAATATGTATGAAGGAACAGATAATCAGGAAAGATGAGCTGGGAGAAAAGTTTTAGATAGCAGAACCGAAAGAAAATGAAACAATGAGGATCTGAAAAATGCAATGAAGTAGAGGTTTAGCCATTAAAAATGATTGCACGTCTCTGAAAGAGAGCAGAAATAAAATGGCTGGAATTTGTTTACTTCTTGAAAGATTCAGGCTCCATTCACAAATGGCAAAGCTCATTGAATCCAAAGTGGCCTTTCACATTCCTATCATCTGGAGATTCCATTAATCTAGGAGCCCATTATACTTCGGAATTAGCCCATGGACTCCCTAGGACGGGGCGACAAAACAACTGCAAGACTCATGATTCCCAAATCTCATATTTAGACTTCTTCCAAATTTATTTTTATCATACAAGCATGGGTAGATGCCAAAGTGAACAGTTACTATTTCTGGCTCGTTAATAATCAAGTTGCATGTTTCCAATCATCGACATTCTCAAGTGCTACAAATAAAAATCAAATCTGTAAGATGGAGCCTATTCAGGGAAGTCATATCTGCTATTCCTTTCTCAGACCAAGAAAGACAAGTTTTTAATCAGCAGTCAACTCCGCAGTCTTTGGAGTTGGTTTAAAACTAAGTCAGCAACTCTGATTCTTTTATTTGAAGAACAAATAGCAGGATAAAATTCCAAAGCCCTAGAAATACACCATCATGACTTGCCACAAAAAGATTTTAAATTCCTCAATTCAAAAATGCTAACAGAGTCTTTCCTCTGTCTCTCTCTTTCACTCTCCCCCTTCCTCCCTCCCTCCCTCCTCTCTCTCTCCTCTTTCCTTTTTTCTCCTCGCCCCGCCCCCATCCTGTATTCCTAGGAATTGGGAATATCCTTAGGAATATTGATCCTTGGGGATCAATTAGTCGGGGCAAGCCCTGGCTCTGCCATTTCATAGCTGAGTGGTTTTGGACAAGTAACTTGACCTCTTTAAGCCTCACTTTCCTCACTATAAAATGGATGTAATGATACTCGTCTCACAAATTGATGAATTCGTAAAAGGATAACACATGTAAGAATAGGCAGCGCGGTATCTGCGGGACCCTTGTAATGCTCAAGCCTCTTGGTTACAAATGACAGAAATGCAACGCAAACTTGTTTATTCAAACAAAAGAATTCATTGCCACACAGAAATGAGAAGTCCAAGGGTGTCTACCTTCAGATCTGGCTGGATCCAGGGGTTCAACGGTGTGGTCTGGGCCATTTCTCTTTATCTCAATAGGACCCCTTCCTCGCAAAGATGGCCACAATGGCGCCAGAGCCCCGGGATCCGTGCTTGGTGCCCCAGCAGGAAATAACTGAACATCTACCCGGGCAAGAACCTGAGTGGTCCAGCAGGATGCCTGATGGGAGATTTGCCACATACAATGGAGACAGTAGAGCTTGAAGGAGAAAGCCAGAAATGCCCCCCCAATGAAGCTCGGTGAATGCAATTCTCATTCTTGTACTGCTTCTGCAAGTCAAAGACACAGTAAACCAGGGTGTAAACAATTCTAACACTCATTGCTGTGTGACCTTGGCAAACTACTCAACCACTCTGTTTCCTCACTGTGATAATGATATTATCCACCTTATATGGTTATTGTGAGAATTCAAAAAGGTGATGAACATCAAGTACCCAGCCCAGGGAGTGCTACTTAAGCCATCAATAATATTCAGCTGTTATTATTGTTCTATTCATTTCTATGAGTCCTATCTTGCTAGGGCTTGAGTAATTTAATGAATCCAATAAAGTGCTAATGAAGATTAATCCCTAAGACAAATAACTGAGGCCCAATTTGCAGTGCTTTGCTTGGCCTTGTGGGGTGGGGGGCGTCCAACTCTAGGAGAGCATCTTGGGCTGGTACCAAGTGGTCTCCCCTGTACAGCCTCGTGAAACAGGTCCCCTTGTCCACAGACTTTGTAGAAGGCACCACTGCACACAGTCCCATCCCTCTGGGCACTTACTTAGTGGCTGAGGCCACCTCTACTGCCAAGGAGGCGATGGGGCTGCAGGAAGCCCTGCCCCTCCCCCACTCCTCCCCCTCCGACCCACAGGCATAGCTAGTGATGAACAGCTGTGAAGACTGAAGAGACAGCATGTAAGCGTGACGTGCAGGGCCCCGGGGCCCGGCACACAGTGGGTGGCCCATCCCTGTGAACAGGCAGGGTACAAGCTTGGTGGCTCCCTACCTCAGGGCAATCCTGCCCTTATCACATCTGTTCTCCTGACCACACAGGTGCATGTACCCCCTGGGATGTTACCACATTCCCCCAGCCACCGTGAGTGGTCCAGAGTTTGTCATAATTACCTGTGTTGGGCCAATCAGAGCTCTTCCCTGGGATATTTTTTCCCAGGGGAAGCTGGGAGAGAGAATTTGTTTCATCTCTGGGGAAGCAGAGCTGAAAGGATGTAATGCTGAGTCATGGGTAGAGACGTGGGTCATGCCTGGAGCTGAAGAAGAGAGGAGAGCTGGCCTCGTCTCTGCTGTCCTGGAGCCCTCCTTCCTCCAATTCTCTGAGCTGGACTGGCTGACCTCCTAATAAAAGCCTTTTGGACTTGGCTTCCCCATTTGCATCAGAAAGAGCCCGGACAACTGGCAAAGGCCTCTCCCTGGGGAGTGACCCACTCCAGCTTCACAACTTTCCTCCCTCCAGCACCAGGAATGAGAACCCTGTCTATTCCTGTCCAGCACCCTCTTGGACCAAGGAGGGCTTCATGTCCAGTGGCTGTTGGTGAGACAGATGGAGGGACCACTGTCAGGACCTCACTCTCCGTCATTCCCGACTCTGCAGATTAAGCTCGGTCATCTCATGCTAAAGAAAAAGGGACAATGGGACAGACAGCCTCCTGCACCATCCTCACCACACGAATTTTGCCACTCACGTGGTTAAGACACTTCCCATTTTTGCCTCGTGTTACTTTAAATCAATAGCTCAGCGCACGGGGGCTAAGTTGAAGAAGGTCCCCTCGGAGGGAATACACCAGCCTTCCTTCTTCAGATTAGTATTTTGGAGGCTGAGACAGAACACTTGGTATGGCTGTTTTTCCTATCTGAATTCTCATTTGTAGTTTCCCAGGCAGACGTGAATGAGGACAAATCACAATCTCAGTCTCAAAATCCCCACGTCTCTTGCTTTAATTTCCAAGTCACAAAAACCCAGGCACGTCTGGCTCATCCCAGAAGGACAGAGGTGGGGGGAGACCCGCTTCCTCCTGGTGGCCCAGGTGCACACTCGCCAGCACTTCACACCACTTAAAAGATTCTGCCCAAACTGCCAACAATGTGTTACAAACAAAGCCCTTCCCGAAAATGGATCAAAAACACTTTGTAATGAGTGAAGGAGCCAGTTTCAAAAGGGCCGACATCTAACAGAATCCCGGGCCCTGAGTGACCCACGCTCAGATGGCCCAACGTGGGGTGGGAAAACTCCCCCCCAAAGTGTTTCCATTTGCAGAAGTAGTTCTCTAAGCAACCTTTCCAAACACATATACATCGGCAGGGCTGACTTGTATTCACTCATTTGTATATACTACGTCCACTTCCTGGATATTTAATCATCCAAAGGTGCCACATTTGGGAAGGAAGAGGGTATATAAGACTCGGGATGGTCTTTGTGCAACAATTACTGGACAACTGGATCCAAATTCCACAAAAATCAGTGGTCCTTTCCCTGCGGGGCGCGGGGCGCGGGGCGCGGGGCGGGTGGGCAATGAACACCCTGCCATTCACTCCCTTTCAGACCTTTCGTTACAGCAGCAGCAGGTACCCTGGCTGTTCAACAAGGCTGCTCCGCGTGGGGACACCCACAGCCCAGGGCCAGGCACACAGGCGACCCTGCTGCAGGGAGGGGCCTTGCTGTGCACCCCCTGACTGCCCCAGCCACCGTTCCAGACTGCAAACCCCGTTTCCTTGTCTGTGTACACCACTCAACTGTGAGTGCCCTGGGGGCTGCAACAAGTCCCATTAGACGCAGCGTCTCCAGCCCTGTAGCAAGCACCCCAGCTGAACTAGGTCTCAGGAAGGGTCTTGAATGAAGGTCTTCAGACTGCCTCTGGGAGAGCCCTCCCCGACCCAAGGTGAGCCTGAAGGGTGCCAGGTGTCAACAGAAGCACCCGGGGTTCCTGGGCAGAAGGGCTTCCCGCCTCTTTGTAGGAATGCAAGAGCTAAGCATGCACAACCTTCCAGGTGAGGCTGCAGCACCCTGCCTTCCCCACCCCCACACACCCGACGCCCCACACGAGGGTGGAGCCCAAAGGTCCCACCCCGCCGCCCTCAGCTTCTCTCACCCACTCTTAGAAGACCTTCCTGCACTGCAGCCACATCACAATGGCTCCAGCTAGACTGGGCACTAGTGCAGAGCAGAGTGTAATCAGAGACAACCAGAGCCCACCCCGGGTCCTGAGAGTCCCCTCTTCCCTCCACCAGGATGCTCTGCGCCCCTGTCCTCGCATGCAGGCTGCGCCACCCAGGTCCAGGGCGCTGACTCTGGCCAGCTCTTGGCTCCAACCTTTACAGGAACGCTGGGGCTGAGAAAATCAATTGTGTTGACAGGCGAAGCTCTCCACTGGAGATGCTACCCTAAAAGAAAACCCTATGTAAAACCCTTAAAGTGGCAAGCTCTGTAGTCTTTCTTTTGTTACAAGACTCACACTTTTGTCCGGAGTTTGGGGCTTTCAAACCACACAAGGTTTTATGTGATCGTTATACAATCCCTTCTTTTCCCAAAGGCAGGATAGTAAGGATTAAGTTTGACTACTGAAGACAGCTTTGTTGTAAACGGTCTCTAATGTCACAAAAGTAGCTTGGAAAGAGAGGCTTATTAAACAACTTTCTTGGGTTGCAAATCATTGGAAGCAATCACATGTCGTGTTCATTTGTTTAACCTGAAAGGTATCCATTTGTATGTTTAAAGAAATGATGCAAATGAACACAGTTCCCAGTACCCACAAGAAATCTGGCTTATCTTAAAGGACATTCGGGGAGGCCCGTGAAGAAATCAGAGAGACGTTGAGCATAGGCTCCTCGGGGGTTTTCCACCTCTTTTGTAAAAAGTCATTCATGGGAACCTGTGTCGGGAGGAGAGTGGGTATGATTTATTAATCTGAGGATGGAAAACCCCAAAGGAACTTCATCCATCTAGTGCAATGCTGTCATCCTACAAAGAGAGGTCAGGTGGACTGCACAGTGAGACCGCATCCCATGTCTCCTGACCCCGTGTTCTTTACACACCAGGATAGCCCCCTGATTGGGAGCCATCCTTGTGTTGCTTAACCAACAGGAAGTGCATGCAGCTGAGGATCAGGTGCGATGGGACGAGGGAATGAGGCATAGGGCATAGCTTTTGAGAAAATGTTTTGATTTTTGAAAATTATCATCAAGAAGGAAAGAACTTCCCAGCAAGTGCAGGGAATGCAGACTTTAGCTCTGCTCACGGGGGAGTTCGAGATAAAACACGCTGGAGTCTTAGTCTTTGGCTGGGCAGGGGCGGTGGCCTTTCCTCTGTCCCCCTTGTGGCCCCAAGTTCCCCACTTGGCTCCTCTCCCTGGAGCCCCTGTGAAGGCAGCTGCAGCATCTCTCAGCCTCCCCAGCAGGGAGTCCTGTTCAGCAGAGCCAGGTGCGTGCATCTCCCCAGGGAGTCCTGTTCAGCAGAGTCAGGTGCGTGCGTCTCCCCTGGGTGCTGCACTCTCCCCTCTCTCTCACCCATCTTTCCCAACGCCACATAATCCACCTAACCAGTCACCAAGATGGTCTTTCTTTCCTAGGGTGGGAATCAGAGATGCTAACAATAACTTAGGAATTCACATTAAAATACTAGTCAGATAAAAGGAAAAGTAGGATTTAGGTATTAATTGTAAAACTACATCACAGTACACTTGTCAGGGTATCAGTAAGCATCTCGATTCAATGTTTGCGTTATTTTCTCTTTTCAGTTCTGTTGGGATCCCAGTTCTGATTGGGTCCTGGTAGTAACAGGTTATAAGAGGACAGGTGTGTTCTTGTCATTTAATGTTTACTACCTACATGTACATGCCCTACATAGAGTAGATTACTATAAAGATCCTTCATAGATGATGATTTTTGAGGATTAGAGAAGTTGAATAAACTTCCTAAAGTTTCACAGTGAGCTAATAGAAAAGACCAGAACAAACAGCAAAGGTGCTTCACTTCGCCTGCCATGCACCTTAACTTAAATGCTTATGGCTGGAGCAGTGTTGAGGAGGATTCTGAGGCTGTGTCCAGGCTCACTGGAGAAAAAGTGCATTAATTTGATCACCACACTGTACCCAGGGCCTAGTTCTTTTCCATGAGCAGCCGTTCAAACACGTCTCAGCCGAGGTGTGGCCTGGGGGCTGGGGGCCTTGGGAGGATCCACAATGTGGCCCACGTAAAGTGACCAGGGCTCTTCACAAAGCAAACACTGCTGAGGTCTTCTGAGTGAACTTTCATTGACGACGTTGATGTGTTGGGAAAGGCAAGTCCCAAGTGCCGATGTATGAATTTTGGCCAGATCCCAATAGAGGAGTCGTACATCCTGGGAAGGCAAAGATTCTGCTCCCATTAAGACAATGGAACCTAGGAGGCCCATAGCATGGTGGCTCAGAACACGTGGGCCTGGGAGTGCCAATGGGTGTGTGACCGCCCTGAAAGTTCAAGGGATGATTCCACCTGCCGGGGTCCTTAGTCAATCAGGTTGGATAGAATGCGTATAGTTTCCTAGAGCTGCTGTGGGAAGTACCACAACTGGTGGCTTGAAACAACAGACGTGTATTGGAGTTCACAGTTCTGGAGGCCGGAAGTCTGACATCAGCGTGCCCACAGGGCTATATGCTCCATGTGGAGGCTCTGGGGAAGAATGTGTCCCACGCCTCTTTTCCAGCTTCTGGTGGCCCCAGGTGTTCCTTCGCTTGCAGAAGGATCACTTCCATTCTCCATCGGCACATGGAGTTCTCCCCGTGGTCTCTGTCTTCTCGTGGCCTTCTGCTTGTAAGGAGATGAGTCATACTGGATTAGGAGCCCACCCTAATGACCTTATTTTAACCCGTTGCCTCTGTAAAAAGACCCTATCTCCAAATAAGGTCACATTCAGAGTACTGGGGGGCTAGGATATCAGCGTATCTCTTTTGTGGGACATAATTCAACCCATAATAATGTCCACACAACACCAAGCAGTGCCAGGCACACGTGTGCTCACTGAACAGCCACTGAGACTGGGCGAGTCTAGGTCTTGGTGATCAGGCAGCATCTGAGAGGCCATGGATGGCGAAAGACCCGTCACAAACACTAGAGGCTAACCCCAAGACCCTCTACTGTGTATAGAGTCCAGATGTTGTCCTGCTGAGCTCTGCGTGGTCTCTGCCCTCCGGAAGCGGCCGCAGGGAGAGTAGCAGGCGGGAACCAGCAACTAGGTTACTGGGTGCACCAGACGCCGAGCCTCCAGACCCGCCCTCGCCTCCACACCTGCCCTGCTACAGGGCAGAGGGCGCTCGCCAAGTGCTACGGTGCTGACAGTTGGTAAACAGAGGGGGCGGGAAGGGCGCGGCCCAGCTCGTGCGGGTAGGAAGGGCTTGCAAAGGAACGCAGGGCCCTGGCGCCGAGGCCGGAGAGGGCCGGGCCGGGTCGGGCCAGGGTCCTGCAAAAGACGCGCCAGGCAGCGCCACACGTCCAGCGAACCTGCGCAGACCGGGGTGGACCCAGGCGCCGCCGCACTGGGCATGCTCCGACCTGGGCGAGCGTGCGCCGGCGGGGAGGCGGTGCCCATCCTCGGCCCCGCCCCACTAGCCTAGGCCCCGCCCCCGCGCGTCTGGCCCCGCGGCCCTCACATCCAGGTCCCTTCCCACTCTGGGCCCCGCCCCCGAACCTCGGCTCGGCCCCGCCTCTGCGCCTCCCGGCCGCGCTTCCGCCACGTCCCGGTGCGTGTGGGCCCCGGGAGCCGTACGTCAGGCCCCGCCCACAAACCTCGGCCCCGCCCCCGCGCCACGGACTTGCCCGGGCTTCACGCGCTTACTCAGCTCTGCGCGTCCCTGCGCTTGCAGCTCCACTCGGTCGGCGATTTGGGCAGCGCGGTGAGTGTCTGGGTTGCCTTTCTCCCGCCAAAGTTCGGGGCTCTCCCTGGGGAGAGCAGGCGTCTGGAGCCCTTGGGGCAGTCCAGCCCCCAGTGGTCTTCTGAGCGCTCCCCACCCCACCTTGCCATCGTGGTGGGGCCCGCTCTGACCATCCCCCCAGCTGACCCTTGTGGGTCTCAAGTGTGACCAGGTATGCCCAGGTGTAGCCAGCCTTCTCCCAGCCTGTGGGTTCCTTGGCCAAGTTGGATGACAGTGGCCTGGCCTGGCCTGGGAGTTGTGGCCGCTTCCGCCGAACCTCTAGTTGGTCAACACCTTCGACGCCCTCCTGCCCTGCACTGCTGACCAGCGCCAAGGGGGCCGCTCCTCTGCCTTCTGTTTCCAGGAAGCTTCCAGAAGCCCGTAGTCCGGGCCTGCCTAGCAGCAGGCCCTTAGCAGACCCCTTGTGCAGAACCCCCCATGGCCTCATGCTTGAGACAGGGTGAGACAAGGGCCGCGTTCTGGCGTCCTCATCATGTTGGTATACATTACGCCCTAATCGCCTTCGTAAACAGCAACACGTAAACAAGGGGAGTGTGAGAGCCGCTTACCCTGGGCGCCGTAATTCCCAAGTCGGTGATAACGCTGTAGAGCAGTTCTAAGCGGTATTCCTCACTCCCTGGGCTCATCGTTTCCTGAATCTCAGAATGGTGTTTGTTCTCTGTGCCTCAGCTCAGTAGCTGACCTTGTTCTGGAAGCACATTTTGTATCTGTGAGCACAGCTTTTGCTTGGTTGAGTGGATGGTCATCAAGCAGGGGGGGACTGATTTGTCCGGATAGGGGTCACCGCAGCTGTTAGCAGCAGAACACGAAGCTGTAGAACACGAAAAGCTAAGGATTAGACCGGCCAGTTAACCATGAGCCCTTAAAGTAGCTAAGCCAGGCCCTCCTCTACATCTCCCCAGCCCGAGACCTGATGGGGTGCGGGGTGGTGTTGCTTTCATGAGTCCCCGGTGGAGAAAACACTCAGGTGAAAAGGACACAAGGAAGCTTAGCCCGCCATGGGGGTAAACAACTTTAAGAAAATGATGTCAGGGCCGCCCTTTCCATTCCATCCCCCACCCCCAGCTGGTGGTTAATATCGAGTTAACTCGGACCTTGTCCCATGAGACAGTTCACGCCAGGTGCGCCCTTGCTCAGGTCCAGAGCCTGCAAGTTGCAAAGGAGAGCTGGCCTTGCGCTGGCAGGCGTTTCATTTCTGCTTGGGTTCTTGTTTTGAGTTAGGATTTGAGTGGGAGAGTGGTGTCTGTTACAGTCTGGGGCTGGGTGAACCAGGCCTCAAGGGCAGAACTACACTAAGGTACTTTTCTAGGTGAATATTCTTTTCATTAAAATAAATCTGTATTATACAAAGTAGATTTAACTAATGTCATTAGATGCTGCTTTAAAAAGGCCTCACTGTTGGAGAGCAAGGTTTAAAGAAATAAAGCCCCAGGTGTGGACACGGTGGTTAACATCTTGCTCGTGTTCAGCTGCGGCGGTTCTTAAACCTCTTTTCCTCTGTTTTGGTCTTGCTTGGGTTATCAGTCGAGCCTCACCTGGGCCTTATCTTCCACTCAGACCTGCTCTTCCATGGTTTCCCTTACAGATGTCTCACTCAGGGACCATCCATCCTTCCTTCAGGGAAGGAGGCGGAAGGAGGGCCTGAGGAGGAACGCGACTTCCCTGGCGTTCCTGTGGACTTTCTCCTCCAGGCCTCTTCTCTTGCTTTCTCAGGAACCCCAAACAGTTTACTCTTCTTATTATTTTTAATAAAATAAACTTGCTAGATTGCCTTTATTCTTATTTTGCAGAGGACAGACATTTAGAAGCCAGTGATTCAAACCAAGACTCTTGTATTTCAACTCCCCCTTTTTGGGCATCAATGCCCTTTTCAGTTTTGTAGTATATTCTCCTTGGTAGGAAAAGAAGGAAGCAGAACAGTGCTTTCTGAATTCTCTTTTCCCATAGTCATCTGTTAACATTGTTGCCAGGTTTGTTTTCACACTTGGCTCTGACCCCACCTCTCTCCATGGCCCAAGGGTGAAGTTCCTCTTCTAGACCCACTTTCCTTGAGGTTTTTGACATCCTGTGTCGTCTCTGAGGCTCCTGGTCCCTGAAAGGCCCTGAGCTCCTTTGGCTCCTGTCACAGTCCTCCCAGACCCTCTGTTTCCTGGGTAGTTTCTGGTAGTTTCTGAAAGAGGTTGGGGTCTTATCACAGAATATTATTTAAAGGAAACCTGAAGATTTAAACATCAAAGACGTATAAACTATAATATAATACCATTGGGTGAGAGTGGCCTTTTCATAAATGAACCAATCCATTGCCCATTCTTGGTTTGAAAGTGTGTGTGGTTTATCTGGGAGGGGGAGGGAGGTTTGACTGTGCAGGATGGCTTGTCTCCCCTTGGCTGACCTCAGTTTTCCCATCCCGTTAGCTCTGGAGGCCTTTCTTGGGCATAGGTAGATGAAAGTTGGACATCCACTGTTAGAGGCAAAATACTGCGAGATGTGTGTTCTGTGGCATTTGGGTAACTGCTGCATTATCTGCTGGTCAGTGGGAAGAAATAGTCTAGTTTTCTTTTAAATTTTCTTTAAAAAATTAACAGTAATAAAGAGCTTATCAAGGAGGGCCGCAGGGCTTGGGGAAACCATGTAAAGAATATATGGTGGCTTCCCTGGTGTCGCAGTGGTTAAGAATCTGCCTGCCAATGCAAGGGACACGTGTTTGAGCCCTGGCCCGGGAAGATCCCACATGCCGCGGAGCAACTAAGCCCGTGCGCCACAACTACTGAGCCTGCGCTCTAGAGCCCGTGAGCCACAGCTACTGAGCTCACGTGCCACAGCTACTGAAGCCTGCGCACCTGGAGCCTGTGCTCCGCAACAAGAGAAGCCGTGACAGTGAGAAAACCCGTGCACCGCAACAAAGGCCCGACACAGCCAAAAATAAATAAATAAATTAATTAAAAAAAAAAAGAGTATATGGGGTACAGTGAATGACCTACTCCTTTATATCACTGTTAAAATGAATTGCCTAAGAAGAGGAATAAGTCATTTTTGTGACCTTTTGTAAACTTCGAAGGAATCAACGTGGTTTTGGCAGACGTGGCTTCCGTGTAAATTGGTCACAGACAGTGTCTTGCCAAAGTGCTCGAAATCCCTGGCAGTTAAGCCCGGCTGTGGCCGCCATCCTCCTGAGGTCTGCTCCAGCTAAACAACTAAATAAACAGGCTGCCCCGGGGCCGCTGACACGGCAGTGGCATCCTTGGCCACGTGCTAAATGCTGACACTTGTTTCTGATACCACAGGTGGTTTTCAGTTCGACTGGGGGCTTAGCAGAGGAGTGGGGGTCTCCAGGCCTCGTGTCCCCTGGTCCCCTCCCCCTCCCCCAACCTGGAGTCAACTCATTTGGCCTGTGATGCAGCTGTGATAAAAACCAGTTAAAAATTCGACAGAAACCTTTTCTTGGGGTTGTTCAACTTGTCCTGTGTGTGTGTGTGTAACTGTGAAAGGAATTGTGTGAGCTATAAACGCCTAGTGCGTTCACCCTCTTCCTTGGAAAATTTTCTCGTTAGAATAATTTCCTACCTGTAACACTTGTGAAGTCAGCAGAGTATCTAACCCGAGGTCTGTTGCCCATTCCCAGAAGCCTGCGGGTGAGACTGAACGTGCGGTCCACCAATGGCGGGACTCGTAAAAGCCGGCACTTGTCAAATCTGTTTGTTTTTATTATAGACATCGATCTGCCAGCTGCAGTAATGCATTTATGGACAGTTTTCTGCAAGCGCAGCGCTGGTGGCAGTTTTTACTGACAAATTGAGTCATGTGGATGATAGTTTAGAAAACTCTCACTTTATTGACAGATTGGGCAATTCCAGCCCTGGATGCTCAGAGGTTTCTGGATGGATGGAGAGAGTGAATTGAATCTCAGGGCAAAATATGGGATGGGACATTTTAATGTTGAACTTTAATAAATAACTGGTAGGTATTTCTCATTTGTTTTTACCCCCCAAAAAAGGACTAAAAGTAGGGGCCGAGGGTGTCCCCTTCAGATCTGGCCCACTTGTCGGTGTTATAAGAGCCACCACGGAAACGCGGGCCCCGTTGCTCTCCTTGAAGTGGGATACTCGCGAGCTATAGCAGAACAGTTTCTCAGAAGGTGGTCTGAACCCTGCTGGTGTCAGAATTACTGAGTGTGCTGGTTAAAAGGAAGATTATAGCGCCACTTGCCAGACCTACTGGGTCAGAATCTGGGGACTTGTGTCTTTGCAAGCGCTCCAGGGGACCGTAATGTTTGAGCATCTCCAGGGCAGGCTTAGGGTTGCCTGAGGAGAGCTCTCCAATCCACACAAGCTCCGAGTTCCCGTTCCACGTGGGTCCGTCCTCAGCCGGTGTTGTTGTTCTAAGGCGCCTGTGCTTATGGATCTGTGTATGGTTTTGTAACTCCTCAGAGACACGTGAATCTCTTCGAGTTGCAAACCCGACATGTTATCCCCGCGTTATAGTTTTCGGTCTTGTGGTTATGACAGAACGTGCAGATGTTACCAAAACTTTGGCGTTAGTTTTACAAACAAACGTTAAGCATGGACAGCCATGTTATATTTCACGCCCATCTTTCCCTTTGAATGGCTGGTCTTGCTTTTTCTCTCTCTGGGTAGAAGCATTTTCACGGTGTCAGGTAAGGGTTAACTCTCATATATGCAACCAAATACATTTTGGGGAAGCTGAACTGAGTTTCTATTTATGAGGTGCCCGTTGTGGGAGGGATTCTGGTGATGCCGTTTACTAGCTGGGTGCTTTGGGCAGCTGTAAACCCCTAGCTGCCTCCTCAGCTGTGGGATGGCAGTGATCACACTTACTCTATCTGGATAAGCGTAAGCACAGAAGGTAATAGATGACTATTTTGTGAAGTATGAAGCACTGCCTAGATAGAAATTTTAATTTGGAACCATAGTCTCATAGAAGGATGAGACTAACTGGAAAAAGGGTGAGGAACTGACCAGGATCCTTGTTTTCCCTCCAGTACAGTCAGTATCCTTGTTTCTCTTCAGTCCAGCTAGCATCCTTGTTTTCCCCTCATCCAGCCAGCATCCTTGTCCCTATACCCCACCCCATCCAATCAGCATCCTAGTTTTACAGATTTAACACTATCCACGCCCTCATTTGGGGTGGTATACGCAGGGTTAAGGTTCCAGCCTCTGGGAACAAGACGGACTCAGTTTGGACCTGGCTCCTTAATTACTATCTGTGATCTCAAGTGAAGTCACTTAACCTTTACCGAGCCTTCGTTTCTCCAAAAATCAGGAAAACAGCATTGCTGTTCACAGGGCTATTGTGAGCTACTGGGAGAGAATCCCATTTGGGGAATCGACCCGGGCCCCCCCATGGTGAGCCCTGAATAATAATAATAATAGTTGACATTTGTTAACTCAGTCACAAAACTGTTTCTGGTGGAGGCAAGACTAGGGACGGGGTCTCAGTTGGGCTCCACCTCCCGTGACTGTGATTCCATGTGGCGCAGACCTTCGTTTCGCCTGGAGCATCATGAAGCCTAGGGCTGACTTGCCAGGTCTCTGAAATGCCTTTTGTCTCTAAGGAGGTGCTTTGCCCAGCTGCCTGTTTCTAGTTTTTTACAATGGATGATTTGGGAGCCACTGAAGTGGCTGGTCTCAAGGAGCTTCCCGCTCGGGTGGCAGAGTTCTGTGTCCAGGTGTGCCATGCTGATGGCCAGCTTGTGCTGGGTGGGCCTAGAGCGGGCACGTAGGCTTAGCACGTATGTGTTCCCAGTCCCGAGTCACTTGTCTCTGGGAGGCCTGACATTAATCGTCGGTTAAATTGAAAGAACTTCCTGGAGGACCCGACACTATGGCAGTGGCCAGGAACCAGCAGCGACACCAGCATATGACAGTGTTTTCCTGTGTGAGAGGGAGTCGCAGTAGTGAGGGGTAATGTGGTCCAGTAGGTGAGCTTTGTCAGAATTAGAAGATCTGAAATAATTTTTGTGTGTATGTGGAAATGGGCCTTATTTCGGGGTCTCTTTTACCCTCATATCACTCAGGTTCAGCCTGGTAGAGTTACATTCCAGGAGGTTCTGGTCAGTGCAGTAATGATACTGCTGATACTAACATTTATTGAAGGCCTTGCTGGAGGCTTTACCCAGTCTGTCCTAGGGAATTCTCGAGGTCGCCTGCTGAGGGGGACACTCAGGGTCTTTGTTTGCATGTGAGGAGGCTGCCTGGGAGTGAGCGACCTGCACAAACCACTGGGGTAGGAGTTTTCAGCCCGGGTTTATTTGTCACTAGCGCCGGCTTTCCCCACGCACCATGCGTGCCACCTTTGGTGGGGAAGCAGGGACACTGTCAGAAGTCCTTTGGGGACGAGAAGTGGCGTAAAGAAATGCATTACCTGTATGTTCGGTTATGCTTTCTGGACACCAGTGTGGGCGAGCATGGTCCTCTGCATTGCGGGAAAAGCAGCGCACCCAACCCTGTCCCTGGCTGAAGGGGCCCCGCCCCCTCCTGGTGTGCAGCCTGCCCCAGGGGAGGGCCGAGCGCAAGGGGTACGGTGCCGGCGAGGCTGTCCCGTGTGTGGTGGCCCTTCGTGCAGGCGGCCAGGGACGCCCCGTGCCTCGCCGGGGGCGGCAGGCTGGTGGTGCGGATACCGGAGGAGGGGCGTCCGCGTGCTGGGCTCTGTTTTAGGACCCGAGGCACAGCCCTCGCCGGGTCCCTGCCACCTGCTCCTGTCGCGGTGGGAAGGCTGGGCGGAGCACCTGTGCGGAGGTGGTAAGGCTTCCCCAGGGGACCTGAGCAGTGGGAGTCTGGACGCCAGGATGCGGCTGGGGACCTGTCAGCGGCTCCGGTGGGGCATTGGGATGTGTGAGGGTCCAGACAGGAAGCCTGCAAACCTCGAGTGCTGCGCTGGGGCTCTCGGTGGGTGCAGGACGGCGGGCCGGCAGCGCTTCCGGTGCACGCTGCCTGGGCTGACCTGCACGGGGCTGGGCGAGGGGGAGGAAGGAGGAGGGGGAGGAGGGGGAGGTGGCAGCAGGCAGCCTGGCGTGAGCAGTCACACCTGGGGAGGTGCTGTCACGTGGGGCTGCGGGCCGTCCGGGGGCTTTCCGGTGGGGAGCATGGGGGTGAGGGTGGGAGCAGGCAGTTCTGGGAGAGGCCTGAGTTAGGGACTCCTCTGTGAATGAGAAAGGAGCCAGTGTCTGGTCTGCGGGCTTTTTTTTTTTTTTTTTTTTTTTTGCGTTACGCGGGCCTCTGACTGTTGCGGCCTCTCCCATTGCGGAGCACAGGCTCCGGACGCGCAGGCTCAGCGGCCATGGCTCACGGGCCCAGCCGCTCCGCGGCATGTTGAGATCCTCCCGGACCGGGGCACGAACCCGTGTCCCCTGCATCGGCAGGCGGACTCTCAACCACTGCGCCACCAGGGAAGCCCTGGTCTGTGGGCTTTTAATTCCCGTAAAAGCAGTCCTCCGGGAGGGCTTGTGGGGAGACCCTGGCTTGAGCGGGAGTCACCCCTCTCTGCCGGGCCTGGCATTTGGGTTCCGAAGCGGGGAGACTGGCTTGTTGTGCCGCTTCATTCAGGCAGGAGTGGCAGCGGGAGGCGGGAGGCTCAGGAACAGGCCTCCGCAGCCCCAGCCCGCGCCCCGCGGGGTTACCTGCGCCTTCCTGCAGGTAGTCTCAGGATCTTTACGGGAAAACTGTCAAGTTTTGGGTGTACAGGCACATCACAACGAACGTTACCAATAAAGCGTGTGCTGCTTCTCAGATGCACACCTCGAAACGCTGGGCTGGCCGAGCAATGGCTCACCCGCCTTGAGGGACAAGAGGCGGCGGCTGGGGAGGGAGGCCCTGGTGGTCCCTGGTGGTCCCCGGTGGTCCCCAGTGGTCCCGGTGGGCGAGGGCGAGGGGGGCGGGGGACAGTGCCCACTGCCCGACTCGCCCCGAAGTGTCCATGTGCCGTGCTTGTTGCCTGGCTTCACCACGACAGCAGGGACGGTGCTGGGGCGCAGGGAACTGGAGGAGAACCTGTGGTCCCGAGCGGGCGTCCCAGGAGTGGGCGGCGACCCTTCCCTGTGAGGCTTTTCACACTCCAGTGGAAGTTCCTAGAATAAAGGGCGAGGCACAGAAATGATGTATTTCCAAAAGTTGGTGGATTTAGCCGGCTATTCCACGAAAAGCCCATGTGTGCTCTTCTCTGTTGTGCAGGAGAATCTGTTTCAGTCACCACTGTGTTATCATCAGATTCCGCTGTCGAGTCAGACGCGTGGCCAGTCGAGGCGGCTGCTTGCTGACTGCCGGGCCCGTACCGACGTGGGACCATCAGTCTGCAGGCCGCCCTGGGCGCAGGTGCTGGTGGGAAGGAGGCCAGCCCGTGGGGCGGGTCACCAGAGGGAGGCCGCGCCAGGCAAGTGGCTTTCGAAATTTGTTGCAGGAGCCGTTACTTAGAACCAAAATGCCGGTTCTAACATTAAGTAAATATTCCTAAAATTCAACACCCTCTTGGCCACGATCGACCACCGTTGTGGTCGCCTTCTCCCTCCAGGAGGACAGGCTCCCAGAGAGCAGTGCGTTCTGTCTGTCCTGGGTGACCAGCAGTTTACTGGGACGCAGGACTTTCAGGGCTGACGCTGGGGGGGTGGGTCCCCCCAGACACGCTCAGTCCTGGGTCGGGGATGACATCCTCGCTGTCGCCCCACCACTGGCTGGATGGACTTGGGCCCTGAGTCACAATCACTAGTTTTCTTTTTCTTTTTTTCCCTAATAAAGTATGGGCTTTAAAGACTTTCTCTTAGATTTTTTTTTAATTTGTTTATTTTTGCCGTGAGTGTAATGAGAACATTTCCCAGAGCCTCTGTTATTTTCCTCTGGACTGAGTTCCCCGTTGCTGTCCTCGTAGCATTCTCTGGACTGTTTGTCAGGCCAGAAAAGCCTCCAGAGGTTATGGTTCTGATGTCCTCAGTGATGTTCTCTTCTGTATGTTGAGGTTTCTTGCTCGGAAACCCTCACTGGGCCTGAGGTGCTTTCGCTCTTTGCCGCTATCATGACGATCCAGGCAAGATGGATTCTGGGAAAGGTTAGTTAGATACCCTTTTGTATTGTCCAGAAATAAGTGTTTCCAGTGGTTTCAGACTTGGAAGCAGCTATTTCGTGTGCTTCAGTCATGCCCTGGCGTTCACGTGGCAACTCCCAACTACTTCTTGGAAATCCGTGTCGTGACTGCGCGGGTGCCTGCTCTGTTGTGATGGTCGGGTGCTCACTACTGCCCTGCGCTTGGTCAGCAGGACTCAGAACGGCGGGCCACTGCCTCCAGGCCGCCCGGAGCTTCCCTTGTCTGGAGGGTCACCTGCTGGAGACCGCGCGCGTACCGTCTCTGCATGGGGCCAGGCCAGCTCTGTTCAGCTCTCGGATTCGAGGCTGCCTCTTGGGGTGCAGAACAAAGTCCACGTGGGCTCTGGGTTTAGACGGTGAGAACTTTCCCGTCGCATATCCCTCCACAGCTGATGGAGGAGCTGCCGGGCCCCAGCCTCAGCGATCTCGGTTGCTTTTGCCTCGTGCGCCCCACATAGTCTCCCTGCTCTGTCCCTGAGGAGTGCCTACCCCACCTGCAAGGGCGCTGTGAGCTCAGCAGTCAGGCAGACACAAACAGGAGCGTGCCCCTTCCTCCTCCTGTTGCAGGCAGGGGTCTAGAGGTGCTCCAAGGTGACCCCTCTTTCCTACGCAGGTCCCGAATGAAATGAGCCTGTGAGGCTCATGTTGACGCCACTTTCAGCCCCACGGCTTCCACATTTGTTCCGGCACCTTCTCTAGATACCTGTGCATCAGCTCTTTGCTCTCAGAGGCCCCAGAGCACCCCCTACTCTCACCTAGGGATCCTTCTCTGATTCAGTCCAAACATAGACACTCTGTGCTCCCAAGCTGTCTCTGAATCCTTCTCCTGTTGCAGCCCTCTTGGGAGCCTCTTCAGCCCCCATAATGTCTCCTCACACTTACACTCGGGTTTCTGCTTTACTTGTATTGTTTTTGTCTCTTCATGCTGGCTTTCTGAATTGGAAACTCTCCATGGCCTGGTGTGGGGCTCACACGTGATGGAAGGCCCAGCAAAGGCTGCAGAACGCAGGTTGCTATGGACTGAACGTGCCCCCTGAAATTCATATGTTGAAGCCTAACTCCCAATGTGACTGTATTTGGAGATGGGGCCTTTAGAAGGTAATTAAGCATAAATGAGGTTTTAAGGTGGGGCCCTAATCCACCTTAGGGTTGGTGGCCTTATAAGAAAAGGAGGGAGAGATCTTTAGTATGTGAAGGCAGAGGAAGCAGGTGGCTGCCTGCAAGCCAGGAAGAAAGGCCTCCCCAGAAACGCAGTCAGCTGGAACCTTGGTCTTGGACTAGCCAGCCTCCAGAGCTGTGAGAAAATTAACTTCTGTCCTTCAAGCCATTTGGTGTGTGATATTCTGTTATAGCAACCCAAGCTGACCAATAGAAGGTGAGGTGCAGACTAAAGTTATTTCAGAAGCACAAAGCTCGTGAGGGGTTTATGTATGAAGTTGGAATTTGGAGATAAAGATAACTGTAATCAGACAGTGCTCAAAAACAGCACTGAGGGCTTCCCTGGTGGCGCAGTGATTGAGAGTCCGCCTGCCGATGCAGGGGACACGGGTTCGTGCCCCGGTCCGGGAAGATCCCACGTGCCGAGGAGCAGCTAGTCCTGTGAGCCATGGCCGCTGAGCCTGCGCGTCCGGAGCCTGTGCTCCGCAACGGGAGAGGCCACAACAGTGAGAGGCACGTGTACCGCAAAAAAAAAAACAGAACAAACAAAAACACCCAGCACTGTTCTCAGGCTTAGCTCTTAGCACCCCAAAAGGTGTATAGGAGTAAACGAAAACAGAATGAACAGAAACCTAAGGCTTATTACCAGGGTCCTCAGAGGTTGCAGAAAGGAGATTTGGCAGGTGGGCCAAGAGACACCCAGAGGGCCAGGGCACCATAGACAGGCCTGGTGTTGTCCTGGCACTGGGTGGACGTGCTGGAAAGCTGTTGAGGCCCCAGGCCCTGAGGGAAATGGGGAGGAGGGGAGGAGATGTGGGCCTGAGTAAACACTGGCGGACGGGGCCTCTTAAGCATGAGGAGGGGTTACGGAGCCAGCCTGTAGCCTCCACTTGTCACCTGGGAGCTTCTGTTGGTTGATTTTTTTTTTTTTTTCCCTCTTGATATTGGTCAGTTCATTCTCTACTCCTTTCTGGATCAAGGAGCAGCATGGGGTAATTTGTTGGACACTAGTAGGAACTCTAAGTACTGTGCAGTTTGCTACTTTTCATGCTAAGGTGTCTCTGAGGATTTTTGGACGTCTCTCTTGAGTTGGGAACTTAGCAAGACACTTCTCACTGGAAGCTTGCTGGCCCACACGTGCACCAAATTGGCCTACATTACATCTGCGGCCACTGATGGGGAGATATGATAAAGACAGGAGGTTCACATTTACTTCTGCCCAAGTCACCAGTTCTCCATGTGTCGCGTTTCGTATTGTACCTCTGCAGAATGTATCCGATACGTGGGTATTTTGGGGATTGTTGCAAAGAAAACTCAAGTTGTAAACTTTCACCTAATGGATCTTGCCATTTCTGAGCTCTGACCCTCTGTGCCCTTACCGTGTGGCCACCACCATGCCCTAGAATCCTCTTTGGGGGACCCAGCAGTGGCAGGGAGGGGTGTTGTGGTCCAGGCAGGAGAGGCTGGAGTCCTGGGTGAGGTTGTGTTCTGTGCTTTGTATCGTGCTGTTAACATTTGAAATGTGGATTTGTATTCTCAGTTATGTTTTATTTATTTGTTTATCAGCATAGCTATGTTTGTTTAATTCCATACTGAGAGTCTAAGAATACAATTGACCTTGAGGCCCATCTTATGATGTAATTATTAGTGATTGATTCTGTTTATCCTTGAAATCAATAAGAGGGGCGTAATGGTGCGGTGTGCAGTTGGGCTCTATTTCTTATATTTTCGTAAACGTGATTCTGTGACAACAGAAGTATTGGTTTGTTACCAGAACAGATTTGATGAATCTCAAGCATAAGATTAGTTTTATACAGTTATTGTGGTGTGTTGTGTTCCTTACATGACCTATGTTAGCGTGGCAAGTGCCACTAAGGTCTCCCACCACCAGTGGTCAGGGTGGGGATGCGCAGTGATTGATCTCCCTGGGAGTGCTCTAATGTGAAGACAATTCAGGCTGTTTGAAGTATATTTTACAAGTGTGCCCTGGGCCTTTGGGATGTTATATTGAAAAACCCAATTGTACGGTTACCATGGGAACCCAATTAGAATAGATTGCTTGATTTTTTTTGTGGGGGGGGGCGGGGGTGTCTTTCATCTTGACCAAAAATCCAGCGTGTTTTAAATGTTTTCATATTCCCACACTGACTTGCTACACCAAAGGATTGTTTCTTCCTCCCCTCCTCTTGTTTCCAGCTTTAAGCCGAAATAGGGATAAGTTCTCTAGGGTGCTTTATGAGGAAGTCTCCTAGAGGGACTTAATCGGATTTGTGTGGAAACTTTTGTGCAGGTCGTGGTCGAGGTGGTAGTGAGCATTTATTGTAAAAAGATGGGAAAGTGAGTGTTTTCCTGTGACAGCACACGGGGCCCTCATGTCCCTCTGGTCGTGCTCTGGATGCCAGATGGGGATACAGGTGTGCACCTCTTTTCTTCCCCAGCTTTGCAGGTGCGGGATTGAGTCCTGAAAGGCCCTGGGTTTCCGGGACGGAGATAGCAGGTGGGGTAGGGCAGGGCGAGGTCTCAGGACTCTTCCCTCCACGCCTGTGTTCCTTTCACTGTTTGGGCTCAGAGACTTTTTGCACTCTAAAAACTTATTAGAGATTCTAGAGTGATATATCAAAACAACACTGAAAGTTAACATTGAAAAATTTAAAAAATATTTATTCATTTAAGCAACAGTAAACATTTTAATACAAATAACACATTTTAAATGAGAAGTAACTATATTTTACATAAAAAAACAATTAGTGAGGTGAGTGGTCTTGGTCTACCTTTTTTTAAACGTTTTAAATGACTGGATGGGTAGAAGGCAGCTAGATTCTCGTAGCTGCTTTTGAGTTCAATCTATTGCAATAGGTTGTTTTTTGGCTTCACACCAGTAAGTAACTGGAAAAGGGAGAGACACTTAATAGCCTCTTCAACTAACTGTGGATAGTCTTCTTTGACACCACATCAGAACTTGACAGGTGGTAGTTTCTCGAAGGTTCATGCAGTGTGGAGTGTGAGCCCTGAGTGTGAACTTTCTATTCTCCATTACACGAAAATCCACTGTGTAGCTTGTACTTTGATTTTTGTAACAGCATTCATTGGTCCTTTGGAAAATTTTGGTTTGCCGAATGATACAGATCTTCCAAATGTTGACATGTTTCATAATACAGTATTAAAAATCTGTCATGTCACCACCTTTCTCCTTAGAAAAGTCTTAGAACTGGAGGTTGTCAAGCCATGCTGGTGGATACAAGTTTCCCAAAGTTCTGACCATCAGCTTGAAAGCTCTCATTTTATCATTAACAACAAATACTGTCAGTTGTGTTACAGTGACAGCCTCACTTTGCTTATTTGTTTATTTTTTAATGTGGTATGGATTTACTCTCGCTCAGACGAAGTCCAGCGAGAGGCAGCCCGCAGCCGTGCCACTCAGTGACTCAGGGATCCAGTCCGTGCTGGACACGGCCATCACTGTTTGAGCTTGTCCAGAGGCAGCTCATCTCCTCTGTACCAGGTCCCCCTCCCTAACAGCCAAGTCCGGTCAGTGGGTGGCTCTGGACAGGACGTCTGGAAACCGGAAGGTGCCTCCCCTCACCCTCGGGGCTGCCCTGCCGCTGGGCCAGCGCCGCCTTCTGCACCAGGCCTGGGAGGCCGGCACCCGGGGCCCAGGATTCTTCTGGGGGCCCCCGGACGTGTTTCAACTTCTCTTAAAATCAGAAGAAAACATGAACACAGCTGTCCCTTGGTTCCTGGGGTTGGGGGGAGTGGCTCCAGGTGCCCCGGCGGTGCCCAGACCCCCTGTTTATTTTTGAGAAAATATCTGAATAACCGTAGGCTATTAGTCATTCACACGTGTAAAGCTTTTGTCTCATGAAACGGTCGCCAGTTCCTCTCAAATCTGTAATAATCATAAGAGTGCCCCCCCACCCCCAGACAACCATCGTTCTTGTTTTGCAGCAGAAGTGCCCTGTTGTACTTGCCGTTTGGGCACAGAAGGGCCAAGATTGAATAAAGGTCACAAGTTTGATTTTGATAGTTTCATCAGGACATTCTTAAATTGTTGTTTTTTTTTTTTTTTAACGGTGAGTTTATGGTGGGGAAGGATAGGACGAAACCCTGTATAGTTTGGTGCTGCTGTCTCGGTTTTCGGCAGTTTTACTCACCATTGCTTTTGTATCATCGTCTTTCACCAGTTAAGTGTGATGTTTGCTGTATTTTTTTTTTTTGCAGTGCACGGGCCTCTCACTGTTGTGGCCTCTCCCGTTGCGGAGCACAGGCTCCGGACGCGCAGGCTCAGCAGCCATGGCTCACGGCCCCAGCCGCTCTGTGGCATGTGGGATCTTCCCGGACTGGGGCATGAACCCGTGTCCCCCGCATCGGCAGGCGGACTCTCAACCACTGCGCCACTAGGGAAGCCCTGCTGTATGTTTTTGTAGGTGCCTCTTATCAGATTGAGGAAGTTCTTCTCTCTCGTGTTATTGCTGTGGTGAGTTATACACACTGGTTTCCCTATGTTAAACCAACTTTGCATTCCTGGGTAACCCCCACCTGGGCTTGATGTATTCTTATTTTCATGTATTGCTGGGTTCAGTTTAATATTTCTGAGGATTTGTGTGTCTGGGCATATGGGATATTGATCTGTAGGTTTCTTTTCTCCACATGTCTTTCTGGTTTGGTGTTAGGGCGATCCTACTCATAAAACAAGGCCTTTTATTTTCTGGAATAGTTTATGTAATCTTAGTATTGTTTCCTCTTTAAATGTTTAACAGGGTTTACCAGTGAAGCCATTTTGGTGTGGAGTTTTGTATATGGGATGGATATTAACTACAAATTCAGTTTCTTTAGTAGATAGAGGGTTATTAAAGTCATTTATTTCTCCTTTAGTGATTTTTGATAATTTGTGTTTTCCAAGGAATTTGGCCATTTCATCTAAGTTGTTGAATTTATTGGTCTAAAGTTATTTTAATTTTCTTTTATTGTCCTTTTAATGTTTGTGGGACTTTAAATCATGCCGTTGTATTTATTGCTGATATTGGTAATCGTCTTTTCTCTCTTTTTTTCCCCTAATTGGTCTGACTAGAGGTTTATCAATTTATTTTTCAAAGATCCAGCTTTTGTTACCATTGATTTTTCTCTCCTTTTTTCCCCTTTTACTGACTTCTGCTCTTATCTTTATTTTCCCTTCTTTCTGCTTACTTTGGGTTTAGTTTGCTTTTTTTGTAGTTTAAGGTGGAAGCTGGAGTCCTTTTGTCTTTCTCATATTAATATCCAGTGCTAAAAATTCTCTCTAAGCACTGCTTTGGCTGCATCCCACAGATTGCTGTGTCAGGGTTTCGTTTTCATTCAGTGTGATGTGTTTTCCAATTTCCCTTGTGATTTCTTCATTAATGCATGGGTTATTTAGAAGTGTGTCATTCCATTGCCAAATATTTGGGGACTTTCCCGATACCACTCTGTTATTGATCTCCAGTTTACTTACCTTGTGGTCAGAGGACATACTTCTTATGACTTCAGTCCTCCTAAGTTTATTGAGAGTTGTTTTATGGCCCAGAATGCGATCTATCTTGGTGAATGATTGCGTGTACTTGGAAAGAGTGTATATTCTGTGGCTTTTGTGTGGAGTGCTCTTGTAAATGGTAATTGGGTCAGGTTTGTTGCTGATGTTCAAGTGCTGTATCTTCTTATTGCTTTTCTGCTTCCCTGTTCTATAAATTACAAGAAAGGAGTGTTGAAATCCCCAGCGATACTGGAGATTTGTCTGTTTCCCCTTATATTCTCTCTTCTTGCCTCTTACATTCTCTGTTCTTGCTTCATCTGTTTCAAACTCTTTTATTAGGTACATGCATATTTAGAATTTTTATGTCCTCTTGGTGATTGACCCCTTTATTCTTTTTTTAAAAATTTATTTAATTTATTTTTGGCTGTATTGGGTCTTCGTTTTTTGTGCCTGTACCTTCTCTAGGTGCTACTCTTCGTTGCGGGGTGCGGGCTTCGTGGGCTTCTCATTGCAGTGGCTTCTCTTGTTGCGGAGCACAGGCTCCAGGTGCGTGGGCTTCAGTAGTTATGGCACATGGGCTCTAGAGCCCAGGCTTAGTAGTTGTGGTGCATGGGCTTAGTTGCTCCGCAGCATGTGGGATCTTCCCAGACCAGGGCTTGAACCTGTGTCCCCTGCAATAGCTGGCGGATTCTTAATCACTGTGCCACCAGGGAAGCCCCAACCCCTTTATTCTTAATGGCCTTTAGTCTTAGTAATTTCCTTCTTTTGAAATTAGGTGTTTGATATTATGATAGCCACTCCAGCTTTCTTTTCGTTACTGTTTCTATGGTAAATGTTCTCCCATTCTTTTACATTTTATCTGTTTTGTCTTTACATTTAACACGTTTCTTGTAGACAGCATACTAATCGTATGTGACAGTGTCTTTTTAACACTGAAGTATTCAGACCATTTACATGTTGTGTAATCACGAGTGTGGTTGGTTTCAAGTGCACCATCATCATATTTGTTTTCTCTTTGTCCCAGTTGTTCTTTCACTCTTCCCCCCCCATTTTCCTGCCTTTATTCAGACTATTTGAATATATTTTTTAAATGATTTCAATTTACCATTTATCTACATTATTGGCTGTCCCTCTCCTCTCTCTCTCTTTTAAGTTGTTGCTCTGGGGTGTGTAATAGTCATATTTAGCTCTTCATAGTCTGCATTCACATCGTATAGCTCATTGTCACATACAGTGTAAGAACTTTATATCAGTGTACTTCAACTTCTCTCATTCCATTTTTTTGTTATATTCATTTAGCATGTTTTTTTCTACATACGTTATAAACTCCAAAATATACTTTCAGTATTTTTGTTTTAGGCAGTCAGTTATCTTTTAAAGAGATTAAAAATAGGAAAAAACCCCAGCCTTTATATTTATTTGCCTATTTACCATTTCTTATGCTCTTCATTCCTTTGTGTAAATCTGAATTTCCATCTGGTATCATTTTTTATGCCTAAGGAACTTGCACCAATGTTTCTCAGTTGCAGGTCGGCTAGCATATTAATCGTCTCTTTTTTTTTGGTAAAAGGCTTTATTTCACTTTCATTCTTGAAAGGTATTGCTACTTATAGAATTCTAGCTTGTTGTTTTCCCTGCTTTCCATGCTTTAAACGTGTTGTTCCGTTGTGTCCTGCCTTGCATGATTTCTGATGATCAGTTTTGCTGTCCTTAATTTTGTTCCTCTGTATGTAATCTTTCCCGCCCCACTCCCTTCTGACCACTTCTCAGGTTTTTTTCTTTATCACTTGTTTTCAGCAATTTGTTTATGATTTACCTTGGTTTAGTTTTCTTTATGTTTCTTCTGCTTTGATTTCATTGAGTTTCTTGCAACAGTGCATATAGGCTTTTCATCAGATGTGAAGAAATAGTTCATATTTCTTCAAATGATTTTCTGGCTTTTTCTGAAACTCCAATTGCATGTGTGTTAGACTGTTTAATATTGTCCCACATTTTACTGATGCTCTATTCATTTTCTACAGTCTTTTTTTCTTTCTCCTCCTGGATAGTTTAAAAAATGTTGTATCTTCATTGTCACTCATTTTTTCCCCCCTCTGCTGTATCTAATTTGTTAATCACATCATGTGAGTTTTCACTTTAGATACTGTATTTTACACGTATGTTACATTTGGTCTCTTTTATATCTTCTAGTTCTTTCATTATGTTTATGTTTTCTTCTATTTTTTTGAACATATGGGACATATTTATAATAGCTATTTTAACCAGACAGGCTGGCTTCAGAGCACAGGATATTTAGTGCATGGATTTGCTGACAGCTGTTTTGGCTGACAAAAGGCTTTTCTGTTTGTTTTCTCATTCTTACCTGTATTTAGGTCGTTGTGGTGGCCAGAGGACCATGTGTTAGGAAAGAAAGTTAAATATGGCAGGGAACCTAGGCTAAGGCCAGCTTATGCAGGTCCAAATGAATTCTGAAGTAGAGTCTGCAGGCAGCCATGGTGAAAAGGGAAGTGGGGTGTTACCAGACACTCATTGTGTAATTAGTAAGTGAATATCATCTTTCAGGGGAGAGAAACCTTTTCCTGTGGAGGAATTTGTCCAGGAGTTTTAGTTAAGGGATGGTAAGCAATTTAATATTGGCTGTTTTTTAAACAAATGCAGGCATGGTTTTTGCATGACTGTTTTGTTGTGAATCCTCAACAGAAGTCGGGTGTATCACGTTATTCAGGGAACTAAGAATGATGGTCCCAGTGGGTAGTATTCCAGGCCCTCCTTGACTCAGGTGGAGGCTGTAAGGGAGAAGCATGAATACAGGGGGAGCTTCTGAGATGGAGTTTGTGTCACCCAGGAGTTCAGTGGAAGCAGGGGCAGCTGCAGGGTCGCCGTCAGAGCCGTCCCTCCTGGTCCTGCTCTGACTTCTGTCGGTGCAAGAGGTGCTGGGGGAGAGTGGACGCCAGGACTCTGGGTGTGAGCTGCTGGGCTGTTCCTCGTCTGATCTGGAGCGAAGTACTTCGGGTGTCTGTGCCCACCTTCCCCTGTTGAGCCCCTCCTGCCACTGGCCACCCATGGTTCTTGCTCCTCCCAATGGCCCTGCCGTCTGGACTCTGGTGACCCCTCATCTTCCCAGTGTCTCCAAGGCCTAAAGGTGGGAGCAGCCAAGTCTCGAGTGGGCTAACCCTCTCGTGCTGGCTTCGTGGTTCTCCTGTTCCCTGTGTGCCAGCCCGTTTCCTGTGCTTAAAGGGGCTGCAGTGTTTTCTGCTTAAGCTAGATCCAGGTCAAGGCTGGCAGTGACACACAGGTGAGTGACACGTAGGTGCTTGGTGACGTTGGTAGAAACAAGTAGAGTTTCTGTTAAGAAATTTAAAGCACTCTGTTTGTAGTTTTACTCCGAAGGAAGACGATTCCAGCTCCATATAGAGAGAACAGAACTGGGAAGTCGGAAAATCAAGGGCATCTTGAATTCAGCCGATTTTCCTCTCGTGGTTGTTGCAGCTTTAAACGTGTGGCCTCACTGGAAGGTACTCTGCCGAGGGCTGACATTCTGGCAGTTCATGCGGCCTGAGAAGAGACCAGACAGAAGAAGAGTGTATTTCCCCCTGCGAGAATTCACAGCCGCTGCGGTTGCATCTCTGGCCAGCCTGGACCTTCATCACTGAAATTCAATAGTGTTGACGGCATTAACCCCCTGCATTGCCGTCTGCCTGGCCACTTAGAGAGCTCTGCGGCTCTGCATTTGAAAAATGAACCAACTCGGGCTGTCCTTTGTACCAGGTTTCTGGGTGGCTCATGTGAACCGCTCAACACAATGGTTTAATCTGTGCTTTTCCCACAGCCATGTGCACACCTGGGAAAATAAGAATACGTGCGTTTATCACTTTGCTGTACACCTGAAGCTAACGCAACATTGTTAACCAACTATATGCCAATATAAAAAAAAATACCTGTGTTCACATAAGTGTGCGAGAACATGGGGGTTGCTTAGGGGGTGTGCGTGTGCTCTCACGGGTGTCACGTGAGCATAGGGAACTCGTGGCCGTGACTGCTGTGATGTTGCCAGATGCGTCCCGGAACTGGGCAGGGTGCCTTCTGTGTGAATGCCCACAGTGCCCCTATGACGCCACATGTCTGGAGTTGCTATGGAACCAAAGGGCGGGAAGTGTGTTCACTCACAGGTTTGGAGTTACATATAAATTTCAATCTGTACATACAGACATACATAGTATGCTGGTATCCAGCGGGAGTCTCCAATGGCAGACTAATCTGTTTTTCAGTCTCAGTTGATGGATTTAAGTTTTGAAAGTTTCTGTTAGCATAACGTTCAGCCTCTAGAAGAAGTCTTCGTTGCTATTTTCCAATCACCAGGTAAACACTTCCAGGTTTTGTCAGTTTTCCATATTATGGAATTTTGACTTCAGTTCTTTGCTGTATTAATTTGATCTTCCCTGTTCTTCTGATGCAGATGTTTTTTTCTTTGTTCCTTTTTCCTTTCCCTCCCTCTTTGTTCTTTCCTTTTTTTTTTCTTTTTAAAATTTTGTGTTGTTTGATACATACTAAAGAGTATATGAGATATGTGTGTAAGCTATGAGGTAGAAATAGCTATGAAGTAAAAATAATGATCAGGACACCTGTCAACTGCTAATTTCAGTGAAATTTATCTGTGTGCTTCCTCTCCTGTCCCGACCCCGGCTTCCCTAGCCTCCCCATCCCAGAGTTATCACTGTTCTGAATGTCTCATTCTCTTGCTTTTTAAATGTGTATAGTCTTACCGTCTGTCTACTCCTCAACAAAATCTCATTTTGTATGACTTGTTTTGACCTTTATTAAGAAGGATATTCTGTCATCTGAGCATTCTGAGACTTGCTTTCTTCCACTCAGAATCATGTTTCTGAATTTTGTCTGAGTTGCTTGCTGCGTGTCGCTGTGGTCCATCGTCTGTACATGATAGCGCTTCATTGTGTGATGACACCGCTGTTTGTTATATTTTTCTGTTCCTCTGTCACCGGGCATTGGAATTGCCCCGGGTTTTGGCTGTCACCCCCTGCCGCTCTGATGGCTCTGTATGCTGTTCCTGTGCACATTGGTCACAGGTTCTCCTTGGTGTACACTCAAGGGGACAGTTACTGCACTGTCATCCTTCAACGTTTTGAGACAATGATACATGTTTTGTAAAAATGGTTGGAAGAGTTGATGCACGTTCTTTCCAAAACTTGGAATTTACTTAATAGTTGCTAACCTACTGGATAGGAAAGAGCATCTCATTGTGATCTTAATTTACATTTGTCTTATTACCAGTGAGGCCAAGCATCTTGTCATGTTGCATTCATGATTCCTCTTTTACAGAATGCCTCTTCATACCCATTTTGCCTATATTTCTATTGGGTTGTACTCTTCTTATTGATTATAGGAGTATTTTATATATTGTGGATCCTAATCCTTTGTCAGTTCCATGGCTGCAGTTTTATCCTCCTAGTATGTAGCCTAACTTTTCATTTTCTTTATGGTGCCTTCTGATTTACAAGGGTTCTTAGTTTTCATATAGTTGAACGTAATCGAATTTATGATTCTTTTCACGTAGAGTTCTATTTCGGTATCAATACCACATTGTATGAATTACCATAGCTTTAGGCTGACTCTTAGCATTAAGGGGTAAGTCCTCACAGCTTGCTTGTCCATACAAATTTCGGAATCACCTTGTCAAATTCTTTGAAAAAGCCTTTGGTGTTTTGGTCAGAGGCACTTGGATCTATAGGTAATGTGAGGAGAATAACATCTTTATAAGACAAGTCTTCCTCTTCAGGAATATGCTCTCTATGTATCCATTTATTTAAGTGGTCCTTAGTGTCTCTCAGTTGGTAATAGTCTTTTTTCATGAAGAGCTTATCCATCTTTTGTAATGCTTTCCCCAGGTCCTTATTGTTTCCTTGTTTCTGTTGCTATTATAAATAGTATCTTTTTTTAGGATTAGATTTTCTTTGTCATTGGTATTTGGAAATACTGTTGACTTTTGTGTGCTCATCTTATATCTAGTTTCCTTGCTGAATTCTCTTTTAAATTTTAATATACTCTATGTATATTCTTTGATTTTTTTTTTTTTTTTTTTTCTGGTACGCGGGCCTCTCACTGTTGTGGCATCTCCCGTTGCGGAGCACAGGCTCCGGACGCGCAGGCTCAGCGGCCATGGCTCACGGGCCCAGCCGCTCCGTGGCATGTGGGATCCTCCCGGACTGGGGCACGAACCCGCGTCCCCTGCATCGGCAGGCAGACTCTCAACCACTGCACCACCAGGGAAGCCCATATTCTTTGATTTTCTACGTGGACAGTCATGTCACCTATGAATGAGAATTTTACTTCTTTCTTTTTACTTTGTTAACCATTTATTTCTCTTCTTGTCATGTGCTGGATAGGACCTCCAGTCCTACGTTAAGTAAGGATATGGTGATAATTGATATACTTATATATTGTAGAGAGAAAGCTGCTGATTTTTCACCACCAGAAGTGATGCTCGCTGTAGGCTTTTAGTAGAAAGGAAGTTTCCTTTGAGAAATTTTTTAAAGTCATCAATGGGCATTGCACTATGTAAATATAAGGAGTTAGCTCACGTGATTATGGAGGGGGAGAACTCGTAGGACCTGCTGTCTGCAAGCTGGAGACCCAGGAGGGCGGATGGTGTTAAGTCTCGGTGTGAAGGGAGGAGAGGACCAAGGTCTCAGCTGGGGGAAGGGCAGAAAGGGCAGATTCCCCTTCCTCCACCTTTTCTTTTCCTGGTCAGGCCCTCAGTGGATTGGGTGAGGCCCACCTCACTGAGGAGGGACAGTATCAGTCCACTGATTCAAATGCTAAAATCTCAACCCAGAAACACCCTCACGGACACATCCAGAAACAGTGTTTAACCAATTGTCTGGACACCCTGTGACCCAGTCAAGTTGGCACGTGAAATTAAATATCACATGTGTATTGACCACACTTCGTTTATCATCCATCCATCTGTCCGTGGACACAGGTTGTCCACCTCTTGGCTATTGGGAATAGCGCTGCTATGAATACGGATATGCAAATATCTCTTCATGTCCCTGCTTTCAGTTCTTTCGCATAGCTACCCACAGGTGGAATTGCTGGATCTTATGGCAATTCTGATTTCTTGAGAAACCTCCTTCCTGTTTTCCATAGCTGCTGCACCATTTTCCATTCCCACGAACAGTGCACAAGGGTTCCAGTTTTTTTCACAGTGTCACCCACACTTGTCACTGTTTTTCTTTGACAGTAGCCATCCTAATGGGTATGAGGTGTACATTGTCTAGTAGTAATAATTATAAAATAATTGTAGATGTAGTTGAGTTTAATTTTACCATTTGCTTTTTGTCTCCTGTTTGTCCCATATCTTTTTTGTTTTTTTAATTTATTCTTCATTTTGCTCTCTTTCGGATTAAAAAGATTTTTAATCTTCGTTTTTCTTCTCTGTTAACTTTTTAGTTATACATACTTAGACTTTTCTTCTAGTGATCAACCTAGAGATCACACTATGAATTCTTGACTACTGTAGTTTACCTGAAATTGATACTTTACCACTTCCGGAACAGTTACTTTACAAAACTTTATTCTGTTTACCTTGGACCCAGCTTTTATGCTGTTGTATTTTGATTCTATGTATACTTTAAAAGCAATAATCAGTATTATTATTGTTACTGGTGTTTTAAATATTCATGTAGATTTATCACACGCTTATCTTTTTTGGTACCTTTGTGGCTTTCTTCATTTCCGTGCTTCCATCTGGGATGACGTACTTCTTGAAGACCTCTTAAATTTTTTTTTATTTTAATGCTAGTTGACTGGCAATGGATTGAATTTATTTTATTCTACTTTTTAATTTCTTTTAGATTTTTATTGGAGTTTAGTTGATTTACAGTGTTGTGTTAGTTTCAGGTATGCAGCAAAGTGAATCAGTTATGCATATATCCACTCTTTTTCAGATTCTTTTCCCATATAGGGCATTACAGAGTATTGAGTAGAGTTCACTGTGCTATATAGAAGGTTCTTATTAGTTATCTGTTTTATATATAGTATTGTGTATATCTCAGTCCCAGTCTTCCAATTTATCCCTCCCCACTCCTTACCCCCTGGGAACCATAAGTTTGTTTTCTACATCTGTAACTCTGTTTACATTTTGAAGATAAATTCATTTGTGCCCTTTTTCTAGATTCCACATATATGCGATATCATATGATACTTGTTTTTCTCTGTCTGATTTAACTTCACGCAGTATAACAATCTCTAGGTCCATCCATGTTGCTGCAGATAGCGTTATTTCATTCTTTTTCATTATATGTATGTACCACATCTTCTTTATCCATTCCTCTGTTGATGGACATTTAGGTTGCCTCCGTGTCTTGGCTATTGTAAACAGTGCTGCAATGAACATTGGGGGTGCATGTATCTTTTTGAATTATGGTTTTCTTCAGATACATGCCCAGGAGTGAGATTGCAGGATCATACGGTAGCTCTATTTTCAGTTTTTTAAGGAACCTCCATACTGTTCTCCATAGTGGCTGTACCAGTTGACGTTCCCAGCAACAGTGTAGGAGGGTTCCTTTCTTTCCACACCCTCTCCAGCATTTATTGTTTGTAGATTTTTTGATGATGGCCATTCTGACTGGTGTGAGGTGGTACCTCATGGTGGTTTTGATTTGCATTCTCTCTAATGATTAGTGATGTTGAGCATCCTTTCATGTGCTTTTTAACCATCTGTATGTCTCCTTTGGAGAAAAGTCTATTTAGATCCCCTGCCCATTTTTTGATTGGGTTGTCTCCATTTTAAAATCATAACTTAGCAGTTATTGATTGTTGAGTTGGTATTTTGTTTCATCAGTTTAAACAAGTCATTTCATTTTCTCCTGGTCTCTAAAGTCTCTGTGGAAAGTCAGCTGTCAGCCTTGTCCTTGCCCCTTCGGAGGAGTGGGAGTTTATCCCTCTGGCTGCTTTTAAGACTTTCTCTCTGGTTTTTCATTTCTCTGTGGTTTGAAACTAATTAACTGTGTGTGGTTAGTTGTGAGTTTTCTTCATATTTATTGTTTGAAATTTGCTGAGCTTCTTGAATCTCTGGGTTGGTATCTGTTATTTGTTTTGGAAAATTCTCGACTCATGTCTTCATCTATTTCTCTTCTTCATCTGCTCTCCTTTCCTTCTGGGATTGAATTATAGGCGTTGGTCTTGTTTACCGTGTTCTCAAGCTCTAATGCTCTTGTTTCTTTCCATACCTTTTTTCTCTTTCTGTACCATGGTTTGTATACTCTCTGTTGACCTTCCTGTAGATCAGAAATCCTGTTTCCTGCTCTGTTCCATCTACTATTAATCCTATCGAGTGAGTTCTGAATTTCAAATTTTGTGTTTTCAGTTCTGGAATGTCCATTTCACATTTTAATAATGTATTTCAGTTCAGTATTTAAAATTCTCCACTGCCCCATTTATTTTGTCTGTCTTTTCCTCTTATTTTTAAACAAAGCAATCATAATTAAAGTTGTTGTCTGCTAACACCAATATCTTGGACATCCATTCTTCTGCTCGTGTTTTCTGTTTTCCCTTCCCTTGACTGTGTAGTACGCACATGCACACACGTATGCACGTATGTGCACGCACACATCACGTGCACGCACACATCACATGCACACTCACACGAGATAATTTCTCTACGTGGAATAATCCCAGTTTTGTGTTTGGCTCGTTCACCTGACCTTTTATCATAAGTGCTTATCCGTGTTATTTCTAGAGAAGACACGGTATTCCATTATAAAGATGTAACATTCTTTCGTTGTTAGGTATTTAGGGCAATTCCATGTCTGAGGCCCCGTTCTAAAGAATTAATTAAAATTTTGTGCACAAAGATGTTTACTGCGGTCTTTTTGAGAACTCAGCCAAATAGGGAAGTCTTCCTAAGTCTTAGTTGGAGAAATTCTTAACCCTCTTAGCCTCTTGAGTTTAGGGACGACACCTTATCATTTTGGATCCAGTAGCATTACGGTCAGTTATTCATGTCTTCATTCAAAGCATCGCCCACCTCTGTGGGTCAGAGCCTCACGGGTGGGGATGTGCTGGGTGTGTTTCTGACTCTGAACTGAACAGACAGGACCCCAACCCTGTGGAGCTTGGGCTCACATTGGGCGTAGTGACGGAGGTGCTCAGGGGCCAACCACGTGCTCGGCGGTCGGCCTCCTGGTTTATCAGCGAGTCGACTCATTACCTCCTGGGTCTCAGTTGCTCTAATGTGACAGCGACAGGGTTGGTCAGCACTGCCGACAGAGCATTTGGCAGTGATAGAATACACCTGTGCTGTCCAGTGTGGAGGCCACCGGTCACATGTGGCTGCTGGGCACTTAGAATGTGACCAGTGCAACTTAGGAACTGAATTTTAAATTTTATTATATTCTAATTAATTTAAATTTAAACCAGTGGCCCCATGTGGCTAATAGCTACTGTGTTGGACAGTCCTGCTCTAGATGGATTAACTGTTTGTTTAATGGTATTTAGTGGTCTTCAGAATCTATTCTGATTCTGACATTTGGTTTCCTTGTTTTTATTTTTTTGTAATTTATCACTAGCGCTTTGAGCATTAAAATCTCCTTTTTTGTGAACAGATTACATATTTTTCCCTCTCTGTGCTGTTTTAATAGGGACATCACCTCCACGGGGAGAGGAATTTGCCTGAAAAGGACACTAAAAAATATAAAGTAGGCCGAATCAGAGAAGGAAAAAGGGTTTCACTGGAAATTAGCTTGTGTTGCAAAACCATTTAATTAAACTAAGACATTGCTGACACCACACATAGGCTGTTCTGTTGGCTCTATGGTGTTCCTCTAACCAGGTTTTGGATTTTTGTCAAAACTAAGAATTTAAATTTACAACTCAGTTTTCTGTTATAAGTAATTGCTATTTGTCAATGAGACTAATTTCTCTTTGAATTTATGGTACAGATAACGTAATTTAGAGTTACAGATCTCTTGATCCTCTGGGTATAGGCAAAATAAATGTAGTACCTAATGCTGGAATTGGGCAGGATTTTTCTGTGAATCTTAAAATATCTGCTTTGTAAAACTGGGTTAAGTTATTTTAGAAACTATAAAGAGTCACTTGGTAATTGGGTGTTTGGGTTTATTTGTTATAATTGAGCGCTTATTAAAGTCCAGTGTGTTTTTACCCCGTGGAGCAGAAGCTTTTATAGGCCAAGTGATAAGATACATCCTCTTACACTTTGCCTGCTGATTATGACTCACAGATGATGGATGACCTCCTGAACTTTGAAATTCCTGTTTGCTTGTGGAGAACGAAAATTCTCATCTCTTGATCTGGCCTACTCCAAAATTCTGGAACCATTTTATATAATTAAACCTTACACTCTATCACGTTGTCGGGGGGGAGAAACGATAACATGGAAGTGCTCTCTGCCAGACGTGGATGGAATTTGGTCTGTCCTGGCTTATCTCTCTCCACCAGGATTCCTCCCCATTTTCTAGGCGAAGCTTCTGCACGTCGTTAAAATCACATCAGGGCTTCATCGGGATGTAAGTTCCTGCAGAAACAGCCCTGTGTCTGGTCACAGAGAATGTAATGACGTTCCCAGAGCCTTCACAGGTCAGTTTGGTGTCTCCCTGTGTCCAGCGCTGACAGGGGTGATGCGGTGTGTCGATTCCCGGTGCCCTGGCACGGTGCCCCCTCGTGTGGCCCGATTCAGAGAACATAGGGTGACAGGGGCGGTTTGGTTGTTGGGTTTGCCTTTTGATTTTATCCTTATCCTTTTGGAGAAGAGAAAAATGATCATTTATTTCTTTGGGGTCACACCATATTGCAAACAGAAAGCTCTGTTTCATAAATATTTAAGGAAGCACAAATGTCTGGAATTTGCATAGTCACTCTAAATCTTCCTCCAGCCCAGCCCGCCCCAAGCTGGTTTGATCCTCCTTAGTTCTGCACACTTGCTAGTTGCTTTTTTCATATGATCCAAAAACAAGGATGCTTTAAAATTTATGAAAGTTTAATGAATGGCCAGTGAGAAGAGAAAAACCTCTTTCATAACAAGATTAATACCTTGGCTCAAGGGACATAACATTTTAGTAAAGTCAAAATTTGTATAGTTATCCTAGCTGTGCTTTCAACCCCTGGCTTCCTTATAAAAATGTCTAAATAAAATACTGGTAGGCATCTCTGGCCATTATTTCCATCTGTGTTATGTGGCCTGACCCGGAACCCACTCAGGGTTGTGATGTCTGGGCCAGGGTCTCCCGGCTTCTGTCACGTTAGCTTGTGCAACTGTTGTAGATGATGTGCTGATGCTAGCTGTCTCTGTGGCCTAGATATTTCTGGGAGAAAATACAGGGAGAAATATCCCTGCAAATAGTGTTTTGTATTGTTTTAAATATACTCATATATATAATTGGTACCTTTTCCCCTTTTAATTACTACCCTTTAATGTAGTGGTCTTGATGTACTCCTTTTTTTCTTTTCTTTGGCTGCAGAGACCTATTGGGGTAGAGGCTATGGAGGAAATACTCTGAATGGTTTCTGATTTTAGATACGAGGTGTCTCATTTCTTAGTCTGATTTATAATGTGATAGAAAGCTGCTGGCCAGCTGACACTAATCTTAATTTATGATCTATTTAACCTTCTTATTTCCCAGCAACAACTCACATCCCCCGCCCCAGACTTGGATCTTTGTACCAACCTGTTTCAGAGGCAAACATGCAGCGTCATGGTTCTGAATCCCAGAGGTCGTGGGAGCGGTTTTCATTGAGAATGTTAGTGCATGTCTGTGACCTTCCCCAGCCTGCAGGCAGTCAGGGGGTGATAAAGGCCCTGCACATGCCTCTCACCCTCTCTGGTTCCGTCACCCCGTTTCTCAACTGCCAGGTCTTCGGGGTCAGGATACACCCTGCGTGTACACAGTTGTCAGTGGAATAGGGGGTCTTTTTTGACTTTTTATTTTGAATAATTTCAGCCTTGTTTCTGTACACCATCCATCTAGTTTTGCCTAGTGTTAATATCTTACACGGTCCTTGTACATAACCTTGTTCAGTTACCACAACCAGGGAATTAATGTACAAGGTATTAGCATATTAATCAGCATTAATTGGTATTGTGTAATACTATAAGCCTTGTTGGAATTCCAGCAGTTTCCCCACTCGTGTCCGTTCTCTGTTGTGCCATCCAGTTCAGGGCCCCACGTGGCATCCTTGTCTCTCTCACGTCTAGTTTGTGGCAGTCCCTCTTGCCTTGCTTTTTGTCACCTGGACACTTTTGAAGAGTACCGGTTAGTTATATAGTAGAATGTCTCTCATTTGGGTTTGTGATGTTGTCTCACGATTAGATTGAGGTTCACGCTTCTGGTAAGAAAAGCACAGAGGTGAGGGCCCTCTCAAGGCATCGCAGCATGGTGCCCACACGTCAGTTACTGGTGATGCTAACTGAGCTTGGTCACTTGGCTAAGGTGGAATTGGTTGTTTCTCCGACTGTAAAGTTACTGTTTTTTCCTTTGTAATTAATAAGTATCTTGAGACATCTTGCTTCTCCTCAGGCTTCAACCAGCAGTTTTAGCATTCACTGATGTACCTTGTCTACAGCAATTACGACTGTGTTGTTTGCCTGATGGTGTGTATCTCCTTCATTGTTTTCTTCTTTCACTGCTTGGAATTCTTCTGAATGGACGAGCTGTCCCTTCTTTCCCGCTTACTTGTTTATTCAGCGAATTGTTGATGTTAGTGTGGACTCGTGGATGTTTATTTTGTACTGTGGGTTGTCGTCCAGTACTGTCGTTGCTTATTTTGTTCGTCAGCTTCAGCTTTGGCTCTTGGGACCCCCCGAGGTTGGCTCCTGTCTTTCCGACATGTCCAGCCTTTGTGTAGCTCTTTCTTACTTCCTGGCCCCACAGTGTAACCCAAGCTTGTCTTGTATCTTCCCTGCCCCAGTCCTGGATTTACTCATTTCTCCAGGGAGCCCACATTCCTTTTCCTGGAATATGATATTTAGAGACCACGATCTGGGCACTGGTGTGCGTATTGCTGCTGAGGTGCTGATGCTTCTGGCCCCTCTCAGTGGGCAGAGCCAGGGCATCTGTGCAGGTACGCTGACCGCACACGCACATCATGACGCACCTGCATTTATTTCTGCATCTGTCATCTGTGTGCATATTAAAAACTGTGAGTTTGTCCTGGTACCTCCAGTTTGAATCCAACACAGCAGGTTTCAGTCTAGCCACCACCTGTCTCCGGCAGTGAGAGGCCTGGCTCTTGTGATGGGCACATACTTACATATGGGTTCTTTTAAACAAACTCTGGTGAACCCGTGCCATTGTATCGGCTGTTACTAGTGCAGGTGCCACCTGGTAGGCGAAATCCTGTTTGTGAAGGAGAGTGTTTCCTGTGCTTGCTTGGTCGAAAGGTAGTCTGCAGAATTCTTTTAACTGCTCGTGTCAGCATGGTTAGGAATTCAGTCTTGACATTTGGACTTGAGTAGACAGAAAATGGAATCATTTTGTTTTCAAAATAGATGGCATGCTTTCAAGTAAATGGACCAGCTAATTAGCTTATTTTCAAATATTCAAATGTACGTTGAGAAGAAAGAAAACAATGAAGGTCCTCTAATATTTTCTGTGAAGAATAATTGTTACCTTTCATAGGATTCTCTATTAATTTAGGTTATTTTTCTCTTTTGTTAACTTATTTTCTTTTAATTCCCATTTTTGAGAAATTGGTACATTTTATCTGTAAGCAACTCATGATTCTTACTTTTCTTTGTCAAAGAGAAATATTGAAAATTCATTAGATAAACATGAAACCCTCTTAAAGTTCTGGTTGTACATTACCGTGTCAGGAGTCACACAGTATTCATACTTCGAGGTGTGGACAGTCAAGGGTTTTATTAAAATACTGTATATCTTTACGAATGCTGTGTTAGGTAGGATCTTACACCTGACTCATATTTCATGAATTTTTTTTTTTTTTTTTTTTACTAGAATTGAGTTTGCTGGGGGGAAAGGACCATAAAGCTTAGCTGATAGAAATCAAACTTACCATTGTGCGTTTTCATCAGATGAAGATTGAAAATTGTTGGGCATCTTTAGGAGATGCCTGGATCTTCTAGGAAGGCGGAAGCGTGTCAGTGCCCGTGCGTGGTTCTCCACGCTCCTTCTCTGCCGTCCCGTCAAGTTTGTGCGTGATCTCCTGGAGACTGTACACCCGGAGTGGAGGCTCCTGCTCTGGTGACTCACCCAGGCCCACAGGGGATGTTCGGTGGTATTTGTTACTGCAGAGTAGCCAAGCCTGTCCTGACTAACACAGTGTGGGATGTGTGTGTGGGTCTGGGAGGTAGTTGCCAGTCTGCAGAAGTCTAGGCTTTGGCGTGTGTTGGATTTGACCTTGAATACCAGCTGCTACTTACGTGCTGTGCCCTTGGGCTAGTTACTTACCCTCTCAATCTGTTTTCTCATCTGCAAGTAATTTGCTCTACCTTAGGTTTGCTGGGAGGAGTAAATGAGATAATATATGTAAAGCACCTGGCCCAGTGCCAGGCATATGCAGCTAATAAATTTCATTCCTACCCAGCTAGACCTTTGATAGTCCGTTGGCATGGGGTCACCCATGTAAACGTGCAGAAGTGTTCTTTTTCTGGGGTATTTGCTTTAATAAAAAGGAAATAAATGATCACATGGTTATTTTATTTTGCCCTGTGAAAATGAGTTAAAACAAGGTATGGTTAATGTTTGCCAGAGGTGTGGTGGGATGTGGTAGCTGTCTTTCCCTAAAGACAGCTGCGGCCCAGTCCTAAGGGTGTTTTTCCCCTGTGTGAAGATATGTGACTGGGGACCGGGCCACCTGCCTTCCTAAATGTCCTGAGCTCCCTGTCACCTGTAACTGACTTAGGGAAAACCGATGTGGGGACTCAAGGATTTGACTCTCCCTTTATTCTTGTCTTTAAAATCAAGTTACATTCTTTTTTTTAAGCAATAAACTTTCAGAGAAAATGAGGCCTAGAGAACAGAGGTAGCGACAGTAATACGCTGACTAGGGAAGCAGTATGACCCACACAGGCAGCCGTACCCAAACGGAACATAAAAATGCATGCAGTCCAGAAATGCACTTTTTCTTTTCATGACTCGACTCCATGTTTCGTTTGTATTTAAAACTGAGTTGACGAGTATGAATACAGATGTTCAGAGTTATGGTAACGTCATATTTGTTTATGTGCATGGACTGTATCTCACAGTTTAAAAGGGAGAGCAGTTAATGGTTTTGCCCATACTGCTTGGAATTTTTTCTTTTTCTTTTTTTTTTTTTAAATTATCCTCTAGCTTCTATTCTTCAGGTGTGTAGCTATTTTAGTGTTATGAAGGATGATGGATGATGCTGGAAAGTTTCTTTGGAAGCACTTCTGATACTGTGCAATGCACTTGGAGGTCAGCTGCACTTGACTGATGCATGATTTATCCCGTGTCCCTTCCACTTCCCGAGATAAAGCTGCTGTTTTATCAAAAATGCCAGCAACTGTGATTTAGAATTTATAAACCTCCATTTTCAAATAATTGTTCTGATTACTCTCTGCCTTGGCAATAAAATGATAAAGGTAATTGCACACCAATGTGAGATAGCACCAAAATACAATAAAATTAACCTGAATTAGCTTGACTTGTCGATGGAGAAGTATTTTTGAAATGTAGCATTGCAGTCAGGGAGGGTGATATTACAGCTGGAAGGTGAGTTATTGCCTTAATGTAATACTCGAAATTTAAAAAAGAGACTGTTTCTGTTGAGGGCGATTGAGCTTTTGAAATTCAGTTGAAGTGAATCTTATAATTGGCAACAATAATGCACTTTGAAGGTAATATCTTTTATTGTGTTATGCCTAGTTGCATTACTCTTATTTAGCGGTTTCTGGCTTCAGCTTTTCTAATACTCGGGTAGAAGCAGGCTTGGAATTCTGTCAGATCCAGGGGGCTCAAATGTTTTATTCTCTTTTTAGCATTGCCGCTTGTCTGAAAGTTACGGGCTTATATAAAGTATTTGACGAAATCAGTTAGCCATCAAAGGTTAAGTATTACTGTTAATTTTTTAATAAGTTTAAATAAGGTTCCTTATAAGTGTGTTTTGCTCCCCGTCTCTGCGTGTGTGTTGGGAATTTCCCACTGTAGCCTAGCGGTTTTCAGCGGCGCCTGACCCGGTGTGCCATCCCCACCTCCCGCCCCTTTAGATATACATAGTTCATAACTTTCCCTTCACAGTCCTCAGGTGAAATTCATGGGTCACACCTGTCTACATATGCTACTTAGGAAAAACGTAAAGTAAGATGTCAACAACAGGGCAGTAATTTATAAGAAAGTTTTAGGTACTCAGAACAGAAAAGCTCAGGCAGGGCTACACTAGAAGCGTGACGACATCGGCCCCCTCACAGGTGCCCTCCTGGTGGGGGGGTCTGCACCATCACACCCCACCAGGGGCAGTGGGGACCCACATTTCCAGAAGGGGGGAGTGTCCCCGTGGGCAGTGATTGCCCCCTATGGCCCTCCACCACCATTCAGACCTCTTTTGTCCAGTCTAGGCTCGTGTGAGGGGTGGGTTTTCATTTTTTTTTCTGACTTGGTAATTTGTATGACATCCAGCAAAGACCGCGGAAGATGCTTTGGGAAAAGGCTGATTCAGGAAGTATCATAGACCTAAGCTAGCGGTGCTGCTGATTCTGGGAGGATAACTCTGGTCTGCTGTTTTCCTAAAGAGAATGCAGAATTGGGAGCAGATATGCCTAGGGAAAATACAACTAGTGGAATTTGCCCAAAAGTACAACCGGTGGGAATTTTTCCAGAAAAAATAAGAGGAATTTGGAAAATGTAAGTGAAGTAAGGGGGATTCCTGGTAGATAACGCATCTCTTGCTCTCCCTCTTCTATTTTCTAGTCCATTGATAGGCTGTATATACTGTTATCTTAGCCTACTGGGCTCCCCTGGTTTAGATGAAAATGAAAACGATATCATACAAAAGGGGCTTTGTGGCTGGCCTAGCACGCATTTCTGTGTCAGAATGTAGGCCTGTCAAGTATCAAGTATCAAGCAATGTGTTGTTGTTGTTTTTTACTTTTTTTTTTTTTGCGGTACGCGGGCCTCTCACTTGCTGCGGCCTCTCCTGTTGCGGAGCACAGGCTCCGGACGCGCAGGCTCAGTGGCCATGGCTCACGGGCCCAGCCGCTCCGCGGCATGTGGGATCTTCCCGGACCGGGGCACGAGCCCATGTCCCCTGCATCGGCAGCGGACTCTCAACCACTGCGCCACCAGGGAAGCCCCAAGCAATGTGTTTTAGTGTTATGTAATAAATATCATATAAAATAAAAAAGGAGTATTTTGATTTCTTTAACAACCTCAGGCTGAAGTTTTGGTGCTATAAAATTATCATGGAGCTCAGTTACACGATGGTTCTTGGTCTTAATGTGGGCATATTGAAGCTGATTGTTTGTTCATTTATTTATTGAGGTATAATTGACATACAACATTGTATTCGTTTCAGGTGTACAACATAATGGCTCGGTACTGGTATATATTGCACAATGATCACCACAGTTAAGTCTAGTTAACGCCTGTCACCGTGGTCTTTTATTTCTTTAAACATGGCTGAGTTGCTTGCTGTCTGTGGCTGGTGGATCCATTCTCTCAGCTGCTGCTGTCTGGGTTTTGCTTGCTCTTGCTTGTGGTGTCGCGTTTCCCTGCGTGCCTGGTTCTTCGATTGTACTGGACGTTACGTTGGAAAAATTTCTCCATGATTTGCTCTTAAGAGTGACATGGAGCCTGAGGTGCTTCCCAGGGGCAGCGCTGACTACACCAGGGGCCTGGGATCACTCATGTGGCCGGGACCTGAGCTCTGCCTCACCTCGCCGTGGGCTTGGGCTCGGAATTCCTAGCTGTGGGCGGTGTGCCTTCATTAGACCAGTGGTTCTAACTGGGGGCGATTTTGCACCCCCCAGCCCGGGACGTTTGCCACTGGAGACGTGTCTGGTTGTCACAGCCGAGGAGGTGCTGCTGCATCCAGTGGGTGAGGACAGGGCTGCAGGTAGACGTCCCACTGCACGTGGGCCACCCCGCCGCAGGTCTGTCCCCAGTGTCAGTAGTGCCACGCCGGCACCATTCACGGAGCCTCTGAATAACGTTTTTTGTTCTTTTGGCCTGAGGTCTTTTTTTTGTTTAAATTGACACACAGCTGATTTACAATATTATATTAATTTCAGGTGTACAGCATAGCGATTCAGTCCTTTTACAGACTATACTCCATTGCAAGTCGTTACTGGATAAGGGCTGTGAACAGCTTGTATAAAGCCCGGCTGGTTCCCGTCTGCCCCTGCGTCTTCCTCACTGCCTACCCTGTTGTCATCAGTGGCTTCCTGTGCCCTCGTGCAGGATTCTTGTGGGGCTACCTCGGTCTCCTTCCTTTCCTGATCCCCCCTCCCCCGCCCAGCAGCGTGTCCCAGCGTGGTGGGTGGGTTTTCTGGGAATCCCCTGCCCCTCCGTGAGGGCGGGTGAATCTCGGAGCACCCGGGTGGCACCGAGTCTCCCCCTCACTGCTTCCTGGACATCCAGCCCCAGTTGTCACGCTGCTCCAAGGGCCTCGGCCAGCCCTGACCTTCCCTCACTCATCTGCTGGACTCGCCATCTCTGTAGTTCTGTGCTCTGTGCTTTCTTTTCCCTGTGTCTTTGCACACCCTTTCGCTTCCACTCACAAATACCTTCTTAATCGACCCCTTCCGAACTCCTACCCGTCCTTCAAAGCTCTCCTCCCGTAAAGATTCTCTTGGTCCTTGAACTTGTGGTGTTAGTTTGTGCTGTACAGCAAAGTGAATCAGGTGTACGTATACATGTATCCACTCTTTTAGATTCTCTTCCAGCCTCACGTGCTGTGTCTTCCCCTGGTTGTGTTTGCTGGTGTTTTTATCGTGTTAGTTACCTGGCAGATGGAGAAACCTTTAAGGCCCCGGAAGTAAATACGGATCTGCTTTCAGTACATTTTATCTGTTAAGTTTCAGCAGCCGGGAAACAGCCTCAAGCTTGTCTTTTTCTTCCACCACAGGTTTTAGGGTTTGAATCAGAGGTAAGACGTTTACTAAACGTCCGGGTTCTAGGTGGTATGTTACATCCTTTGTAGGGTGGTGACACCTCCTGTGCAGTTTTTGTTTTGGGGGAGTCTGCTGTTTCCTCTCTCACCGGCTTGGCTTTCTGTCCCAGGAGAGGCCCTCTGCTTCTCGGGGGCCGTGGGGAGCCCGGTAGCACTGAGCCTGTGTCTCTTCCCGGCGCCTGGTCACAGCCGTTTCCTCAGGACTGATTACCTCAGGGGTGGGGTTAGACCTTGTAGGCGAAAACCCTCTTCCAGGTGACTCACCCCCGTTCAGTGGAGACCATCGATTTCAGGTGAGGAGGTGGGGGAAGCGTCTGCATGGCCTTTAGAGGGTCTGGAGGGGATGGTCAAGCTGAGAGGTTCCCGGAGGGAGGGGGTGGGGGAGAGGTGTTGTGAGGTCTGGAAAGGTAGAAGGGAGGTGAGAGGATGCCAGGTGATCTCTGCGTAAATCATGGTGCTTACCGGGAGGTGAGCAGTACAGGTCTTATGCTCTAGAAGGAGAAGGTCCAATGGGTGCCGACCTCTCACTTGGAAAACCAGATTAAATAGACGTCTCCGGCCAGACGGCTCATCTGATTGAAGAAAGCAAAGGTAACATTTTCTGCCACAAGGAGTGTGTGTGGATATTTCTAGTTACGTATTTCAAGGAACTAATCAGTACAGTGAAATTCTGTGACATCAGGTTGTTTGTCCGGTTATTTCGGGAGAGTCGCTCGGGCAGGCTTTGGTTTGCAGAGGGAGGTGTGCGATTCCCACGTGGAGCCAGAACTCCTGTCCGCCACTCGGCTTTACGAGGGTTCTGTTTGCTTTTTCCTTTTGGGTTGAAGCTTTTGCCTTTCCTGTATGAGATGTTTATCATCGCTCCCCCAGAGTGTCTGGAATAGATACTGCCTTAAGCTGTGGGATGAAGTTTATTCTCACGATGGTTTAATTTTTCGTGTGTCCGCATAGCGTGTATGCTCTTGTTCATGGGATACACATGGCAGATCCTGCCCCGTGAGACCAACATGCAAACTCGCATCTTCCGTGCACGTCGTGTACCAGGCACTGCGCACACCCAGGACTCCCACCCTCATTTTTGTTACCTCTTTCGCTTTTTGTTTTCCTGGCACATTTATATTTCTTTGTACTCTTGTGTTATTATTTCTGTACAAAAAGTTGTGTTTCACCAAGTAGAAAAATTTTTTACAGTAATAGCAGTTAATTATTTTAGTTCTGGGCTTCCCTGGTGGCACAGTGGTTGAGAGTCCGCCTGCCGATGCAGGGGACATGGGTTCGTGCCCCGGTCCGGGAAGATCCCACATGCCGCGGAGCAGCTGGGCCCATGAGCCATGGCCACTGAGCCTGCGCGTCCGGAGCCTGTGCTCCGCAGCGGGAGAGGCCACAGCAGTGAGAGGCCCGCATACTGCAAAAAAATAAAAAAAATTTTAGTTCCAAGTTGTTTAAAATTGACAGAATTACTAACTCTTCAGCTCAGTTCCACTGTAGAATGATTTAGAGACACTGTAATTGCTGTTACTTTTTCTAGTTGATCCAGAGGTGACGTTAGACATGTAACTCTGCTCTGAAAGACAGTCTGTTTCTCTAATTCTTATCTGTTTGGCTTTTCCTCGGTTATGTATGATTCTGGGATGTAAAGTCTGCTTGGTTCATTGAAATCTATACGTGTATACTTAAAATTTTTTTAAATAGAAAAAGAGCTTTTTCTGTCTACCAGCTTTTGATGAAAGTGTGACACTAAAAAGTGATTGCAGAGCAGCAGTTGAGAGGAAGAGGAACAGAGGGTCTGTGCGCCCCAGACTGGGTGCCGTTCCCGGCGGGGGGTGTGGACAGCACCCTTGGGTGCAGGGCTGGAAGGGAGCTAGAGCCCGTGCAGGCCCCCCGGTGCACGCAGAGGGCTCCCCCACACGCACGCCCCGGTGTGGCCGGGAGGCAGCCCAGGCAGCTGCCCTCAGTGGTTCTGCCCAGGGAGACCCCTTTTCCATCTCCTTGGAAGACCACAGGTGACCAAACCAGGGCTGCCAAGTGGGGTCAGCCCAGAAGAGGAAGTCTGGGTGTCACGTGCCATGGAAGTGATTCGTGGGGTCAGCCCAGAAAAGGAAATCTGGGTGTCACGTGCCACGGAAGTGATTCCTTGGTGAATATTTTTTGGATATTTCGTAGACACTAAAATATAATACAGTTGTCAAAAATGTGGCCTCGTGGGAAACTACACATCTTAGGGAAAACGCTAAAACTGAAGTGTGAGGATGGGTGATACATTGGAAGAGGTGGTACAAATTCTGTGTCATTCTCCGCGGTGCCCGTCTCAGTAGCGTGAGTTGGTGGGTGCTGGCTCCCAGGGCAGGGGCACCTCCCCGGTGCCTCTTGCATCCGGAACCCTCTGCCGGGCACGGGGTGGCTGTGGAAACTGGGGGGTGTGGGGTGCTGGAGCCTACTGCATCTCTGTGGGGCAGCCAGGGCAGCCCTGAGGGCGCTGCAGGATGCTGGTGCTGGTGGCCACGTGAGGGCCTGGAGGTGCCCTGTGGAGAATCATCTCAGCTGATGAAAATATGGCGGGCACCATGTATGCTGGGGAGGACCCTGGAGTTGATGTGTGAGAATGGGTGAAACAGTGGGTATATTGGAAACATGGCCAACAGATCTCAAGCTCTGTCATGAATCATAGACTTGCTGGTTATTTCAGTTAGTTTAGTCATTTTATTGATCTGTATCTCATATGAGCCAGGGAATAATTTGAGGAGGTTTACAGACATATACATAATTTTAAAAGTGAAAAACATGTAAGATATAGATGAAGGCATTAGGCACAGGAAATAAGGGCAGGGAAATAAATAAAGCTGGTATTCCGAACAAGTGGCACAGCTTTTCTATAAAATGGCTCAAAACGGGCCAGATTTTAAGCAGTGAGCTTCTTAGTGGCCAGAGCAACGATGGGATCCAAATTAATTGCTGGTAAGCATCACTTAGGTTCTGACTTGACTATTCTAAGAAAACACGTGCACCTGGCTGTTTTTGAAAGCGAGATGGAGACCTTCTCCAGAGATATTTGGAGCTCAGTGTGAACAAAGAGCAGCAGACGTGGTTAGCGGGAGGCTCGGTGCCCCCAGAGATGGGACTAGACACCGTTTGCACGGTTCTAGAGCTGCCTGCAGCGTTGGCGCCACGCGGGAGCTGGTTCAAGCAGCACCCGGGCCTGCCCCCTCCTGCCGGGTCAGCGTCCGCATCCCCCAGGCCCTGCGAATGGCTGCCCCAGAGTGATCGGGTTCGTGGGGTGAAGTCCTCCCCAGGGCTGCCTCTCTTTGTGGCATTTGGGTTTGGCTGTGGTCAGGTCAAGGATTTAAAGCGGGCTCTGTCCTGGGCGTGTGGCTGGTGAGAGAGGGCAGCAAATTTGATTTACTTGAGTGTCTGCTCTGCAGAGACAGTGTGCCAGGGCCTCGGGGGCGGCAGGAAGGAACAAGGCCTCCATTCTGCCTGACAGACCTCCAGAATGAGGGCAGCCAGGTGTCGGCAGCCACCCCCAAACTCCATTCACCGGAGCTGTCATTTGCTCAGTTGTCACAGGTTCACAGGTTTATGGGTTGCCTGTAGCGATGCTTATTAATGTTTTCTTTGTATCAACTTAGTTCTAGTGTAAACACCTGCGTCCGCCTTGTCCTAAGGAGTTCCAGTGAAGACAAGTGTTTGATACATATTCATTTTATTTTTTCTGTTACATGTTAATTGAATCCATAATTCATAAACTCGTATCTAAACGAATCTCACCCAGTTCAGCACTCTAGTCAGACAGCCCCATCCGTTACCTGTTCCACGGGGCTCGGGAAAAGTCCCTTTCATGTCTTTAGCCTCGTGTTTTTCATCAGAGAAATGCATGCGCCTAATTCACAGGGCTCTTGTAAAGATGAGAGAAGCAGCATACGGAGAGCCTGGCACACAGGAAATGCAGGAGTGGCCAGGAAACGACTCGTCCTGTTATTAGATTGCATTGTGGGTCAGTAACGCGAAAAGAAAAGAAGTTGAATTATAGTCTGTACACTTCTCAGTGTCCTACATGGAAGAAGTATGTTTGATAACTTTTATAACAAGCATTGGCGAGAATGTGGAGAAATCGGAACCCTGTGCGTTCATTGTTGGTGGGATTGTACTGGGGCAGCCGCTCTGGAAAACAGTATGGCGGCTCCTCACAAAGTTAAACATAGAATTACCGTGTGATCCAGCAGTTCCACTCCTAGGCATAGACCCAAAAGAACTGGAAGCAAGGACTCGAACTGTTATTTGTACACCGGTGTTCAGAGCAGCATCATTCAGCAGAGTCACACATTGGAAACGACCCAGATGTCCATCGAGGAATGAACAGATAAACCTCAGAATATGGTCCATCTATGCAGTGGAATGTTACTCAGCCTGAAAAAGGAAGGAAAGTCTGGCACAGGGTACAGCGTGGATGCATGTTTTAGACATTACGCTCAGTGAAACAAGCCAGATACAAGAGGACACGTACTGTGTGATTGCGCCTGTATGAGGTGCCTACTGTAGTCAGATTCACAGAGATGAAAGTGTGGTGGTTTCCAGGGGCTGGGGGAGAGGAGAGGGGACGTGGTGTTGAGTGGGTGCAGAGTTTCTGTTGCAAGTGATAAGAAGGTTTCGCGTCTGTAGTGGTGATGGTCACACAGATACTGTGAATGTGTTTGATGGAGCTGAATTGTACACTTACACACATAAAATGCTAAATATGTGTACTTTACCACAATAAAGAGAAGTACATTTGATAACTTTTAAACAGAAGGAACATTTGGGATACTGTGTCTATCACACCTGGTCACAGGCTCAGCGTGTCACCCAGGTCTCCTGGACCCACACCTTGGACACCATCCCTGGGCAGGAGGGAGGGCGGGCACCACCCAGAGCATTGCTGTCCCTGTGGGTGAGGGAGGTGGGTCTTCAGGTGGGCTCTTCGTCGGACCTTCAGGGACCACAAAAGCAATTCCAGAAACTCTCCCAGCCTTGGTGTTCCGTATAGGAAAAAAAATGAGAAGTAAAATGACCTTGTAAAGGACATCATAAAACAAGGGAAGGTGGCAATCAGTGTTTCCACCAGGATGCTTGTCATCACCCCAACAAATAAGTTTGTGTGTCGTCTTCTTCTGGACGGGGAACTTCCCAGCTCCACCGGCTCTTACCTTGTGTCCTCTTTGCAGTCAGTGTGTTCCAAATCTTGTGAATAGTCTTCTAAAAAGGGAGAAAATGGCAGTATCTTTAAAAAATCTTCGTTAAATGTTAGTTTGCGTGCTAATAGATAAGGTACTTAGCATTTAAAGGAGTCGTTAATTATCAGAGCGTTTTTTATTCTGTTACAGCCTGGATTTTTCTTCTAATTCAAGTTACCCTTGAAATTAATGTGGCAGATCGATAAGCTTTTCATCTGTGAATACTATCTGAAGAATTCAATCTGTTGTAATTTAGATAAAATGTATCAGCTAAGTTCTGTAGCACGAAGTTTTACATTTCTGCTAGTTTTTGAAATATACTGTAGAGATTTTCCTCATGGTAGTGGGAACATATGAGAGAGAGATGATTACATCAATCAGTTATTTGAACAAAGATTGGGTATAGCTTACATATGATTTTGTAATAATCCCTATTTCCAAGGAAAAATATTTGCACAATACTTAGTCACTGTGTCATTTGTAGATAAATTGGTTATGCGGGCTTCCCTGGTGGCGCAGTGGTTGAGAGTCCGCCTGCCGATGCAGGGGACACGGGTTCGTGCCCCGGTCCGGGAAGATCCCACATGCCGCGGAGCGGCTGGGCCCGTGAGCCGTGGCCGCTGAGCCTGCGTGTCCGGAGCCTGTGCTCCACAACAGGAGAGGCCACAGCAGTGAGAGGCCCAAATTGGTTATGAGTTGGTCTTTGTTTTTATTGAAACATAGATTCTGTGTGTAAATGTGGATTTTATGTGTATCTTCTCCATGTGTATGACAAGTGTCTGAAATCAGTCAACTTGAGCACAAATGATTTTTCTATATTAAACATTGAATTTCATTTGAACCTAGTTTGATCCCACGCCTTCATCCTCTTTTGCCTACAGTGAGCAGAGCCCAGTAGCCAGAGACAGCCTCGTCCTGCCCCTGTCCTGTGTGGCCCGGAATTTCCTGAGCCGGGTCAGTTACTGGGGTGCCATCTGACCCTAACCTGTCCCCAGCCCACTGACACTGCCCGGCCCAGGGACAGACGGGGTTGGATCTTTGCTGGGAGTTGGGGAGGGGGGATAACTCAGGGCCAGAGGGATAAAGGGGGTTCAGAGACTTGGCTGTGCTATGGCCCGTCATCCTTTCTGGGAAGATACGTGTGCAGGGCGAACGTGAAGCCCACGCTGCTGCCTCAACCACGCGTTGGAGCCCAGGATGGAGGGGTCATGGGGGTCCCGATGTCCCCCGTGGGCGCTGAGAGCTCACAGTACAGCCGGGAGATGGTTCCACGTGGGTGAGATGTGTGTTGCAGAGGGGAAAGGATGGGAGCTTGAATGCCTGTTGGTGACCGCACTGCTGTTGTTGGCCCCGGAGCTGGGGCTGAGGAGGCGTCTCCAGGAGGACCACATATGCCTCTTTGGATGAGCCGTGCAGACGGCCTGCGGCGCGGGTGGGAGCGCACTCTTGTTACCGTACAGCTGTGGGAACGCGAGTCATTAAGCTGGCTGGTAAAAGGGAAGTTGGTGCCTTAGTAACAAGTACAGCTCCCCAGACAGGGCTTCATTTGTGGGTGAGAGAGCAGGACGGACTGTGTGTGCAGGTTCTGGATCTGGCTCGGCGGCGTGTACCCTCCAGCCTGGCCAGCATTTAAGCCAAAAGTTCGAGACCTTGACATCTCGAATCATTGTGTGAGCAGTTCGACATCAAAGGGTAAAAAGTTCAGTGTGAGAGTGGGTGAAAGCGGGTGTATCCTGCAGGACCTTTCTCTGTGAAGCAGAGTCACCTGTGCTGACCGGAGGGGCCGCTAAACGACAGATACGTTTGTCTTCCAAATAGAAGCTTGAACGTCCCGCTACCGAGAGATCCGTCGTAAGTGAGCAGAGCAAAGCAGGTGTTCCTTGATGGGTTTGTCTTCTTGCCTTTCCTTTTCTTTTCGTTCATGAGTGACGGTGGTCAGGGACAGCCTCTATTCCTGTGGCCCCGGCCGTGCTCCTGGATTGTAATGAGGGTGAAGCAGTGACTTCCTTGGCACTTACTCACTTCCGTCCCTTTTGGAAACTCAACCAGATTTTCACTCTTATTTTGATGGGTCCCTAAAATGATATACACCCCTAGCAAAGACGGAAGTAGGCCATCCGCGACAATGGGGACCTTTGAGGATTTACAAAGCATCAAGTATAGACAGCAGCTATTGGAGCGTATGGGGGTTGGAGCCTTTGACAGTTGAACCCCGAGTGGGGTTAGCAGCAGGACTGCAGCTGGTGCTCGTTCGCTGGTCGCCTTTCTGGTATGACCCCCACACCTCCTCCCACTTAAGGTTCACGAGGGGAGAGGATCGCTCCCGCGCCACCCTTGTGCCTGCTTCGCCTTAACGGGCAGTGGCGCCCCGGGACACTTCCCTGTCTCTGCCTCTCCTGGCTCCTGGGCCACAGAGGCCTCCTGAGCATGTCTTTGGGTGTCCTCGGCGCTGCTTTGGTAGGTGTGTGTGGGCTCCTTCCGTTATTTCTCTGCTGCGGGCGGGCGTTGTTAGGTATGTGGGACCCTGCAAAGCCAGACGCCTAGCCTCAGAAAGGGTTCTCAGGCTCTTGTCGTGACCTTGCCCAGCTGTCTGTCCAGCGGCCGCCCGCCGCCCAGTGACACTGCTGCCTTGCCTTGTGACGACCCCCGGCTGCTCCCACACCTTTCTCCACCTCATTGTATCTTTTGGCTGCTAAGTGCCTGGCCACCACGTTGCTCTTCAGTTCACACGAGAGAGACAGGGACGGCAGGCACCGGCATGCGCAAACGGACGGAGGTGGTCTGGCCGCCCCGCAGGCTGGCAGCCTGGGGTTGACTTCCCAAGGGGCCGTGAGTAGCGCTGCCTGACCCTCGGGTAGCCCCGACTGTCTCGTCAGTCCGCACGGTGTCCCCATCACAGAGGAGGAGACGGGGCCGGAGAGGTTGCCGGCTCTGCTTTGCTCTCTGCAGGCCCAGCTCTGTCCCCGGTCCCCTGGGGAAGGCGTGTTCCCCAATCTAACTTAAGCGCCGCAGCCGGGGACTGACGCTGAGTGGGATCTCCCTTCAGGTTTCCCACAAAGGTTTTCTCCAGCTTCCTAACAGGATGCATTGTTTCTGTCACCTGCAGTGAGGATGGGACCCTGTTAGGAGGATGCTGTAGCAGATGGAGCGTGATTCTGGCACGTTCCCACCTTTCCCGCCTGCCTTATGACTTCAGCCCCGAGCACCCCATTGGAGGGAGGGCCCACTCCACCCGTGGCTGCAGCAGGTTTCCTGTGCCAAGTCATCAGGCTGGAGACCACCGCGGCCACATGGTGTGACCTGGGGCAGCCCCTGGGCGCCACCCCTGGGCGTGGCTTACGCACCAGACACACTGGTGTCAGTGCCCTGGCTCCATACTTCGTTTATAACACTAGAAAACAAAGAAACCCCCTACTCTGGGAAATCTACCATCTTCCTTTTGAAAGCGTTCCACTCTGTTTGCTTCTTAACGGATGAAATATGTAAAGATATCTTCTAAATTTTAAAGTACCGAACACACATGGAAAAAAGGCCAAGCGTGTATCATATCAGCTTGCGTGCTTTGTTGAGGATCATGGCTTGGCGCGTGGTCTGTTCTGCAGGGAGATCCTTCCCGATTCCTTTTATCCTGTTACTGACTGTCCGATGCTCCACCTGAGGCCGTGCTGACTGACAGGTCACTATGATGTCATCTTTCTGTAAGCCCTGGACTGCTATAAATTATGTTTTAAATGTTGTAATTAAGATTTTGAGACGACTAAACTGTCTTTGAGGGGAAGAACCTGTCCCCTTCTCCAGAGAGATAATTAATTCTTAGAGTATATGGGTTTTTGAAGAATTTACTGTAAGATAAAATACTGGTATTTTATTCTTGCATTTATTAGTATTTAATCAAATGGAAAGTGCACTTTTGGTCTGGAAATCTTGGCTTCAGCCACAGGATTAGACTGAATTATTGTTTGAAGAGTAAAAGGTATAGAATTATATGTTCAAGTTATCAAGCCACTGATAGGTTTTGGGCATAATGTAGCTAATTTAGAACATAAAATCTCTTGCCTTGGGTTAATGGTTCAGAAGCGGCGCACATGTCAGTGGCTGCTTGGCCTTGTGGTGGGGATGGCGTCTGTCCCTCCAGGAGCCTTGTGCCGTCAAGGCGGGCTCGTTCCCGGCCGCCGGAGCGTATCTGGAACACAAGGCTCTTCCATTTTGGGATACAAGTCATCAATCACACCGTGCTTCTCACCCAAGAATCGTTTACCGCAGAAACAGCGTGCAGCTGACTCTTTATTAGGGATAAAGGGGACCTAATCCTGTGGTCCTTAGTGGTGGCCAGGCTTAGCACTCCTGCAGACCAGTGGCTGGTCTTTCTAAGCCAGTACGTAAGAAATTCCAGAAGACTTTGGTAACCACATCTTGCTTGAGGTTGCGGTGTCAAAGACAAGCGGGTGAGCATGTGGGAATCAGCGTGGTCTTGTGATTTGTTCGTTAGCAGGTGGGAGAGAAGGATCCAGCACCACCAAACCTGGGACAGGCTGATAATCACTTACGTGCATTGAGGTCAGGAGGTGGCAAACTTTCCCTAAAACGGACTGGATGGTAAATAGTTCTGGCTTTGCAGGCTGTGTGGTCTCGTCACAACTACAGCTGACCCTTGAACAACATCGGGGTTAGGGGCCCCAAGCCCCCTTCCCCCTGCACCCAGTTGAAAATCTGGGTATAACTTAGGGTCAGCCCTCCGTATTTGTGGTTCTGCGTCTGCGGATTCAACCACCTGAGGGTCGTGTAGTCCTATAGCATTTACTGTTGGAAAATAATCCGTGTATAAGTGGACTCTGATGGTTCAAACCTGTGTTTTTCAAGGGTCAGCTGTACTCACGAGAACTGCCGTCGACATTACAGGATGAGCCTGGCTACATTTTAGTGAAACTGTATTTATAGACTCTGAAATTTGAATTTCGTATCACATGTACGAAATGCGTATCACATTTCGTAACACGTCACGAAGTGTTTTTCTTCGGACTTCTTCCAACCGTTTAAAAGTGCCCTGCATCCCACCAACCCCTGCTCATTGTCAGGTGCTCAGGTACTCAAGCTCTTCACCCACAGGTGTCCCTACTCTTCACTCAGCGCTCCTTACCCTTTAGCACCTTGCTGAATTTGCAGAATACACCCAGGGAAATACTGATGAAGCTGCGAGGGGAGGAACGGGTTGCATCTGGGCCAGTGGATCCTGGCAGCCCCCTTGCTTCGGGCAGGGACGTTTCTGTAGGTCTCCCCGAAGGCCACGGTTGATTCCCATTCCAGGTGTGGGGATGCCTTCCTGGCCATTTGCCGGAGCCCTCTCTGAGGATTTCAGTGGAGCCTGTTACGGAATCTGGATCTAACTGTATTCACTGTGTGTATGAACCCGTGCAAACAGGGAGTGGGGTACTGAACCTGGAGACAGCATTATAGTGAGTCCCCCTGGTAAGCTAATTATGTCACCGACGCAGAAAGCACACGTCTTTAACGTAGCGTTCCATGCGTCCACAGGTGGAAATCGTTATTAACCGGGACTTCTTTCTTGGGGCTTGACTGCAGACACGCCTGTGCTAATTTGATCCTCCAGGGCTCTTCTGGGGTGCGGAGGATTCTGAATCACATCTTGCTGTCAGAGAGAGAAGTGTGAGAGCTTTTCACTTCGCCAGCGACCCTGCGCGTCCTGGAAGTGTGCTCTCCTCCAGCTCTGCGGCGACCGCGGCCAGGGGCCCGTCCTGTCCTGCTCTGCAGCGGGCGTCTCTTGGCTTTGGCTGCCCTGCCAAATTGAAGAAGGCGTTTCTCTCAGATCTTCCCACCTGTTCTCCACGTTGCTGATTCTCTAAGAAAGCTAAACTGTGCCCAGCTGTAGAGGTGGATAAAGGGTGAGGTGGTTTTCTGCCGTGACGTACTGAAGCTGACGCTTCCCGAGACGCGGCAGTTTCAAGAACTGACGCTGCGTTGTGAGCACCAGCCTGCCGCCGTCTCCCGCGCCACGGCCGGCCGTCAGCGAGCAGCTCTGGACTGAGTCGGTGCCTCGAGTGCGGGAACGCTCGCAGGCTCTGAGGCGGTGCTGTGGGCAGGGTGGGCTCGGCACCCGCCCCATCTGATCCCCAGACAGGTATTTCGGTCAGTGATGGTCACACAGGCAGTTCTAACAGGGGGAGTAAAAGTGAGGGGAAACGTGGCATGTTTCATCGTTTTTTCTTCACGGTAGATCATTCTCGGTCCTCACTGAAGTTGAGGATGCCAGGGGTGACACGGGGACGCTCTGAGATTGGGGGAGGCAGGGGTGTCAGCCTGCTGGCCGGGCCCTGCGGCGGCGGATGCGGCCCCTGCGCCGCGGGGCCGGGCTCTGTGCGGGGGGCACGAGGCGCCCACGGGACTCTGGGTTCCCCGCGCCGTGGACTCGGCCGCTTTCCGCGCGCTGTCTGGAACCCCGAGGGGCGTCTAAGCGTAAAAGCGCCGGGGCGCGCCCTCGGGATTCAACCAGCAGACCCAGGCCCAGCGGTTGGCGCGCGGGGAGCTGCGCTGGGGCTTTCAGCCGCAGGTTCGGGGGCGTGTGCGCCTCCTGGGGCGGCCGCGGCCCGGTGTCGGCACACGCTGCCCTGGAGGCCAGTTCCCGTGGGGCCTCACACCCCCGGGGGCTCTCTTTCTCCCCCAGACCGCCCAGCCGGGGGCGCCGCTCACACCTCAGGTGCCCGCAGGGGGTCGGGGGGCGCCTGGGGCCGTGGGAACGGGACCCCGGGCGCGGGAGGCCGCACAGGGTCAGCTGCGGCCGAGACCCCGGCGGTGCCGGAGCTCTGAGGCCTCAGGCCGCCTCCCTTCCCTCTTTGCGGGGACCCGGCGGCGCCGGCGGGGGTGCGAGCTGGCCAGACTCCGTAGGACCGCGTTGGGCCCAGAGGCCCGGACAGCAGGCTGGGCCGGGACGAGGTGACCTGTGATGCGCGCGCTCCTCCGGAGGCAGGCGTGGCTGCAGCCCCAGCTGGCGCTTCATGTACACGCACCCCCCCCCCCCCCCCCACAACCGCCTCCCGTACTGGCTGGTCGCTGTGCTCAGAGGCCCCGGCGGTTTGATGTAGGAGGGGCTGTTCTGCCGAATTAAGGTTTCTTGGCTGCTTTTCCAAATCCTGCTGCGATGGCCGAGGATGCAGAGTTCTCATCCTGCTTCTGACTGTGGGCTCCTTGTTGGAGGTCTGGGCTGCATTCATTTCTGTAACCTGCTTCCTGTCATCGTTGGTGCATCTGGTCTTCTGGCTGGTGACACATTTGCTGTTAAAGAAGAGTTCTTCCGTCACAGAGTACTCAGACGTTCCCTCTGCATTTCCGGAAGAGGAGTAGGCGGTGTAAGCTGCGCAAACAGCGCCTGAGAGCGGGGCTTCTCCCGTCTTTCACCAGAGTTCCCCTCCACCAAAGGGCGGGGCGCAGAGCGGGCAGTGACTGGTGCTTCCGGGGCCTGGGAGCCCGGCAAGTGGGAAACCTATTAACAAACTTGCGCTTTTCCTGTTTCATGCTCATTTTGGTGTAAAACTTTTCTTCCTTGAAATTAATTAGCCGGGGCGGTGTACAGCGTTTCACCTGTGGTTTCAGGTGCGTGGGCGCCTCCGTGCACCCCGAGGACGCACACTCAGGTCGGAGCTTGCTTTGACGCCGGTGTCTCGTTTCACGGAGAGTCTTTGTAGATTTGACTCTGGTCTGCAGCGCCGTGGTTAGTAGGGGAGCTTTTTTCTTCTTTTGAAGAAATAAGTGATAGTTACTAAGAAACTTCTAAGAGAACCTTTATGGGCCTTTCTGTAGAGTGGTCTGGCGTGTTCTGGTGTCATGCACCAGTTTTTGGCAAGATCCAGAGATATTTTATCTGTAAGCTGTTGGAATGGATATGGGAGCTCTAGTTACCACCTTGGTGTTGTACCTGGAAATATTTTTCAAAAATGCTTGAAGCTCCAAGAGATTTCTGGAGCATTTTGTTAAACTGTACACATGTAGGTTTGATGCACTTGTCTCTGTGTGGGATCTGTTTCCTTTACCCACACAGACATATACGGGTTTGTGTTCTGGCTGCTCCCTAATTCCTGTGTAGTTGCACAGATTCAAAACAGCCTTTGAGCTTCAGAATAGAAAAGCAGTTAAACCCTCCTGCATGGCTCATACCTTAGTTTGATAACATGAACAAAAATGAAAAGTTTGGAAAGGAAAACTGAGTTTTAAGTATAGTTTTTAAATGGAGACAGTGCCTGTTTTTGTCTAGAAATGGTTGTTTTAAAGACCAGTGAAAGAATTTCCTTAGATGTCCCTCTAACATGGAAGCTCTGATGGGCAGGCATTTTCACGGCTGTTTTATAATGTGCTGCTCGGAGCGCGTTGTTTAGGTGACTGGTGAACGCTGAGCGCTGTAACAAGATGCACGTGCGGTGGCCGTTCTCCACCTTGGCCCTGACTCCCCTGCCCTTGTTGTGATGGGTATTCTTCAGGACCAGAGCGTCGTTAATCAGGAAGGTGCTCACAGATGCCATGTCCTGGAAGTCTGTGTGTAAGCTCAGAATGGGCAGAGCACAGTATTTATGGGATCTCTGTAGAAGCAGTTTTTAACTTGGAAGTCTAGTTGTGACACTGTAACGCAGAATTTCTTCTCCCTTTGTGTGTGCATGTAGCTGGGTTCACCAAAATTTAGCAGCAAACGAGAATCATTTCCCTTCCATGTCAGGGCCGTAACAGAAGGCTTTGGAATGGTTCTTTTTTTAATTAGTAAACTTTATTTTTTAGAGCAGTTTTAGGTTCACAGCAGAGTTACACAGAGAGTTCCCATATACCTCCTGCCCCCCCCCACGTGTGCCCCTCCCCACTGCCAACGTCCCCTACCAGAAGGAGGTAAACCTTTGTTCGTTGTTTACATCAGGGTTCCCTCTTGATGGTGTACTGTCCGTGGGTTTTGACAAATGTATAATGTCGTGCCTCCACCACCGCCATATCCTACAGAATAGTTTTACTGCCCTGAAAATCCTCTGTGCTCTACTTACCCATCCCTCGCTCCCCCCAACCCTGGTAACCACTGTTTTTTTTTTTTTTTTTACTGTCTCCATATAATTGGAATCATAGAGTACATAGCCTTTTCAGGTTGGCTTCTTTCTTTTAGTAAAATATGCATTTAAGTTTCTTCCGTGTCTTTTCGTGACTTGATACCTCAGTTCTTTTTAGCAATGAATTAATACTCCATTGTCTGGATGTGCCGCAGTTTATTTAGCTATTCACCTAGTGAAGGGCATGTTGATTGCTTCCACGTTTTAGCCATTGTGAATACAGCTCCCGTAAACGTCCATTTGCAGGTTTTCGTGTAGACGTGAAGTGATGTTTTTGCACAACTTCTGGATCCATTCTAAGTTTGATATACCAGATGGCAGTGCCTGTATTTTGTTTGGCAAAATCATTTCAACCAGTTGAACCCTTCTTGGTTGTTAGGGCATAGTAAACTGAGGCATACTTACAGCTGCCCTTTGTTGAATGTGACCTGGTGAAATTCCGCTGGGGAGGCCCTGGCCTAGTGGCAGTGGGAGCCGGGTCTTGGCCGCTGGCCTTGCTTCTCCCCATCATTTTCCTTCTTGACCTGTACACCTGCCGGGGGTCAATCCCATCCACTTTCTTCTCCCCCCTCTCTTTGCCAGGTTTATTAAGAGGTGATGGGTGTGAAGTATTTTGTCTTCTAGGGGTTTGACACACGTTTTTCTCCTAATGAGGATAATCCCTCGCACCTGATCCTTATTAGATGGGCTGATGTTGAGGAATGAAGACAAAGGTGCTTCTCTGATGCTTTTTTCTTACTCTCTGTTCAGCAGGGTGATTGTAAAACTAGTTTTCATTTCACGATGACTTTGTTGATGTCAGGAGGAGCCGCAGATAGGTTGCTCCCCTTCCCTTGATCAGTGCTCGTGATGCCAGCGAGCTTGCACTTCACACACGCAGCTGATGGCAACATGGAGATGCCCGAGATGGGGCCGCCGTGGGGGAGGCCTGAGCTCAGCTGTGGGCCACATGCCGTTGACCTTGGGGAGATGACAATAGCAAACATCTGGGCACCTTGTTTGTACACTGCTTGTAAGAAAGCAGACGATTTCTTTTTTTAGCCCCTTTCTGGTCATTTTTCATTGCCTAAGATACCGATACTAGAGATGGGTAAAAGTGCAAAGGAGCAGGACTGTGAAGACGATTCTGGAAGGACAGGTTTTAGACAGGCGTGGCCGGCCTGGAAAACTACAGGCTAAGGAGAAAGAAGACGGTTTGTTTCTGGGTTTCTTGCTTTTGGTATAGTGGGAACTCGGCCCCTGGCGCCAACCGCTTAATTCAGAACATTAAACACCATTCATGTTAAAAGAGAGATGAAACGGAATTCGCTTCACTTTTGCAGAGGTCTCCAAATAGCCGTGAAAAATCGATTCTTTTTCCTGCCACCAATTAATGTCGGCTTGCCGCTTTGCGGCTTTAGGTAGCTGCCACAGTGATGATGCAGGGAGCTGGGCCTGCCAGGCCGCCGGGCTGGGGAGGCACAGGGTGTGTGCCACATGAGAGCGGGAAATGGGGAGCCTGGCTGTTTAATCTGTGTCCTAAATGCGGCCGTGGTGCTGTCCCCCAGAAAGCTGTGGGCCCGGTTGTCCCTGCAGCTCGGGGACTCAGCTAAGAACGTGGTTTCGCACCATGTAAGCTTGCTCCCTGCTGCTCGCGGGAAGCAGTCAAAGAGCTGGCTTGTTGCAGCCTCCGCAGGACCCTGTGGGCTAGTTCTAAACTCCCAAACATGTGGGTTTGGCACATTGGAAACTGGTTTGTTGGGCTTTTGACGGTTGGCTTCCTCCCGGTCCTCCGACGGGGCTCCCGAGGCCTCTGCCGCAGGGTGGTCCCGTGGCCTCCAGTTGGCCGCTTCAGGATTGCTGGTTCCAGGACAGCCCCTATTTTATGCAACTGTAAACGTGGTGCTTAGGAGTAATGGATGGTTGGCTTGTAAAACTTTTCCCTCCTCTTTCTGGCTTGGAAACCAGCACGGCATGCTATTAGCTGGAGCAGATTCTGTTATTGAGCCCCAGAACCTGTGCAGACATCATAACCCTGTCTTCATGGGTGTGGTTACAGCGTCCCAGACCCAGCATCCCCTTCTCTGCCCGTGATGTTCTTGGGGTCGTTGGTGCTACCATTTGCCCTCCTGCCCCTACAGTGGCACTCACCGCTCCAGCAGCTGCCACAGCGGGCTCCTCTCAGACGTGGGTCCTCTCCCTCCTGTGGCTGCTGCCTCCTTCAGTTCACAGACACCCTGTGCTCCCTCTAGCACCAGGACCTTAGCACGTGCAGACCTGCCTGCCAGGGGCACTCCTCTCCTTCACCCTGCCCCCAGAAAACTCCAACTTGCCTTTTTGTGTAGGCACCTCTTCCAGGAAGCCTCAGGTCATCAAACCCCAGCTGTGGGCTCTCGTTAATCCTGGAGTTCTCCTGCTGAGTCATCACATCAGGTGTAATTGATTCGGATGATTAGCTCATTTATTCAACAGGTATTTACTGAGCACCTATGATGCATTCTGAGTGCTAGCATATAGTAAAAATCAGGACAACCTCAAGTTGAAGAAAACAGGAAATCCTCAGAACACTGGCTTGAAACAAGCAGGACTTTCTTTTTCTTGCACAAGTAGAAGTCTAGCAACAGACAGCACTGGTGTGGTAGTGGCTCACGGTGTCAGCGCCAGGGGCTCTCCAGTCTCTTGCTTTTGCCTCGTGTTCACCAGATGACTGCCACAGCTCCAGGCATCACATCTGCAGTGTCAGGGAAGGAGGAAAGGGGAGGAGATGGTGCCAGCCACAGAAGAATTTTTCTTTTTTTTTTTAATCAAAACAAGACCTCTCGGCAGCCTTCTTCTTACTCATTGGCCAGAGCTGTCACGTAACATTTGCTACTGTATTGGAGCTTACTTTCTAGTGAAGGTGACGCATGGCAAATAAAAGAAATCTAGTGTGATCTCATGTGCCATAAGTGCTGTAAAGGAAAGAACAGGAAAGAACGGATAGAGGAGACGGACTGCTTTAGGAAGATTTCTCTGAGACGGTGATGTTTGAGCAGGGTTGTGAGTTAAGTGACAGAGGCCACTGTGCCAGAACGTGAAGGGGAGGCATTTCAAGAAGAGTGAGTGGTAGGTGCAAAGGCCTTGAGGCAAGAGCAACATCTGTGTGTTTGAGGAGCTGTAAAAGTAGGGTGAATCGGGGGTCCTGGTCAGAGACCAGGTCAGGCAGGAAGGGAGGGCCCCAGGTTGTTGGGGGGCTGCAAGGACTTGTGATGGATGGGAGAGAGGGAGACGCGATTTCTTTCGTGTGTCGTTTTACTCCACCCTTTCTTTTTTTAAAAGTCAAAAAAATTCCAGACCTCCGAGTTTTTATTTTATGCAGAAGAGTATCAACAGCCCTTTGTTTTGCACGTGTGAGCTTGAGACAGTGCTAAATGTAGAACATTTGCTATCATCACCTGTGTTTTATATTATACTGAATTTTAATACAGTTTTTTATCCTTGTGAAAGGGATTCAGGTTTACTGTGGAAAACTTAGAAAATGCAGGTAGAAAGATGCAGGTAAGTATTTCAAATCATTCTGCCATATCTCTATTGAGTTTCTAAGACAAACTTCTACTTTGGAATAATTTTGGACCTATAGAAAAGTTGCAAAGATTGCTCAGTGTGATTTGCTTTTTGTGGGTGATGTTCCTCCCCCAGTAGACCACGGTTGTCTCGTTACAGTTTCAGGCACCTGAGCCTGGTGGCTCATGCGTAAGGGGCACCCGGGTATTTATTAAACATTTATTTATTATTATTTATTTATGGCTCATTATTTAGTCTCCCTTCTGCCTCACACTGGTTGAGCTCATCCTTATGCCTCGGTGGACCGTTTCCACGGTCTCCTTCACGACTCCCACCCTCTGTTCCCACCTATTCGTTACACAGCTGCCAGAGGGAGCCTTTGAAAAGGCAAACCTGGTGGATTTCTCCCTTGTTTGAAGCCCTGGGGCTTCTCAGGGACAAAGCCAGACACGAAACTGACCCTGTGGAGGCTGTGCGTCTCCCCCACGCTTCTTTCTGCGGCCCCTGGGCCTCGTCCCCTGCCTCCCAGGCTCTGCTGCTGGCTGTCTGCCTCAGCCTGCCTCCCACGTGCGTCTTCTCTTCTGGCCCCTTGTTATAAGTCAGCTCTCTGGGTAGATGTCGTTTTCTCCAGACATTTTTAGCTGCTCTCCTGCAGCGTGTGGCCCTGCTCCCCTGTGGCAGCCCCCCTCCCTGCCCAGCAGCAGTGCCCTGGTGAGTCCTGTGAGGCTGTCGGGAGCCTGCTTGGCTTGGGGCTGGGGCCGTGGATGTTGTAGAGTCCACAGTGAGCGGGTGTCTACTGGGCCTCGTTGCCTTCGTGGTCCACTTGGGGCTCCCAGTCATGGCCTTCTCTGGGCTGGTGTAAGTTGATGAAACTCCTGGGGAGAGTTGATCTTTGGAGCCTGGTGGTCGGTTGGCTTCTGGAGTGGAGCGTGGGGATGTCGCTGTGGGAGGGTGTCAGGCGGGTCTGTCACGCTCCTAGGGCTCAGGATTCCACCAGCATCTTTGTGCAGCCATCGTGCACGGCAGCCCCGTGTGTGTTTGGAATCGCTGCTTTCCAGACGGTACCTCCCACCAGCCTGTGCTGAGACGCTCTCCCTCCCTGATGCACTCACCTGCTGTGGAAGCCTCGCTCTTCTTGCTGCCCCGTTTCAGCCCCCGTGGGTCCCTCCTGGTGTCTGTGACACCCCCGTCTTGTCTGCAGGCATCCCCCCACCTCCTCGCCAGGCCTGCCAGCTCTGCGGGACCTGCAGCACACCTGCTGTTTCAGCCTGGGCTTCTCGTCAACATACACACCACGCCAAATGGCCCAGCGCTTGTGTCCTGGGGGCACATTATCCATAACATCGTAGGATGCAGTATTCCGCTGAGTTTTACCTTTGCTCGTGGAAGGACTCTGTGCTGAATGCCCTGGCTGTCGACAGGAAGGAAAGTCGTGCACAGGTTTCTGTGGAGTCTCAAACGCCATTTCTGGCTGGGTTGGTATAAAATTATGTGAAAATTGCAGCTCTTCTTTTTCTGGCAAAGTAGCCGTTGGTGGGTTATGGTGCATTATGTTTGACTAGCAGTGGTTCTGCTAATGGGCTTAAAAACCCAGAGGCGCTGGTGAAAGTACAGCTCAGCCAGGCCGAGTCCAGGAGGAGCTGGGCCGCGAGTACCAGGCCCGAGTCTTAGGGGAGGTGGTTCCGGGGAATCTTCACCTTCAGGAAAATGGAAGTGGGTTTGATTTCCATTCTGTTTAACCGATGAGGAAGTGTAAAGCGCTCACCTCCTCAGACTTCACATGACTAAATGACTAGCTGGGTGGTTTGGCTAGAAGTGGCACGTGCCCCTTGTTCAGAACGCAGCTTTTGAGCTTGAGTTATTCCTGTTAAGGGCTGATGGCTCTTTGTTGGTTCCTGGCGTGGTTTGTGATTGACTCACCATGTTCTGTGGAGGCCAGCGGAGCTGCTGCTCAGTACGAGGGGGCAGCCTGCACTTGGGGCATGAGTTTAGACCGGTGGTCCAGGGCCAGTGCCGTGTTGCCGGGCGGTGCCTGCTGGTGCTGGGCACCAGGGGCAGCACGGCGGCTTCAGGCCGAGCTTCAGTGTCCTCTTGGTCCCACGCAGAGATGCAGGAGCTGGAGTGTGAGGTTGTTCCTTGGTCCGGAGGCAGCCCTTCCAGCTATGCCGGGGTCGGCTGGCTGCCCATCTCCTGCAGTCTAGGCCAGTGGCCTCCGAAGTTCGGCCAATCCAGGCTGTGCTCAGAGCCCGGCTCCTGGGACGGCTTGGTGGCGTGCAAGGTCCTTCTCCTGGAGAAGCGAGGGGCCTGAGCTCTCCGGAGACCTGCTCGTCCTCCCATGTGGCAGAAATCCTCGTGCCCCTGCGCCCCCGGTCACCTTCATTGCCCTACCCCTGACCTGCCCTGCGCACCCGATGTGTCTCCCCAGCCTTTCCTCAGAGTAAGGGTGAGAGCTGGGTGTGTGCTGAGTAGGAGAGGTCCTTTCGAAGCTGCAGGAGCGCTCAGCCGCCCCGTTCACCGTTTTTCCTGTCTTCTCCAGCTGGGCCCCTCAGAACAGCCCAGGGAGACTGGTAGACTCAGGTTACTATTAGTTACTATTAGTTACTATTATTGATGAGAAAATTGAGGCCTGGGAAGAGGAGTGGACATCTAACATTCACCCTTCTCCTGGTCGGCTGTGTGCCGGTCTCATTTCTGCAGCGATGCCGGGCTGTGTGCCTGAGCGGGGCTGGCATGGACACAGCCCTCCTGGAGGCTGTCCCTTTTCCCGGCCACTCGGCACAGGTACACCCTGGCCTGGCGCCCACGCGAGCTCTAGGCACCTCCTTGGGCCTGAGTCCAAGGACAAGTGACAGGGAGCCCGGGCGGCAGGGAATTGACGGTGGCTGCAACATCCTGTTTCCCGGGGCGCCGGTGGCCCCGGCGCCTGCTGCGTGCCTGCAGTCCCTCGTTGTTCCCACAGGTGTATCCTGAGGCTTGGTGTTGGCTGTGGTTGGACTGTGGCCAGTCTTGGTTCCTACCGTTTTCTGAGCCTGCTTCTCCAGCCTTCCCAGAAGTTCTGTGAGTTATGGAACGTCTTTCAGTAAATTGCTTTTGTGCTTAAATTAGCATCAGTCTCGGAGGCTCGCCAGCACGAGTCCTGCCTGCCATGGGCTCGTGACTTGTCAGGCTCCGGATCTGAGGCCTGAGCCAGGGCCCTGAGCCTGGATCTGCTGAGAAACAGCCTTCCTCTTGATGGAGGCCTGCTCGTTCAGCTTCTGAACAGGGACTCAGGTAGGAGGCACGGGTCGGTGAACACGTTTGCTAGTGCTCGGTAAAGAAACGAAGCTGACTTCTCTTGCACGACTGCTCGGAGCTCTTAACCCGCTAAGGTGCAGGGTGTCACTCAGAAGGGGAGAGCGCGTCCAGGCTTCTCATCGTGCCAGCAGAACGCTTTCTCCGAACACACTTTGTGCTCAGAGAAATGCTCTGCTGGCCCCTTGACCCAGATGGTGGACATGCTGATGATCCGGCTCAACACACGTATGATAAACCCCTTACATGTATAATGCATTTGCCATCCGTGGGGCCCTGACTCGTGGTAGCATGGTCACCTGCCAGCAGCTCAGGGTGATGGAAAATGTCCACAGATGTGAGCGGCTGCGGGTCAGGAGTTGATTCTGGCTTCAGGAGACAGGGGGACGCACCCAGGGGGTTGGGAGAAGGGGTGGCAGTTGGCTTTTGAAGAATGTTTAGGATTTTGAAGTTGTTGGATAAGAATTTAGGGAGGAGAGCAGTGCACTCTGGGTGACAAGGTCAAAGGCCAAGGATATTGGGTTAGAATGTCAGTTGCGGCAGGGATAATGGTAATCCTAAATCCTTCGGGGATGTCAGGTCTTTACACACATTCCCGCTAACCCTTGTGCCAGCCCTATGATTTAGGTATCGTTTGTCCTACAGATAAAAGCACTTGTGTCTCAGAGAGTTTAGGTGACTTTCTCAAGGTGATGGGTCGTGGGTAGGAGGCCATGATCTCCCTCTGCCTGGTCTGATCCCTGTTTCCGCATGACAGAGTGGAGGGGGTGGGAAGACTCTTTTGGTTTTTATCCCTCAGGCAGTGGGGAGCCATGGTAGGAATATGAGGTGTCAGAGAGCATCTCCGATGCCGGGCAAACATCTGAGAAGGTTTCCCAGCAAAATCCTGTGTCCACTCACTGGGAACTGGAGAGCTATTCGATTCAGACCCCTGTCACTGTGCACAGAAAGGGGGATGTTGAACAGGGCAGCTCTGGAGCCCAGGGGTTAGGATGGAATCTTGGGAGTGATGCTTACACACCATGGGGTTTGGGGAATGGTGCTTGACCTCTTCAAGGCATAGACCTGTGTGTGCCTCTGTCCTGGGGCTGTTGGGAGGTAGAGCAGGGAGTCAGCGTGTGCTGTTAGGAGCAGGTGGAAGGCACGCGGAAGGGAGGAGAACCTGCGGGGTCAGGGCGATGGGGGCGTGTTGCGGTTTCACTGTAAAGCAGTCACCAGGCCAAGTGGGGCAGACGGGACAGTCAGGGAGAGGCCAGTCCCCGGCGTCCAGGCCTGGATACTGGAACCCTCGCTGCACGTGAGGGGCGCCCACGGACTTAGGGCCGCTGGAGCGTGAAGGCAGCCGCCAGCCTGCAAACAATGAGCACGGCTGCATCCCAGGAATACTTCCCTTGCAAAAGCAGGCGCTGGGCCAGGTTTGGCGGCGGGCTGCGGTTCGCTGAGCTGCTGTAGCGCCGTCGTGTCGTCAGTAGTGATGTGGTGTTCTAGGTGAGGGTGGCTGGAGCGGGAAGACCCCGGGTGTAAAGAGGGTGCCCGAGGGCGCCCTTCCTCGGGGAGGTGGGGATTGGTGAGCGAGTCCGGGAGGATGGGCGCAAATGAATGAGAAGAGCTGAAAATGGTAGAGCCGGCGTGTAGTGCGGTGCGGGGGTGTGCGGGGTCCCAGGAGCAACGTCCAGTGGGGCTCGGGGCGGGGCTGGGTGGTAGCCCGCTCACCGACACGCTGCACAGGGGCAGAGCCCACGCGCGGTTACGGTTTTGGACAAGTTCAAGTGAAGCGTTTCCAGGACACAGAGGTCAGGAGAGCCAGGCGGCAGCCCGACTTCCAGTCCGGAGCTCGCAGGGAGGCCTTGCGGGGCTCCGGTTCCGGGGCGGCTGTGGCTGAGCGCGGAACCCTGGGAAGCGCTGGCCCGTGAGGTGGCCCGAGGGAGGTGTGCGGGAAGCAGGGCAGGCAGGAGTCGCCGGGGAGACGAGGCGGCCTGGGTGGGCTTCCCCACGGCCCTCTCTTCCGGCCTCCCCTCGAGGCCGAGGGATTTTTACAAGATGCCAGCCTGCCTAAACCTTGGTACAGGCTTTTCGCTACTCTTAGTACATCTGTTCTTTCTTTTAAACTTCCACTGGGTTGACCAAAATTAGCATCTCTCAGAATTGTTCGCGTGGAGGGTACCTGATAGGATAGCTTTTGTACTCTGGCTTGAACACAAGCAAAGTCCGTGCGCTTCTGTGAGAGCGGGATTGCGACGCGCGGGCCCTCCGCGGCCGCTGCCGGGTCGGATCTCGCTCCGTTTCTGTAATTCATTTAATAATGCTTTAGTTTTAAACGTACTTTATTCAAAATATCCCATCCTTTGTCTTCAGTTTTTTACTGAAAGTGTTGTTGGTAATTGTTTTATTTTAAATAGCTTTAGGTACTTTTTAAAAGGCACTCTTATTTCATCTTTGACTGCGTTGGTTAAAGATAAATGAGAAGAATAGGGAGATGGTAATTTAAAAAAAATTTTTTTTTAATTATCTTTGACTGCATTGGGCCTTCGTTGCTGCGTGCGGGCTTTCTCTAGTTGCGGCGAGCGGGGGCTACTCTAAGTTGCGGTGCGCGGGCTTCTCATTGCGGTGGCTTCTCTTGTTGCAGAGCACGGGCTCTAAGCGCACGGGCTTCAGTAGTTGCAGCACGCGGGCTCAGTAGTTGTGGCCCCCGGGCTCTAGAGTGCAGGCTCAGTAGTTGTGGTGCACGGGCTTAGTTGCTCTGCGGGCATGTGGGATCTTCCTGGATCAGGGCTTGAACCTGTGTCCCCTGAAGTGGCAGGGAGATTCTCAACCACTGAGCCACCAGGAGATCGTAATTTAAGGAGATGAGAGGAGAGTGAATTGTTGGTTGGCTGCTCTGGGTAATTATGGTAATCTTCTGTCTTCAAAGTGACTATGTTATAAAAATGACACATTATATGGTTAAATTCCAAAAATGGGGAAAAAACTTTGGAAGATGTTTTATGTCTTAAATAACTGGGGCTTCTGTTGTGCTTTAGAAGTGACCAAACTCTTTCACGTGTGCGTAACTTTAAAAATTGTTTCTCTTTAGGTACTTGCGAGAATGAACAAGACCTGTGAAATGAAATACAGAACGATGGACAGCCCTCTGGGGAAGATCGAGATCTCTGGCTGCGAGCAGGGTCTGCACGGGATAAAGCTGCACGGCCGGAAGATCCCAGACACTGAGTGAGTGAGAGTCCTGTGTGACACCCACTGCTTGCTTTGTTCAAAGCAACAGGGAGAATACGATCATTGCTTGTTCTCCATTGATCACAGGGTAACACGTAGCCACACGCTACCAATCACAAAAGCTAGCATCTCTCTAAAAATGGTAGGGCCATGATCGTTCGTTTTCAGCATCTGTGCTTACTGCCCAGGAACCCTCCACCTCTGATTAACCACAGGGACATAAGCTGTAATTAGGAGCCCCAAGACGTATTAATGTATACGTTTATAGAGGTGTTGGTGGACTGTATTGAGCGCTTTGATTCTTAAGCAAGTGGGATGTGGGAATCTCTTTGGGCGTTTGGTGACAGGGAGCTGCTGCTTCCTTAATCCGGATTTTTAAATCCAGGACCAACGTTCACTGTTCATCAGTCTGCCAGGTGATGAACTTCTATGGGACTTCTGTTAATGGAATTTTTTATTAATGGACTTTTATTCCAAAGTCCTGGAATTGCTTCATCAGTAGCTCTACTGGGCCTCTTGGAGATGGTGTCCGGCTGTTGGTGTGTGTGCGCAGCAGAGGAGAAAGGGTGTGAAATCCCCTTGTTAGCATGAAGTTAGGGTATTGCCATTTCTCACGGAACACGTTTCTCTGAACGATCTCCACTATTTATTTTCTCTAATTATAAAACCATTAAAAATTCAAAGCACTCCTTAATGTTTTGTTCTGAAACGTAACATTCAGTTTCCTCCATTCATTGATTGTGAGTAGCAGTTGTATTTTAAAATTGCAGTTCTTGTTATTTCTGACAGAAGAGGGGAAAAACCACCCACTCCTTTGCTCAGCGTTTGTCTTAACGGGCTAATAAACACAGCGCCAAGGATGTTAGAAAAAGAAAATACGTAAGAAACATAAAAATTGATTTTAATGGACCGCTGTCAGAGATGGCTATAATGAGCACAAGGGCGGTAATAAATACCAGTTTTCGCCTCCTCGTTCGAGATTTTTCCTGTAGAGCTGCACGTTACAATCAATAGTCTTTTTTAAGACCAAAAAATAAGCAAACCTTTGAATTATATGAATACAGTCTTCTTGATTTCTATGAGAACCATCTGGCTGTAGTGTTCAGAAAATCACAGGCACCAAATAATTTGTAGGGAAAATGTCATTTTGTCTTTTAGCGTGTTCAGTTGCACAGTAAATCACAGAAATTATGTGTTGAATTCTTTTTTTTTGTTGTTTTTTTTTGTTTTTTTTAAAAAAAGAGCAAGTGAATTTGGAGAAGAAAAAGTAGGAGGAAAAACCCCTCTTGAAGTGCTTTAAATGTCCATTAGGAATTGTGAGAACAGAGTGAAGACGAGGCTTAGCTTTGCTTCTACTCTCTGTACTTTCTGAATCAAGTTAGGATTAGGCTCATCTGTGGAAAACAAGCTCCTCCGAGTAACAGCTTAATCAGATGCAGCCGGTTTCTCTGGAGGAGAAGCCCTGGCGGAGGAGCAGTGACGCTGGGTCTGCTGGCGGGATGGTCACTGGAGTCTGGCACCCTGAGCTTTCCTCTCGGCATCTGCAGGCCAGACTCTGGGGTGCGAGCTGCCACACCCCTTCACAAGCAGCAGAGAGAGGAGAGAGAAAGGAGGGGATGCCCTCTGTTTCCAGAAGCAGCATCCGTGTCTTCTCTCACCTCGCTGGGCACGCCGCGCGGGAAGCACGGAGCTTGGCGTGTGCGAGCTGAAGTCGGCGGTTCTGTGCGGAGCGGATTTGGCGGGGGGCGGAGGGCAACCAGCAGTCTGTTGTATATGGTTAATTTGGGGAGGGATATTTCAGAGGTAGAGAACGGCATAAAAATTATCTGTGTGAATACTCAAGAGTTAACAGTTTCTTTCATTTAAAAAAACTGAGGTGAAAATCGCATAATAAAATTCGTAGATTTTAACTGTAAAGATCAGTGAGTTTTCACAGATGTGTACGACCACACGACCACCAGCCCAAACCAAGATACAAAACACTCTAGAAAGTTCCCTCGTGCTCCCTTTCAGTCACCCCCTCCCCATTGGCATCCACTGTTCTGATCTCTGTCATGTTGGGTTAGTTTTGCTTGTTCTTGAGCTTGTTCTAGGTGGAGCCATACAACACGTACTTCTTTTCGTATTTAGTTCAGCGGTGTTTTCAAGGTTCACCCGTGTTGCTCCGTGTGTCAGTAAGTAGTTCATTCTTTTTTATCGAGTAGTAGTTTGTTTTAGGAATATACCACAGTTTGTTTATTCATTCTCCTGTTGATGGACATTTGAGTTGTCCAGGTTTGCGGTACTATGAACAAAACTGCTGTGAATATTCTTGTTCAGGTCTCTTTATGGACGTACGTTTTCTTTTCTCTTGAGTGAATTCCTAGGTGTGGAATTGCATGGCTGGATTGCATGTCAAATGGATGTTTAACCTCGTAAGAAATTACCAACACGTTCCCCAAAGTTTACCATTTTACATTTCCACCAGGAACGTATGGGAGTTTCTGTTGTTCTGCCTTCTCACTGCACTTGGTGGTGGTAGTTTTTAAAGTTACAGCCGCTCTGGTGGGTATGAGGTATTCTCTCTCTCACTGTGGTGGTGACCTGCCCTTTCCTGATGACTTACTTTGAACACCGTTTTCAGTAAGCTTTCATTGTGAGGCAAGTCTCTTGCCCATTTTTAGTTGGTGTTTTCTTGGTTTTTGTTGTCAGTTGGTAGTTCTGGTTATAATTTGGTGATCAGATATATGTGTTGATCGTTTTCTCACACTTGGGGACTTGTGTTTTTATTTTTCTAATAATGTCTTTTAATGAATAGAAGTTTTTAATTTTGAGGAAGACCAACTTTTTTTTTTCCTTTCTGTTCGGCCTATTTTGTGTGTTTAAGAAATATTTGCCTACTCTAATTTCACAAATAGATTCTCTTATAAATCCTTTGAAAAACATTATAATTTTAGCTTTTTATGTTTAGATCTGTGTTCCATCACCTTGAATTACCTTGTTGTGAGGTACTCAGTTTTCTCCGCAGATATTTAGTTGTTTCAGTATCATTTGTTGTGGGGGGGAAACAATTCCTTTCTCCATGGCATCGCCTCAGTGTTCTTGCCAAAAAATCAGTCACATGGCCATACGTGTGTGGGTTATGTATGTCTGGACACTGTTGTGTTCAGCTGATCTTTTCATCTGTTCTGTGCCAGTGCTACACTGACTTGATGATGTAGCTTGGTGATAAGTCTTGAATTAATGTGAGTCTTCCAGCTCTCCACCCCCCACCACCCATTTTTTGTTGTTGTTGTTGTTTTTTTGGAAGATTGTCTTGGTTTCTAGGTCTCAGTTTTCCATATTACTTTTAGAATCGAGGTGTCAGTTTCTCCAAAAATGCCTGTGGGGATTTTGATTGGAGTTCCTTGAATCTGTGTGTCAATTTTGGGAGGGTTGACATCTTAAATTGAATTTTCCAGTTCATGACTGTGGTTTAGCTCAGCATTTGTTTAGTTTCTATTTAATTTTTCTCAGTAGTGTTTTGTAGTTTCCACTTTAAAGATCTTGGTGTGTCTTTTGTAAAGTTGATTTCTAAATACTTTGTTTTTGATGGTATTGTGAATCAGCTTAATTTTTTTTTCTTTTTAACTTTTAAACTACTGCTGCTGGTACATAACACTTGATTTTTGTATGTTGATTTTATTCTGCCGTCTTACTAAATTCACTTCTTAGTTCCAGGAATTCTTTTGCAGTTTCCTTAGGATTTTTTCTGTAGAAAATCATGATGTCTGTGAGTAAACACACTTTGCTTCTTTGTTTATGATCTTTTTGCCTTTTATTTTTTTTCTTCTGTTGCACTGGCTAGAACCTCCAATATGACGTTGAATAAAAGTCATGACAGTGGACCTCCTTCCCGTGTTCCAGTCGTAGGGGGAAGCTTCAAGTGTATCAGGGTGACTGCTGGCCTTGTTGGCTTTAATAGGCGTCCTTTCTCACACTGACAATGCTTCCTCAATCTGTTGTATTTTGTTAAATGGTTTTTCTGCATGTATCAACATGATCCTGTTTTTCTCTTTTATTCTTTAAATGTGAAGCAAGCTAATTTTTGGATTTTAAACCAATCTTGAAATGCCGCTATACTACATCATTTAATTCATGGTATAGCCTTTTTTTTTCCCTTACATATTACGGGTTGAAATTTGCTATTTCATTGAGCGTTTAAGTTCATGAAGGGTGTTCGTCTATAATTCTTTCTTTGGTGATGTCTTTGTGAGGTTTGGGCATTTGGGTTTTTCTGATTACATGAAGTGAGTTTGGAAGTGTTTCCTCCTCTACTTTCTGAAAGAGCCGCGTGGGGGAATTTTTTTCTTCCAGTTTGACGCCACCCGGATCTGGTAGGAAGGCTTCTGATTAGAACTCCCTTGTCTGATAGAAGTAGGCGCTGCCCTCACCCACCTGGAGGGGGCCCTCCCTTGCTTTGGCTTTTTGCAGGTGGAGCCATTTGCGCCCTCCAGGGCTGTCCCCTCTAGCTCTGCTGCTGTGGTGGACGGTAGCCGCGAGGGGGTTTTGAGCAGAGCATCCTAAAGACTCTGGGCCCCTGTTCTCACCCTCCTTCTTGTGAGTCCTGGCACCTTCGTTTCCTCCGAAGCCGTGCTGGTTTCTTCAGTAGATAAATTAGAAGATGACCACTGAAGTCTGTCTGTAGTGAAATTCCTTTCACACTTCTATACGAAGTAGGATTCCTGTGCGTATGGCTTCGTACAGTGATCCTTGATTTCTTTTTTGTGTAAGTTACATTACTCAGCTTTCCTAAAAATAAGAGTGGAGAACATCAGTTTGGAAAGTGGTTTAATAGTCTCAGTTTTATAACTTCCTGCCGATATCAAGCTTCCCTTCACGACTGTCTTTTGCAAGAGCTTGACCGACCTCTCCCCACTCCATCTTCATGTGGCCGTGAAGCTTTGACCTCATCTTAATGCCCCACAGAGTCTAAAATCTAAGGAGAAGGGCAGGAGAATATATTGGTTTTCCTAATGTTATTTTCGGGCTTGTTTAGTTTTCCATAAAGTTGATTGTAGTATTTGATTACTTGAAGATGGACTGTACAACCCTGGGTTATACTTACTATTACGAAAAACAGCAGTAGGACGTTCGGATCTGGGAAGCTAGAGAGGATTAGTTGCATGTGCTTCACGTCTGTCAAAGATTTACCTTTGTTTTTCATTTTTAAATTTTTTCCATATAAAACTTTTTAGAAGAATGCGGAATGCAACTGAAAACGTTGTAGTCCAGCCAAAGTAAGCCATTGTAAAACTTGCTGTATCTTGAAAGACTTAAAAACGACGCAGGCTGTACTGTACTTGACAGGGAGTGTATGGTGTCGTGGGGGTTCGGGCAGAGTGTCGTCATTTCTGCCTCCTGGCATCTTTCGCCTGCCAGCTCTGGTGTTGAGGGCTGGGAGAGGCACGCGGCTTAGGCCTCACCCTCCTCTGCCAGGGGGGATGGGCGTGGGCCAGGACCCTCGGGGACCTTGGGAGAGTGTCATGGCAGGGCCTCTGCGCTCTACCTGGGAGGGGGTCGCCTGCCTTGTCAGGTGCACTGCCGATTTTCGCCCCCGGAATGTGCCAAAGTCGTCACTCCACTGAAGGAAGGAAGGTGCCTTTGAGGCCTTCCTGAAGGAAAGTTGGACTCTTGACGTCGAGTTGGGTCTGTCGGTTTGAACGGATAGTGACTGATGGTTTCCGCATGCATTTGCTGCTTTCCTGTTCATCTTTAGATATTTAAAGCAAGTAAGTGGACCACCAGGAGAACGTGAGGCTGTCAGGGGCCTGTCTGGGGCCACTGACCCTGCACGGCCTGGGCCTGCCGCCTGCTGGCCCCTCGGGGACCTCAGTGCCCGTCGGTCTGCCCCTTCCCAGCTCAAGATAGTTCCTGAGATCCGCAGGTCATGAAAGCCTTCCTGGGAAACTCGTAATTTCATTCTTCCCGACAGATTGGGAAATTTGAACATAGACACAGCACTTGCTTTATTATAATTGGTCTTTCAAGGAAGAAAAGAAAGTGTTCTTACGGATAAACACCTGCAGAGGCGCTCCCAGGAAAGGGACGCCCAGAACTGCGCCGCAGGAATTTTACCTGCAGCTAGTTTAGTTGTCTCGTTGCTTTTCTTCGTTGGCTCGAAATAATGATTTGTGTTGTGTGTGCTTAAAAATGTAATTGTTTTATTTTACAGAATGTTCCTTAAGGAGGTCTCGAGTCAAATAAGCATGTTTCTGTGAGGAAAACTTGCCAAGCTCTGTGGCTTCATAGAAGTCGCCTGTGTTTTAGAGCAAGTGCTTGGGTGCCCTGGTGAGCCCGAGGCCTGGGGGTGTTGAGGGGCCTCCCTCCCTCCCGGTTTCTGGCTCAGGCGGTGCGGTATCAGTAGCTTGTGGCGAGTTCCTCTCCTGACTTACGTGGTCAGTAACACAGACCGTGCGTGTACTTCGCCCTCAGTGTCCGTGACGAGAGAGGCGGTGGTGTCGTCGTTCAGGCTGATGGCTGGAGAGATGAGGGGGAAGCCAGGATGCTGCTCTCCAGTTGGGGCGTCTCTGGGGGAGTTCCCCTGTTCCCAGGACGGGGTGGGCCCCGGTTGCAAGTCCTCCAGCCTCTGGAGTGTAAGAGCACTTTGAGAGTGAAGGAGGTAAATTGGCCAATCCCAAGCGGAGGAAGGTGGGTGTTTTTCTCCGAGGCACGTGAAGTATCCTGAAACCCTCTGCTCAGAGCGGTCACCTTCCTTTCAGAGGTGTTGGACTCTTCCCCTCTGTTCACGCCTGCTCTTGAAAGGATGGCACTGCAGCTTTCCCGGAGAAAGGGCTCTCCTGTCACCTTGGCACTGCCACAGAAAGCCTTTCCCTTTTCCCACGAGAAGGAGACGTGGGCCGTATGCTGTGTGACCCCTGGAGGACGGGTCCCCGCAGCGCCCTCACTGGGTGCAGGGCTCCCCCAGTTACTGGGATGTAACCAGCATCCGAATTTACGCTCGCCTTGGGAAATGGTGTGCTGATGACAAGCTCTGGGCTCTATCCAGACCTTCTCCAAGGGAAGGGCCCAGCGCGTGTCAGCCTCACCCTGAGGCCCGCAGGGCCTGCCTGGACTGTGTGCTCTCGGGTGGAGGCCCGCCCAGGACCTGTGGTCTTGCAGGGGCCATTTCTGGTGGAATTGGCCAAGTCAGTGTCCCCCCTCCGCGGCCCTTTGGAGGTGCCACTGCCGTGCGACAGCCGGGCCTAGACGTGGGCAGGGCCCCCCTGCCGCCCACCTGCTCGTCCAGCTCTGTGGTCTTGTACCTCCCGTGGTGTCACCCACCCACTTGCTGGCCTCCTGTTGCCAGCCTCTTGCGGTCCTCGCCCTGGTCCCCATTCATCTAATTAACCGCGGTCGGGAAAGTTAGCTAAAGGCTCGTTCAGCTTGTGAGAGGAATGAGGTTAAATCAACTCCGAGAGAAACAGAGGAACTTAACGACAGTGTTGCAGCATCTTGGAGGTCATTTCCATTTTCTCCAGGAGTCTTTTTCCAGAAGAGGCTGGGTTGCCAGGAATCAGACAGATACCGGGTAAGTGGGGCTCCCCTTGGAAGGGCCGGGCCTTGTGTGAGGAGCTGAGTGCCGGCCGCGGCGTGCGGCCCTGGGGCAGCTCCCCAACCCTGCGCTGAGGCCGCTTGGTCAGCAGAGGACTTGGGGGTGGGCGGAGGAGGCTGGTCCCAGGGTCTCGAGAGAAAGACACGAGGGGAGAGGGGGCTGTCGCCTCTCCTTCCTTTGGTTTTCACCGCTGACGGCCCCTACCGGAGCTGACCTTCCCTTCCCTGGTCCCTCCTCTCGGCCTTCTGAGCAGTTGCGGAGAGCCCTGGGATGGTTCCTGGTTGGGTTTAGTAACGAGAACTGGGGTGACTTTGGCGCTGGGTGCCTGGATGAGGGTGTCTGTAAAGTAGGATGTTCACCACTTCACGTCTAACGTGAAAATTCCGGCTCGACACCTACTGTTGTAGGAGCGGAAGGGACACCGTGACGTGTCCTCGTGTGTGTTTGCCTGCCTCACGCGGACGTACAGGGTGCTCACGCGTACGTGCTGGTGTTTAAAGCTAGGCGGGTGATGCCGTGCCCCTTTCCCAGGGGACAGAGCTGATGCCGCACGAGGAGGAGCGTGGTGGCTGGGACTCAGAGCCACTTCCTCGACTCCTTCCTCTGAGCCGGGGTGCACCTCACGGCCGTCCCCCTCTCCTTTTGTGGAAACGAACTGTGGTACCTGAGACCATCGACAGACGTTTCTCACATTTTGCCCCTGGATTTTGATTTCCAGAGTTTTTATTGTTCGTGTATCTCTAATATTTTCTGGTATTTAAACCATCTGTGACTGGTGAATACTTTTCAACTTTTGTTTTTAAAATGTTAATGTCATTTAAGCTGTAAACTCTCCAAATGTATTTGGTTTGTTAAATTTATTTTCTTTAAATTGTATCAGTAATTAGATCAGCTCCTTGGTATTAATGTACAGGATGGTTCTTGAATGCTGATCAGTTTAGAATTTAAATTGAGTTAAAGGTTAAATGAGTTTAATTTTTGAATTGAACTGAACCATTGTCTTGTGTCAGATTCATCCAGAATTTTTATTTCCAGTTGCTGTATCAAGTGACAGAAGTGGGTCTTTTTGTGATAAAAACATTGAATAAATTTAGGATTAAGCTAGAGTCACTTGTTTGTTCACTCAGAACACGTGAGTGCCTGCCGTGTGACGGGCCCTGTGCCTGGGGGACGTGCATTGGGGACGGTACAGTAATGCATGTGACAGCTCCACCCCCACGGAGCTCCCGCTCAGCACAGGACGGGCCTGGGGTGGGCAGTCAAGTGTGGCGTCACGGCCCTCCACGGGGGGGCGTGTGTGAGCAGGCGTGGGGTTAAAAGGGTCGGAGGGAGGAGGGGCTCAGGCCTGAGAACCGGCGGGACGTGGTCTGGCCGCAGAACCGGTGGAGCCTGTATCGGAAGGGGACGTGGGGACCCACGGCAGGAGGAGGCGTGCTGGGAGGCCGCGGGCCCTGGCTCGGGCGACTAGCTGTCAGGGCGTACGTAGGGTGCAGGCACGCCACGAGGGGAAGAGTATCTGGAGGAACAGTTGCACGAGGGAGCTGGTCACGAAGCAGCACCAGAGAAAACTGAAGACGGGCCAGGACACGGAAGAGAGCAGGGGGAGGGTTGAGTCGGGGAGGCCGAGGACAGGGCCAGCCGGGGTGTCGTGCTGCAATTGCTGTGCGCGTCTGCCCCCTCTGAGGTCCCATACTGACTTCAGGTTTCCTTCGGGCTCTGAGGTGGGCGTTCCTGGGTGCCCTGGCCTTCGTTGAACCGGCAGTTCCCACCCAGTTAATTTCAGCGTTGCCTCTGGAGTCCCGGGCGGCGGTGGTGGTTCCACATACGTCTGCAGTGGAGATGGTGCCATCCACAGTCGAGACGGGTCGTGCGTAGCATGGATGTGCCATGCAGGGCAGCCCAGCAGGGACCCAGACCCAAAAGGAGGTCGAGTTCACACCCAGGGCCTCTCGTCCCCTGTGAGCCCGTGGAGCTTTTCGCCGGGGCTGCGGTGGGACAGGAGCCAGAGAATGTCGCGCGGTTCATCTCGTTTGTGAGTTCTGCAGTTTTCTTCCGTGCCCCCTGGATTGAGCTGGACTCGCAGCTACAACGCCAGGGAGTTCAGAGAAGTGCTCGGCTTTCTCTCGGCCCAGTTTCTGTGTCTTGGTTTTACCTCGTCCGTGTGGGTTGCTTTCAGGCTTTTACCCACTTCTGTTACCAGGTCTCCTCTGGTCTCGTTTGGTGTTTCCGTAAGAGCCCCAGTGTATTTATAAGCATTTCTGTGACACCCTCCCCCTCTGATCTACGCACACCGCGTATGTGCACGAATCCTTTTTAAACAAGAGGGCTTACACACTCAATATATTAAGTATTGATACACCTGCAGATTCCGAGTGGTTCTGTGGAAGAACTCGGGTCCTCCTGGACCAGCATTTACTTTGATTTTTGGCGTCTACCGGCAGAATTGCCGTATTGCCGTATACGCTCACGTGTATTGTACGTTGGGGGGATTATAGTTTTTTTGCTGTGACTGTCTCTGATGGAATCACGTTAGGACTCTTAAAGCTGCTTCTCACGTGCCTTCTTCCGGAGGTCGCCGCCCCCCCCCCGTGCTCACTGACCGGCACAGGTGAAGCATGTAGAGAACGCTCTTACGCTTTACTTCCCCACGTGACAGTGCGGGGCGTCCATCGCTTCTGAACGAGCAGCCGTGGAAACCTTCAGCTGGTGAAGCAGACATTCTGCTCCTTCTGTAGATGACCTCACACAGAGCCCGTGCTGGGCAGGTGGGGCTGGAGGATTCCTGGGCTGAGCACCCAGCTCGGGAGGGTGACATTTCTTCTTGTTCTGAAGAAGCTGTGTTGCTGGGAGCCGTCCCTCTGCAGCTCACGTGGGGGCGGGGTACTAGGCGAGGAATGGCCACGTGCAGATTCTGCACATTCCAACCACAGTTTTCTGCCAGGGTATTTAGGCAAGCTAAAAATGGAGTATAAACAGACTCTACTGCATACTAGAAGGATGCAGTTATAAGGAGAAGCATTTTTAAGACTTAACCCATTGCAGTAGGAAAATGTAAGCCTTGGGGTGTGACGATTCTTTTTTCGGTTCCTTTCTCAAATAGATGTCCTTGTGTGTAGTGTTTATATGTGAGTGTTACGCACGTGTGCACACGCGTGTATAAATATATACATTCTAGACATTTCTGTCCTGCCTCTCTAACGTTGCTTCCGCTAAAAATACATACTTCTAAACCTAGGGGAAATGAAATTGTCGTTCTCGGTTATTAAAGATACCCCAGAAGTAGCCTCCCCAAAATAGTGGGTTTTCCTTCCTAAAATTCATCCGGAAAAATACTTAGCTTTCTGATCTTTATTTTATCCCGTTTAAGGCTGTTTGTTAGGAAGAGTTACTGTATAACTGAGCACTGCTTTCATTAAAAAGAGCTGGGCCACTTATTTCCTCCAAAGTTTCTGACCTTTTCTAGGTAAACAAAACTTCTATTGAAAATAATATTTTGAGACTAACACCTTTGTCTCCGCGAGTGATGCCGAAAGCCCCCTGCTTTCTGCTGGTCCTGTGCGCAGTCTGGCCTCACAGGCAGCTCCTGGGCGTCTGTGGGGTCGAATGGAGGGCCAGGGGCTGGCCGGGGGGCTGGGCAGAGGAGGGAGGCGTCAGCCCCCCCTTGGTTCTCAGCAAGTGGCTGGGGGTGGAGATGGGACCCGGCCAACATGTCAGACACAAGTGCAGTGGCTGTCAGGAGCCCACGTCTGTTTTTTAACTGGCTTGTTTGTTGTTTTTTGATGTTGAGTCGTATGAGCTGTTTATGTATGTTGGATATTAATCTCTGATCACTCATATCATTTGCAAATATTTTCTCCCATTCAGTAGATTGTCTCTTTGTCTTGTCGATGGTTTCCTTAAAAAAAAGGACAGAAGAACTGAGTAGACATTTTTCCAAAGAGGACATGCAGATGGCCAACAGGCACATGAAAAGATGCTGGACATCGCTAATCACCAGGGAAATGCAAATCAAAACCACAGCAAGATAGCACCTCACGCCAGTTGGAATGGCCGTCCTCGAAAAGAACACAGACAACAAATGTTGGCGAGGGTGCAGAGCAGGGGGGACCCGCCTCCACTGTCGGGGGGAATGCAAACTGGCGGAGCCGCTGTGGAAGACAGTGTGGAGGTTTCTCAGAAAACTAAAACTAGAGCTGCCATATGACCCAGCACTTCCACTCCTGGGTGTACACCTGAGAAAAACAGAAACACTAATTTGAAAAGATACACGCACCCCAGTGTTCATAGCAGCATTATTTACAGTTACCGAGATATGGAAGCAACCTAGGTTTCCAGCAACAGATGAATGAATAAAGAAGATGTGATGTGTGTGTGTGTGTGTGCACGCACACGCACACACACATACACACACACATACACAACGCAATACTACTCAGCCGTGAAAAAGAATGAAATTTTGCCATTTGTAGCACCGTGGGTGGACTTGGTGGGCGTTATACTCAGTGAAATACGTCTGACAGAGAAAGATAAATACTGTATGATACCACTTATATGTGGAGTCTAAAAAAGACAACAAACTACTGACTATAACAGAGAAGAAGCAGAGGCACAGATGTAGAGAACAAACTAGTGGTTACCAGCGGGGAGAGGGAGGGGGAAGGGTGCTGTAAGGCTAGGAGATGAAGAGGTACAAACTATTATGTATAAAGTAACCTACAAGGTTGTGTTGTACAACGTGAGGAGTAAAGCCAATACTTTATAATAACTATAACTGGAGTGTATAACCTTTAAAAATTGCGAATCGCTATACTGTACACTTGTACATAATACTGTACACCAGCTGTGCTTCAGTTAAGAAAAGGTGGAGGCCGAGTTTGGACCGCGTGGTGCTGTGTGTGGCATTGCTGGGCGGTAGGCCTGAGGCCTGCAGACGGCCCGTGGCAGTGTTCTCCAGGACCTCCTGCTGTGCCTGTCCGGGGGAAAGCTGGAGCTGGGCTGGGCACATCTGCTTCTCTGTCCCAGCCTGCGCTCAGACCCCATCCTTCTCCACCAGGCTCTGCGGCTCTTTCTGTCTGGACGTTGGCTTCCATCAGTTTGCAGACACGCATGAACTTCTCAAGGAATTGAAGAAATGCTGGTGTTTACTTCAAATAGTAACCAAGAATCGTTCAGGCAGATGTCAGGGATTCTGGTTAACAGTTGTTAACGCGTTCTGAATGCTTCTCGGCACATTACTCTTGGGATTGACTGGGTCCCTGGGCCGTCAGAACTGTAAGGGACCTCGGGCAGCATCCAGGCCAGCCCTGTCACTTTCCAGATGGAGGAACCAGAGTCCAGGGACTGAGTGTGCTGCCGGGGCCACCGCGGCCGAGGCTCCCTCTGCTCTCCTAGCGGGCCTCGTGGGGCAGGCTCTCCCCCGGCCACGGGCCATCTCTTGTTCCCCATGTGCTTGCTGGCTGGGTGGCCGCACTTGCTTGGCTCAGTTGGTTAGCGTCTGAGAGTCAGCCTGCCCGCGGGTGCTGGTGGGGTTTGGAGGGTTGTCCCAGAGTAGGAAGCACACCCGGTGGGGAAGGACGAGGGTCGTGCTGGGGCCCTTGTTGCTGGAGCCGTGAGTCCTCTGGGAGGGGGAGATGGGGCGCGGGGGAGACCCGGGCAGGGGAGGAGGTGCGGAGCTGTCTGTGGCGGACGTGGCCCCTTCTTCCCTGCCGAGCAGAGGGGCAGACGCGGGAGCACAGGCGGCCCAAGGGCACGGCCTGCTCGCCAGTACCCACCTCATCGCGCCCTTCCTGTAATGTTTCATTTCGAAAAGTAGGAGACCGCAGCTAGTCGATTTCTTTGTTAGGATTCATTTATTAACTTGACAAGCGCGTTGAAGGAAAGAAGGGAGGGTTCTTTCTGATCTCCGCGCGTCCTGCCTGTGCCATCCTGTCCCATGGATGCACTGTTAGTGCAAGGACGGGGCTTCTGCCCATGGCTTGTTTACCCATTTCATTAACTTCTTCACTTCTACGGCCCTTCTTCCCTTCCCTTCATCATGCCAGCTCCGGGGATCCCTTATTAAAGGGATGACTAATCATGTGATAGCTTGGTTTTTGCATCTGAGTTTTCGAGAGCTCTCCAGATTCTTATTGCCTAAAGTTCCATGTGCCATAGACATAATCGCGTCAGCTGTAAATTGCCTTCTGCAGAAGAAACTGACAAACAACTTTATAATTGCGTTTTTAGCCTTAGTGTCCGAGGGCCAAAAGCATGTTCAAGATGTACGGAGTTCCTGAATTTAAACTGTAAGCCGTAAAATTTTCTTAAGGTCGGTCCCCGTCTGCATCTGTTATTACAGAACCCTTAAAGTTACTTTAGCATATGACGTTAGTTTGCTTGCATGGAAAGTTATCTGTGTTTGCAGACTTGAACAGTCTTGCTGATTAAGCTGTCTAGAGATGATACACTTCTTTGTCCAAGTGTGGTCTGGGTGCTGCCTCAAGAAGAATCGCAGCCCACAGGAGAGGCCTGTTTTAAAGGGCGCCTGCTGTTATTTCTGCCCAGGGTGTGACGGGGATCATTTGAATTGACAGAACTAAAAGAGGTACAATTTTTAAAAAATCTACTCTTCAGTTTATTTACCTGATACGGAGGAGCAGAGGTATAAATTAGAGATTGTCATCATTTTGTCCCGATTTTAAGCAGGGCTGGGCCCGCTGATCGTTTCAGTGGATGGTTACCCTCTCAGGGCAGTGGAGTCACAAGGTTGTAGGTAGGGAAGGGGAGGAAATTCCCCTTTGTGCCTACATAATCAGTACTGTTTTGACCCAAGTACGTCCTCCTTCTGTAGTAAAACATACACAAGATAAAATGTATCACTTTGACCGTCTTAGGCGTACGGCTCCATGGCATTCAGCACATGTACGTTGCTGTACGGCCATCACCGCATCCAGCTCCAGAACTGCGTTCTTGCCAGACGGCGGCTCCGTACTCGTGAAGCACCAACACCTCAGCCGGCTCTGAGCCCAGCCCTGGTCCCCACCATTCTGCCTCTGTCTCTCTGCTGACACACCTTTGATACCCAGAGTTGCCGGGTTCCCCCAAGCCGAGAGAAGCCTGTCTGGAGATCCAGTCCCCTGCCGACGCAGTAAAGCTGCCTTGGCTTGGACGGCGGGTGGGCCTCCAGGCACCTTCTTCTTCCGGGCTGTGGGGCAGGTGGTGCAGTCGGCGCCCCATTGGGAGCACGGGTGCTGCAGAGCCGGTGTGGCTAGATTTTGCTGAGAGGTGGGGAAGAACTTTGAAGAAATGCAAAGTTGTGTATTTAATTCTGGGGAGGTATTGCTGATGAAAAACAGGACCCCAGGGCACAGAGATTGTAAGGCAGAGAGAGGCTGAAGAAGGGCGCCATCGTGAGACTGAAAGGATGCTGGGTTAATCCCAGAGCTTTCTGCACCTGGTCAACTTGTCTCTGATGCCGTCGGACTTTTCCACAGAGGAAGTGGGGGAAGGTTAGCAGGGAAGGTCGGGAAGAAGACCGCAGACAGGGCCTGGGGCGGTGGGCTGAGGAGGGCCGGGCAGCGGCCTGCAGGGGGCGCCGCGGCCGGTGGGGCAGGAGGCCCGTGTACGGCCGCCGCTCCCGCTGGGAGCCCCCGGCCTGGCCGTTCGAGGCGGATACGGCTGCTCTTGAATTTGTCATTTTCGCGTCGTTTTAAGGGCCTTTGTTGCACACGGAGGTGCTTTCACCTGGAACACTTAACTCTTTCCCCTCTCTCTGTCTTTAGTGGATGGACTACTATTGGGTGTGCAGTGATCAAAACCAAAACATCCAACAAGCACCAGAAGATCTTCAGCGGGTACATTTAACACGCTTTAGAGACAGCTCTGAGCATTAGAATGTGGCCTGATCTTTCGCTGCCTGCCTGGAAGCCCGGCCCATGCTTCTCCCAGGAGAGCTTGCCCCTGGCCTTCTGAAAGTGACTTGCAGTCAGTCCAAGGAGGGACTGTGGTCTGAATCACAGAGGCCCGGGTGGCTGCATGTGCCTCCCACCGGGCTTGTGCTGCCCATGGGAACGATTATTAGTTTTATGTCGTGAAGCCGGGATAAGGAGAACCAAAGAACAACTTTTATCCCGTTGTTAGGTCAAAAAAGATAGCTGATTTAACGACCCTCATAATGGTTCAGTTTATTTAGTTACGAGAGCAGTGGCAACAGGAGGTCAGCTTGGCGAGTGTCCTGGCGGGGGCTCCGCACTCCCCAGATTTCCTGGGAGGACTGGACTCCCCGCTGCGGGAGACGCCCTTGGCTGTGTGACTTCTGCGGCCCGAGTGAGCTTCTGCCGTCGCCATGAGAAGAGCATGCCCCGGGCAGCCCTCTGCTCCAGGGAGGGTGAGGTGCGACGTGCCACACAGGCCCACACCCTAGGAGCCTGGCCCAGGCCCAGCCATCTGCCTGCATCACTGGTGGCATCGCACGGTCCCCTAGGAGTTGCCCCAGGCTGGACCCGTGCACACCTAGTGCATTGTGCTCCGTGGTGCCTCGTTGGCCCGGGGAGCTTGCTCATCCTGTTACTGCATGGGAAGCTCCGACAGGAGGGCCGAGAGGAGGTAGAGCACCGTTATTTCTGTGAGGGAAGGGGGCAGGGGCGTCCCTACCCAAGAGAGGGTGAGGTGTGTGAGGAGAAGGGCAAGTGTGGGCTCGTCCTCACTGAAGCCTGCTGACACCTACGTGTAGATTCCAAGGAAGTGTTTGGTGCGCCTTGAGCCAAGTTACGCGCTCACTCAGGTGAGCGTGTGAGGACTCACCTGTGCAGAGCGTGCCAGGGAGTGTCTCTCTACCTGCACCAGGTAACTGGCTTCATTTTCATGGAGAATTCTGTGTTGGGAGTGTGTCTCCTGCTCACTCTGGGGAAGCCTTGTACCCACCGTGTAAAGGCTGCCTCAGGCTGGTCCTGGTGCGGTGGGGCTGCCGGCTGCAGGAGGGAGGCTTTCTGTTGGCGTCCCCTGAGGGACTGCAGTGCAGATGCCACAGTCAAAAGGCGTGGAAGCAACGTACACCCAGAAGTCCTTCCCAGAAGGTTATTCTTCATTTCTCCCCTCATATATAACCTTTTAGTATTTTCTCGCAGCTTTTTCATTAATATATGGAAAAATATTAAAAGCCCTTGTATGTTACATCAAAAACTGTGTCAGCTGCTCTGCTTTTTTCTATTTATTAAAACTTTTCAAGCAGTAAAAACATTTTACTTGTTAATGAGGGAAAGTGGGAAAATTAATGACATAGAGCTTGGATCCACCAAGATGTCTCCTCTTAACCACGCACAGCCAGCTCTCTCCTCGCTGCACGTACTTTAATTTCCGCGATAGGGTTCAGTAAGCAAATGCAAATAGATTTAATGATTTGCATCAGTAGATCATTTCTCTGTTTAATATCCTCTGATATTTTGGGTCAAGGACTCTTTCTTTGGGAGGCTGGTACAATGTCTAGAGCTAAGATTACTAATATTAGTAATAACACATTATGTTCAAGTGAATTGAGATAAATTAATCCTTCTCACAAAGTCAGATTTATACAGTATTTCTGTTTGCCGTGGAGGGAGGAAACGCTGCCTAATGAAGTAGATGAAAGGAACAGGCCGTCTTCCTGGTTGCGCGGTGCGTTGGAGCTGGGTGACACTCGTGAAGTGCCGGGTGTTCCAGTGCCTAGCACTTGAGAGCAGTGGTTGTCTTGTCTTATATCCACACACTGGGTGAACCTGTGGGCCCACAGGGCACACGGTACATTTTTGTCAAGTCAGTTCAACAAAGGAGTGAAATTAGAACTCTGTTCACCAAGCACTCATTGAGCTTTTCTGTGTCAAGCCGGTAGTAGCCTGTAGCCTGGTGCGAGATGGATGCAAAGACATGAGCCTGTCCTCAAGGAACTCTGTCCATTAGGGGAGCCAGAAGTGTCGGCGAGTAGGCAAAGAGAACACTATGCAGAAGGCACTAAAGACTGATTGAGAAGCTCTGGAATCAGGGCAGGAGGGAAGCTTTCATGGGGAGAAGGCAGAGGACCTCATTGGTGGCCTGTCCCAAAGGCCACCTCCATTCCTGCCTCCCCTTAGAAAGACTGAGTGCCAGGTGCTGGCTCACCTGACCTTGCTGCTGAGGGCCGTGGGGAATGACTGCTGCCCTCTGGCTCGCTCCAGAGGAAAAAGACCTTTCCTCCCTCATAACAGAAGTATGACTGCTCCTCAGTCTTTCGACATGATTGTATGAAGATGTGTGATTCTGGGAGCTGGGGCAGCTGTTTTGTAACCATGAGGGGGTGAAGCTGGAGCCGAAAGGCAGTTTGCTACAAGGAAGGATGATGGGAAGAGCTGGGTCCTTGATGGGCCCACCGGTGGCCGACTTCCCTCAGAACACCTGTGACCTGATGCATGTCCACACCACATGTGGCACAGCCACCAGCAACCTGCAGATGGTGCGCTTGTAATGTTTTCATCTGTGAAACTTAGGCTCCTTTTAGCAAATAAAGAAAAATGCAAAGGAGGTAGGAGTCACTCATAGTTCTGATGCCCAGAAGTACGTTATTCACATTTTAGTATAAGTCCTTCTAGCTTTCTCATCGCTGTGTGTTTAAAATCAGTTCTGTATTCTACATTCTAAATTAAACCTTACATCATAAGCATTTTTATTATGTTATTAAAAACTTTTTTAAAGTATGATTTTTTTTTTTAAAGGTCTGTCTTAGAACCTTTTTAAAGGCCTGTGTTGAATGGTTGTGCCAGGATTACAAATCTTCCTGTCCTGGTGAACACCCAGGGTGTTCGTTTGCTGTCACTGGCTTGCTGTACACATCCTTGATGAGCACCTTTGTGAACCTGGGGGAACGTTTCCTTAAGTTTTCTGATTTCTTTCCCTGTAGCTTATGCCCCTGTAACACCCATTCTTTTCCGCACAGTCATTTCTGAAATTAAATGTGTTCACGTGACCCCCCCCACCGCTTAAAGAATGTGGTTTAGTACTTCAGGGTGAGAAAACACTAGCGCTGACTCCTCTGACCCCTCAGTCCTTGCTCTTTGACCCCTGAACTCTAGACTCGGGTGTGCTGACCTGCACTTCCTGGTGTGTGGCTGCACAGCCCAGGTGTCAGATGGTGCCAAGGGGTGGGTGAGACCCACAGCCTCTGGAGCTGGACTCCTGTGTTTTGAGGCCCAGCTCCACCTCTTTATAGATGCCGTGGGACAAATCACTTCACTGCTCTGTGCCTCATTTGCCCACATGTCAAGTGGGGTCACGGTAGTATCTGTTACATAGGATTTTTGGAGGATTAAATCCGCTAATCTCTAGAAAGTTCTTGGAATGGTGCACACCCCAGAGTAGGCTCCGGAATGTTAGCCGCTGTTATTGGTGGCGATGATGGCAGCCGTCCTACTACCACTGTTACTGTCACCTGAAGTAGCCCTGGGGTACTCGCACCGCGGCCTCCTTCACCTGGAAGCTTCTTCCTGCCCCTCCTCTCTCCCAACTCTGACACATTTCCCAGCCCTCTCTGTGCTCCAGGCTTGGTTCTGGAACCCTCCTCCAGGCTCTTCCAGCACTTTGAATTTACCCCGTGCTGGCCCCGGTCCCACTTTGTTATAATTACCTCCTTCAGCGGCTGTGTCTTCTAGCCTCTGAGGTCCGGAGGGCAGGACCACGTCTGTCTTGCTTCCTGACTCTGCGACCCTTAGTACCTGGTACAGGAGGCGCTGCAAGCATCTTTGTTAAAGATGGAGCAGAGGAAGGGCTGGGGACTGGAATGTCAGCACTCTTCATAAAGAACGATGTGCTTATAGAGGTCGGAGGTGAAAAGGGCATCGTGTTCAGGGCTTTGTCTCAGCCGGTTGCCAGGATCTGGCATGCTGTTTACTCGGGGTTGTCCCCCTCTGAGATCCTCTAGAGCAGGTGGAGACCGTGCCTGGGGTCAGGGAAGCCCACGCGGTTAGCTGGACCTCCTCGAAATGGGGCGGCCTCCAGAGAGTCCCAGATGGGCCCTTCTGCTTGGCCATCGTCTTCAGAAGCAATAATCAGCTGTTAAAACAGTGGTTTCCAAGTAGCCTTTTGTTCTCTTAAGTATTCTATTAAAAAGAGTCTGCATTTTTGTGACTGTCTTGCCTTGGACTGTGAGGGGTTGGCAGGATTTTGTCGCTTTCTGTGCTCGTCTGCTGCTGTGTTATCTTGTGAGCTGAGACCATGCAGCGTTTTATTCAGTTATTTTAGTGTCAGCCCTGTTGGTCTTGGTGAGAGTGCTTGCTAAGGGCTGGACTGAACTGTGTCCCCCCCCCCCCGCCAAATTGGTATATTGAAGTCCTAACCCCCTAGTACCTCAGAATGTGACTGCATTTGGACATAGGGCCTTTATTTATTTTTTATATATATATTTTACTGAAGTATAGTTGATTTACGTTGTGTTCATTTTTGCTGTACAGCAGCGTGATTCAGTTATACACGTATATATACATACATGCATTCTTTTTCATATTCTCTTCCATGATGGTGTACCGCAGGATGTCGCATATAGCCCTCTGTGCTGTGCAGTAGGACCTTGCTGTTTATCCATCCTGTATCCAATAGCTCACATCTGCTAACGCCAGCCCCTCCATCCCTCCCACAGCCCCCCCTTCCCCTTGGCAACCGCCAGTCTGTTCTCTAGGACATAGGGCCTTTAAAGAGGTGCCTAGGGTGGGCTCTGGTCCGATATAACTGGTGTCCTTATAAGAAGGGGGAGATTCGGACACAGACACAGAGAAAAGACCATGTGAGGACATGGTGAGAAGGTGACCATCCATAAGCCAAGGACGTAGGCCGCAGGAGGAGCCAGCCCCGCAACGCCTTGATCTCCGACTTCTGGTCTCTGGAACGTAGCACCCGATCTGTGGTTCTTTGTTACGGCAGCCCTGGCAACTAGTGCAGTGCTTCTCAAGGACTGCCGTACCTTCGTGTAGCTAGCTTCCTTTCTTGTTGCTGTGGGGATGTGCGGCCGATGAAGGTAAGCAGTCGTCCCTGGTCAGGTATGTTCCTGAATATCACCTTTGTTGGCAGAGTCGTGGTAGGTAAGATGGGCCCTCAGGACACAAGGAATTACGGGAAAATGATTCACATGGCCTCATATATAGTAGAAAAGTGAAGTTCAAGAAGGCGTCCTTTTTTAAAAAATGAAGACGGTTTTCTAAGAGTAGCAAAATGGCGAGGAAGGTGCAGACGTTCCCCACATACCTCCTTCTCCACACATGCACAGCCTCGCCGCCCCCCGTCAGCATCCCCCACCCAGGTGGCACACTTGTTTCAGTCAGTGAAGCCACGTTGACACATCATGATCACCTGAAGCCCGTGGTGTAAGTCACCGTTCGCTGTTGGTGAAGGCGTCGTTTCGTAAACAGATCAAACTCAGCAGTGATAAAAAGCTGGCTCTGGCGAGTACCGTTTGTCCTGGCTGGCTCTCCCTCAGGTCCCATGGACTGGACTTGGAGAGTCTGTGAACTAGCCCTTCCCTGAAAGAAGCCTAATGACCTTTTGTGTTCTCACGCTTCTGCAAAATACGGGAATGCTTGCGCTCCCTTTTTATAAACCGTTTTTCCCTGGGCTTGGTGTCCTGTTGTCCCCGTTTTGCTGCTCTCTTACCTGTCCCTGTTAATCCATGCTCCCTAGAGAGCAAGATTATTTTTCATTATCCAGATGCAGTAGCAGTTTACACAATATCTTACCCCAGCTTCATTATTGAATCCGAACATCTGCTCTGACGAGCAAGCCAGTGGCAACTGTTTCAGACGTGCCATCAGACGCAGAATGCAGCCTTCGTGTCTTCACTGCTCTCCCAGTAGTGCCTTGTCTCCCCACCTCCTTGTTTAAACTTCTGAGGCTTCTTTGCTGACATCTTTCCACCTTTTCCTAAGGGTTTAGCCCATCTTGAATCTCTGTATGAGTGCCTGGGGTCACTACCAGCTTGGGTCGAATTTTGTTCATATCTTTGGGATTTTTAACATATTTTGCTATTTGTTTATGTTGTCACGTACGTTTCTTCCACGGTAGAAATAAATTGTAATTTGCCTCTGAGACTGCCCTGTGACCTTGAGAACTGCACACAAGTGAACTCAGTAATGAGTTCACTAAATGTTAAATCATTAGGTAGCTGGTGTTTAAATGATATGCCTTATGGGGAAGCCTTTGAATTTTTACATAGGTATTGACAAAGTTAGTGATAACTGGTGAAGTTGGTTACAGTTTTTTAGATAGAATAGGAGCTCATCATTTCCCCCAGTTAACAGTGAGATAGAAGCCCTTGTAGATTCTGTCTACAACACGTTTTCAGGAGTGAATTACTAGATTTGGAAAGTGAGGGATGCCTGGGTTTGTTCTCAACTTCTTTTTAGAGGAACTGAACTAAACTGTACATATGCATATGGTATTTCAGAATATTAGTCTACAAATACAGAATTGCATTTGGAGATAGATAGGTGTCGTCATAGTCATTCATTATGAAATAAAGGATGTGGCTTACAGGTATGTTTCCCCTCATTCTGGAAGTTGCTCTTGCCTTCCCTCTGCACAGACTCCAGAAAGCGGCTCCCCGCTTCCTCTGCGTGAGCGGGAAGGCCGCCTGGGCCTTCACGCGCCCGCCCAGGATCGGGCCGCGCGCAGCAAGCAGCCGTGTCCTCGGGACACGCACTTGGGAGTCTGGGAAATGGAGAGCTCCCGCGTTGCCGGTAAGTGGCCGGATAGAAATGTGTGACGCCCTGGCTAACAGGCTGTGATGAAGCTGAAGGTGGTCTTTTCTAAGAAGCCTTATTGAAATACTGCCCGTTTGGGGTAAATGTGATAGTACAGTAAGCCCTGAGCTTGGTGGGCACATTGCAGAATGCAGTCCTGTTGGCTTTCTCTGACTTCCTGACGTCCTCAGCCCCACGGCCTGGTGGGGCAAGTGCCCTTTTCGTCTACGTTCGCTAATTTCCCGTTTTCCCTCTTTAAGTGGAAGCTGAGGCGTTCTCTGTCTTTGGCTCTCCTTTCTGAGATTGGAAATTGTGTTGCAGCTCTGTTGTATTATTGTGAACTTGCCTGTGAAAATCTCCCGTGGCTTTTTTGTGGTTGCCGCCCTGCACCGTACCCGAGGAGAGGCACTCACGGTGCCTCCGCTTTACTTCCAGTTTTGGAGTCTTCGTTTTTGTTCTTCTGTGACAGTATAGTTGATTTGGAGTCTTTCATAAAGTGTGTCAGATCATTTTTGCCGTTTCTCTTTCTCCGTCAACTTTCTTTTATTTTCCATTTCAATCTCGGTTACCCTTCTTATGCACACTCATGCTTGTTGCTGGTGTGTCAGTTCTGCTCTGAGGGTAGCCTGATCTCATTCCGTTCCCATAATGGTGACGTTAGCAGTTATCATGTTTGGCATTTGGGATTCGATGCAGCAGTGTTTGGTCTTCTAGTGTTTTTTCAGACAGCACTGGGGTGGTATCCTAGTGCTGGGATACTTGCATTTACCAGGGCACAGTCTCTACATTGGAACAAGGCCCTGGGTCCACACGCAGGCATCTCTTTTTACTCACAGGAATTAGTATTACCTTGTTTGTTTACCTAAATCTCTAACCCTTTTAGGTGAGTGACCTCATGATAACAAGGGTAATTAAAGTAGTGTGGCATGTTGAGTAGACTTAGACGACACATTTACCTGTATGTACTGTATTTCCAATATTTATTCAGAGTGACTTTTCTCAGATATTTAATAAGAATTAATAATTGAATGTACTCTCGCCTTCTTACTTCGCCCTGGGATCCCATAAGATCTTTGAAGCTAAAACTAGTTTGGGCCCTTAAGGGGTTTATAGAAATTAGGTATGTCTGAGTATGGAAATGGCTGGCATGGTGAAAAAATTGAGTCCTTAAGTAATTTGCTATTCCCAGTGATAATTAGAAGAAACCCCCGTTCTAGCTCCATTTCCCAATCTTTTTTTTCTTTTTTTTACTATTTTTGGGGGGGGGTAGTTCTTGAGGTATTAGAGGGTAATTTTTTTTCATGTGATCCCACTGTAAGGGAAGTGGCTTTGGCGTATCGTGTTGCCTCGATGGGTTATTAAATTGTCACTTCTAAGAGATGAATGTGGGTTATAGAGTATGTTGTGCCATATATCATCTTAGTCATTAGGAATGTTTCAGAAAACTGAATAAGAGTAAATTCTTTCAAATTTATGATTGAAGTGAGCAATTTTATTAGGTCCTTGAAAAAAAAAAAAGACAAACTTTTAAAGTCTTTCTCAAAGTATACACCTTTGTTCTCAGAAGAGGTCTGCAGACTGCCCTTAATTTGTCTTTTGAAAGGACACAGAATCTTAGCAGGATCCTCCTGCTGCAGAAGTAGACAGATGCAGCGACTGTTCCTCGGACCGTCCGCATGGAAGGCTGACGCGCTCGGAGATTTACTGTGCATCACCCTGGCCATCATTCCCCTAAGTATTAATTTTAACTCCACTAATAAGAAACTGAACAAAAGTGGAATTATGAGTTCAGTAGTATTCTACGAAAGGTCAGTTGTTAAAAAGGCAGAGTCTGACATTCTGTGCAAAAGGTGCCTTCATTAATCATCCTGATAGGAGAACCCGGGCGTTCTTGACCAACACCAGTGAACCTTGCAGTGGGCACTTTCGGGGCCTGATGCGCACGTCTTTATGTAAGAACAAGGATCGTTTAAATATATGTTGAGATAGTTTAAAGAATTTATCTTTGAACTTGGAAGATGTGTGTAGAATACAGAAGATCTTATGAAATATGCTTTCTTATTTTGAAAAAGGAAAACACCTGTTAATTTCCTAGTCATACTATGATGGACGTATGTTTTAGGATACAGCCGGCTGTATTACGTGGATCTGTGCTGGACTGCAGGGTAGCAGTGCATTTCCCAGTGGGTGAACGGACGTCTCCTAACGTGTCATCTACAAACACTGATAAACTTTCTTTAGTCCCTTTTGTGATCTCTGTTAGTGGCTTAGCTTGTTATACGTCTGGACCCTTTTCTGCAGCGCCGGTCATAGGCTGCCTTCTGACTCTCATTCTCTTCCTCTTCGTTATTGCAGCAGAGTGCCTACTGTGTGCCCAGAACTTAGACACATCCCGTTGAATTATCTGAGATTCTACGTGTCCTGCCAATTGAGTGCTAAAGTTCAATACAGATACATAAATTATTAAGCAGTTAACTGGTGACACATTCATCAGCTGACCATCTTTTATTGTAGCCTGTTGACAGATTATTTCCTTCAGCCATTAAAGCGCAATATTGTCGGAGCTAAAATCTCTTTCTCGATTCTCTTTGTCTGTGTTGCTGCTACTGAATTTCACTGAGAGCATCTCAGTAGGAGACTAACCCAGAATACTCAGGCGGCATTTCTTCTTAGAAACAGGTGTTTTCAGACATTTTTAAAAGCTGACTTCTGTAAATAGAATTTTTTCCTTCTTGCTCTGCCCCATCGAGCTGCATCGCGTTGCGTCGGAAGGGAGCTGACGGGAGCCCACCTGTGCTTTCTGCCGAGGGAGGAGGGTGGGAAAGGCGTCCTTTAAATGTCTCTGTCCAATCAGCGACTTCGTATTTTTAAAGACTCCTGGGGTGTCTCTCTGCTGTCCTCGAACGGTGATTCTCCTGTTAAGTTCATTGTCTCTCATTGCATCTCTCCCTACTGCGTTATGAAGCCCTCCTTTGCTGTGGAAGAGAGGGGGAAGCAGGCTGTCTTGATGGGGACAGTCCCAGGCGGGGAACGTCTCCTTTGGAATTAGCTCTCTCAGTGCAGACAGCCCTGGGGTCGACTGAGGTGAAAGTGGGCGAGACAGCAGGAAGGTGGGGCATCGGCCTCAGCACAGCTGGTTATTTTGACCTTGGCTTTGCTGTGCCCAGCAGGGCCCACTCTGCTGCATTGGATCCCACGTGAGGGGCACAGAGGCTGCTTGTACATCACCGATTCTGTGCCAGCCCAGCACCCTGCCCCCCAGTGGGGTCACGGGTTTCTGCGGGCGCAGGGGCACAGGCTCGAAGGACTTCAGCCGTTTGCCAGATGCCACACCTTGCCGTTCTCACGGTTTTATAGATGCGGGTGTTAACGAGAATACCTTGTGTGATGGCTCAAGTCCCAGCTTCCTGCGAGGACACGGAATCTACTCTAAAGCATAGAATTATGTGCAGGGAAGGTTTACTTGAGTTTTATCAAGACATCGTTTATTAGATTCTGCAAAGAGCATAAACTGCTATGTCTGCAGTGTTACCATTCTGTCTCCTTATTGTCATAATTTTTGCTTAATGGGTGTTTGTGCTACATTGACCAGGTCCACGGGTTGCTTAACATAAATGATTACATTTGCTTATGATTAAAACTTCTTCCATTAGAAATGCAGCACCCAGGACTAGTAAATGACTTGCTGTTGAAGGTTTATACTTCATTAGCCACGTTGTCAACTCCACGTCGTCAACTAAGAGTTGTCTAAGAGTTAGGGACACTCGTAATGAGCTGTGTAATAGGGACCCTCCAACAAAATAAGGAGAGACCAAGTCTTCTCAGAGCAGCTTAGCGTGCAAATAAAAGGCCAGCAAGCGCATGGTGACTGTGCTGGCTGTGGACTGAGGCGCGCTCACTCTGGCTGGGAATGGCAGGGGTGAATAAAGTATTTTATCACTGGAGCAGGACTTGTTGTAAAAAATGATGTACCATTCATGACCAAAATCCTTCAGGATGCTCTGCCGCCGTTCCCCTCTGAACCCTACTGCTTAAGTTCTAAGCGTCTCATGAGTCTCTTGATACAGCATTAAAAGAAAGAAAAGTGTTGGGTTTAACGGTGTTTGTTTGGGAATGCCGCTCCAGCCCTCCTTGCCACCGCTCGCCCTCACTCATCTTCGGCTTCGGTGTTCGATGGAGAAGGGACGCCACAGCCCTGATTTCCTGTGTACAGTAACGTGGGGTGATGTGGTTTATCATCAGAGGGCACATAGCAAAGAGACGGAGCTTCCTGGAGTAACTACATTAAATGTGATGGGCGTTTTCGTGACAGATGTAAAATTCTTAACCTTGAAAGCAGTTGCTTTGTGGGTCAGGCAGCTGGGTAGTAGAAGCTTTGCTTTCCTGCTCTGGATAGGAATAGGTCTGCTTTACGGACCTTACTCGGTGACGGAGACTCTGGCTGGGATAGGCAGTAACAGTGGACCTAGAGTCTCAGGAGACAGGGCTGAGCCAGTCCTGACTCGGCCACTTACCAGCTCTGTGACCCTGAGGGAGCTAGCCATACAGCTTCTTCTGGGTCGCCTTGTAGAAATGAAGTTAACACCAGTCTCGCAATATTTTGGGAGAAATGAAGTTAACACCAGTCTCTCAATATTTTAACACAGGTGCACTCAGTTAAAACTGTGCTCGATACATAAGGGTCCTCAGCCACCCGTCCTTCAAATACCTGAGTGGCCCCGGGGTGTGCGGGTCCCGGGCCCTGGGACGCACGGTGTAGCGCGGCTCTTTGGTTCTGGTGTGGTCAGGATGTGGGGCTTGGCTCGCCCGGCTTGCCGTGCCCGTCACTGGTCCTGGGGCTGGAAGCAGAGCCTGTTGGTGTCCAGAGGCAGAGGCCCTGTGGTTCCCTGGAGCTCCCGGCTGTCCTTGGCCAGTGCTGGGCCCTCAGGTCCCACTCGCCGTCCCCTGCACCCACACACTCTGTAGAGTTTCATCTCCTGAGTATGTTTAAAAATTCTTTACTGTCGTAAGAAACCATTTTTTTTAATGATAAGCTATGTTGTGGAAATTAAGTTTTTTTGAAAACTACAAGAATTTGACGCTGTGAATTGTACAGAATTCCTCTTGTCAGGTCTTCACCGTCCTGCTTGCAGGCAAGGTCAGACGACGGATCATGCTGGTGGATGGAGAGAGTTCTGTCATTCATGGGGTGCTAATTTTTGGAGCACTGCAATGCAGTTAAATGTACTTAACCTTAAAGTACCCTGAACATGATCGAACCCTTGATTCACAACCCCTTCTGGTTCTTACAGGGCCTCAGTTTGATCGTTATGAGAATGAATCATCCCTGTGCTGGTGGGAATGGCTGTTTCAGTGGTTTAAATGCCCAGTAATTGAGAACTTTCCCCTCTGCTCTGCTCTGTGCACCGTGTGTCCAGCAGAAGGTGAAATCTTGACCCCTCTGTCTGTCTGTGCTGTCTGCCACCGTCTGTATTCGAGAAGGGCCAGAAGCAGTGAAATGGTGGGCGGGCTGGGCGGGGTTAGGCCTTGTTGGCGTTGGCGCTGCTGAGTGGGGCTGGGGGGTGTGTCCTTGCAGTAAGCAGTAACCAGGAGCCTTCGTTCCTACCTGGTCCATCTCTTCTTCCTCCCTTGGCTTTTTCCTCTTCTCTTTCCTCTCCACCCCCCCCCCCCCCCGCCCCCGCCACCCATTTCTCTCTCCTCCTGCACTGTCAGCTCCTGAGTTCTGCTCTCTGTTGCTGTCCTGCTTCTGGGAAGCCCGCCTTGCTGCCCTGCTCGGCCCCCTGCAACCTCCCCTTGTGGCCCCTCCCCAAGGGGTCTCTTCCTCGGCGCAAAGCTGGGGACTGTCCCATGATGGGCTTTCCCCTCCAAAGGCTGCCCCTTCTTCCCCCCAATAGATGAAAGCTTTCTGTTGGGGCGGGTGGGGGGGAGAGGAAGGATCCTTTATGAAACAGCATAACATTCTGCCACCTTATGAAGATAAAGAGCAGCCCCTGGGCAGGTTCCGGCTATAAAAGTGCACGAGTGGGGCTGGGCGGGGCAGACGGAAACCTGGCTCACTGCCCGTGAGGTTCCGTTGGGCCCAGTGTGGAAACGGAACGGTGCAGAGCAGCAGAGGGGCTGAGAGCGAGGAGTCATCTCCTTGTGTGTGGAGTCTAAAGAATGATAGGTACCTTGAGCTCCTGACAGGTAGAAGACAGTTAAAAAAAAACAGTGAAAGACACAGTCTACCCTCTGAACTGATCTACAAGGCCATGAAAGCATCACTTTGAATAATATGTGGTAGCTGTGTTAGAAAAATGTAATACTGGTGCGTGGACCTCGCAGCCTCTCTGATCGGTGTTATAATATATCTTGTTGAATGATGAATATGCTACTGTATGTTTCAACTGTTCATGTCATATGGCTGAAAGAAAAATATATTGAAAATAAATGTAAAATATTGAAATTTAGAAGTTGTCACGCACAACTATAATTTCTTGTCTTGCATGTGGTAGACATATTCCTAATTACTGTGTGTAATGTGCACCTGTGTCAGATGCCACGTGCAGAGTGTAGCATAAATTCCTACCTGATGAGTCTGTGTACTTCTGTCACAGCCCTGAGAACATCTGAATGCTGCGGGGAGGCATGACCCTGTGCGTGCCTGTCTCCCCGTGGACTGGGGTTCTGATGTGAGATCCTAAAACGCTTTCACGACCGAGTGTTGATTTGCAGTGGTTCACCCGGAGGTGCAGAGTGTTGATGTGTCCCCATCCAGAAAGCCCCGAGTCCCTGGAACACCTGGTGCTCTTTGGCCAGATTTGGGCCCTGGTGCATTGAGGTTGGGGGGCCCCGTCTGGGAGGGGCCCTGATCCGTGCCCCAGGTGGGCTAGACTGAGGTCTGAGATCTGTCGCAGGTGACATTTCACAGACCCTCTTGGGGGCCCAGCTCTGCTCGCTCTCTAGCTCTCCTGCTGTCAGGCTGCCCATTAAGGTCAGCTCTCCAGGGCTGGGGGACGTGGGGGGGTGAGAACACAGGCCCCCAGGCCCTGCTTTGCTCTGCCCGCCTTCAGAGGTGTGTGGGGTGAGCTTGGGAGCCCCTGCCTCCTGTAAGGGTGACTGGGTGCTGGGAGTGGGAGGGAAGGGAAAGTCCTATTGGCCGAATGGAACAGCAAGCAGCAGGGGTGCAGGTCTGATTCTTTAGCCCCAGATCTTAAAGGGTAGACACACTGCTGCGGCTCCTTGAGTTCTTGGATTATCTTTGTGCTTGGCCTTCGTGGTGGGAGCGCCTGGCTCTGGTGCCTTGCAACCCTTTTCTCCTCCTGGCTTCCTACGCCCTAGGTCTCAGAGGGGCTGCCACCCTCTGGTAGTGGTCTCCTTCCCCCAGCCTCTCCCCCTTTCTTTGGCCCCTGATGGCCCCCGTCTGGAGCAGCCCTGTCAGTGCCCCTTGCTCAGGAACTGGGGCAGGTGTCACGTTAGGGCCACAGGCATCCTTCCCTCTCCTGTTCTCATACCACTTTGCAGGGTGATGTCGCCTCACCTCTGTATTGGGATCACCGGGAGAACTTATGGGACTCAGCACGGGGTCATATCCACGGCTGTGATTTACTACAGGGAAAGGACACGAAGCCCCCCCCCCCCCCGCAAGCAAACAAAACAAAAGGGAAAAGGCATGAGGGCCAGGTCTGGCGGAAGGGAGCGCAGGCTTCCAAGAGTCCTCTCCCATCAGAGTCGCGTGGTACGGTGGCTTCCTGCAGTCGCAAGCTGTGGCAACACGTGTGAACTGTTGTCTACCGGGGAAGCTCTTTAGAGACTCGCCACCTGGCGTTTTTAATGGGGGCTGGTCACGCCGGCACCCCCTGCGTAGCACATACCCAAATTCCAGATCCCCGGGCGGCCAGTGGCGTCCACGAGGTTTGCGAACGCCGTGTGAGAAGCCACGTGGTTTGTTCGGAGCGTTCAGGCACAGTGAGGCACTCTGTTCAGGGAGTGGTGGCCGCCCTCCCCAAATCCGAGGGCCCTGATGCCAGCCGAGGGCCAGCCCTGCAAGCAGACCTCGCTAAGGAGAGCAGTTTGGGACCTGCTGTGTCTGCTCTCCCCTCTGTCGATCCACCCCCGGGATCTGGGCCGGCCTGTGGAGTGTGGCTGTTGGAGCCGGGCTTCCGGGGCTGTGCAGCTGCTGCTGGAACCTTCTTGGAGCGCTGAGGCTGCCAGGGGAGGAGCCGCGCCAGCGCCTAGGCGGGAGACTGGCTGGCGGGGAACAGAGGCTCGGCTGCCGAGCCGGGTGGGAGGGAGGGTCCTCCTGGTTGGGCTGCCTGCCCCAGGGTGTTTGCCGGCTTTCTGCCACCATGTGTCACCCCGGCCAAGGCCACCGGGACCGCCAGCTCATGCCGCTGGCTGGAGGAGCAGGGGCCGGTCGTCGCGGTTCTCAGGTCGCTGGGTTTGGGGCGGTTGCTGTGCAGCAGCTGCTGACTTGTGAGGGGTCATCATGGCCCCACCCCAGCTTCTGCTGGCCCTGGAGCTGCAGCCCGTGTCCCGCTCTGCTCTTCCCTTGGCCTCTAAGTGCTCTTCTGTCCACATCCCTCTGTCCAGTCTGTCGTGCCCTGGTCCTGGCTCACACCTGTCTTCTTGCTGCGCTTCGGCCCTTCTCACTTCTCATCATGGCCACCGGCCGTCCCCTCTGCCGGCGCCCTGCTCCCCTCTGTATGTTCACTCACTCATTCACTTTCACCTCCTCGCTTTGGCTTACCCAGTCCCCTTCTGAAATGCTTTCCTGTCTCCCCTCTGCCTCTTGGAATGCCTAACACCTTGAAGGACCACCAAGAAGCCTCACTAGGTGTTGGTATTCCATGGTACGGGGGTCCCCCAGGCTCTTCCACTCACACCCGTGACTGTCTGTGACTACTTACCTGATGTACACACTCAGGTTTTGGAAGAGCTGGCAGCGCTGTCTCTTGGCCAGCTGAATTCTGCAAGGACAAAGGCCATGCATGCCCCTTTCTCCCCTTGAAGCCCCAAGTTCCTCTCAGGACGACGTCATATTGCACGTGACGTACACGTGTCCTGACTCTGCACTCAAGCCTCAATTTGAGACGGCGGGCAGGGATGACACAGGAGCCGCAGCTCCGTAGTTCATACCCACGTGTGGAGGCATCTTGGAGGCCGTGATAGATTTGAGAATATAAGGCATGAAAAAATCCATTTTTTTTCCCTATATTATCTGTTGCTCTTGGGAAATAGGCTACTTAGCCAATATTTGGGTAAATCTGGCGTTGCGGTGGTGGTGAGCTGCCCTTCCAGCACACAGCACAGTCGTGCACGCCCTTGCTGGGTGGGTGACTGGGGCGCTCTGGGGCCTGGGTGCCCAACACCAGGACTGACATCCCTGCAAACGGCTGCAGCAGGGCTCTTGGGTTTGGGGGCAGCTAGACTGAGTGCCAAGTTGAGTCATCCGTCGTCATTGGTGATCAGTACCAGGGGAGGGCCATCCCCCTGTGCCTGGCGGGCAAGTGTAACTGTTATAAATGGTGCCAATAGCTTTCGCTTCACCCAAGCTTGTGTCCGGAACCCTTGGCCCAGTGTGGCAGTACATGCTTTTGGGTGTTTCGGTTTTAGAAACCTGGAAAAAGGATAAGCAGAGCTGCTCTGGTTTCCTTTTTCATCAGAAACGAGTGCCTTTCTTTGAGCTGCAGCCTCCTCTGACCCCCACTGACACCCTCCAGCCCTATCCACCCTGTGTGTGTTTGGAGTACAGGCTTGTCACCGCCTCGTTTCACAGCCACCCGGAGGGACAGTGCTGTCCCCGCAAGAATGACTGCTCCTAGCCATCTGCCCACCCGCACCCCATATCCCCACTCTGAGCCCGGGGGAGGGCTCTCTAGATAACGAATGGCTTTGTTCACCCAGACGCCTGCCTGCCAGCAAGCAGTGGTGGCTCGGTGGTTGCCACCGAGGGCCCTAAGAGCCCTCCAGGAAGGCACCGTGTCCCTAAGAAGCTTCAGGAGCTGGGGAGAGGGTGGGGTTTAGGGGGCCTTGATAGTGGATTAGAAATCCTATACCCAGTCCAAAAGGCAGGTAAGTGGCAACCTTATTCAAGGAAAAAAAAATCTACTGGAGTCTAGGTACAGTATCTTAGTAGTAATAAAAGCACTAGTGCAGATTTACTGGTGGAGGAGTTTTAACTGTAATACTGTGGAATGGTAGGTTATTTTGTGTTCAAGAGCTACATTTATCACAAAAATGATGATATACAAATCACTTCCATATCACAAAATGTTCTTGGTCAAAATTGGCTTGAGGCAAGTGATATCTTCAAGTAAACAGTATATGAAGACCATATCTTAGAATGATAGATCACCTAATTTTGTTCTGACAGGGGTTTTTGCCGCCACAAACATCTGTCATTGAAATACCAATTCAGAGATATGGGAGCCAAACTGTAGAGGTTTTTCTCGGATTTGTCACTCCTAACTTAAGAATGCTACTGTTCCACATTGTAGCTTTTCTCAGATATTAAGCAGTGTTGCACTTTAAGGCACATTGAAACAGAATAAACGACTTAGAGAGTTAGACTCCTGCTTTGAATGCAACCCAGCCACTTAGAAATAGAGAAGTCAGGAATGGGCCGGGAAGCACTGGCCCGTTGTTCTGTGTCGACGTCACCTTAAGCTTTGCTTTAATTTTAGATTTTGAACCTGAGAGATGAAACTTGGCATTGTGTCCTCTGGGTTTCTTGCGTTCATTTAAGGGTTTTGTTGTTGTTTTGTTTTGTTTTTTAGAACTGTGATTATAATGTTATTTCCACAATTTGAAGTACCATTTTGATACTGTCCTGAACAGCGAGTAGGTTTATAAATCAGGCCAGTAGGGATGCCCCGGGGCTTTGGGGCTGCTTTTTCTTGTCATTCCTCCTTGTTAGGAGGTCTCACTCAGGGACCACTGCAGGGGACAGATGTCCTGGGATTTGAGCACTCAGGGGGCCCTGCGCAGGGACAGATGTCCTAGGATTTGAGAGGCAGGGAAGAATCTGACATTTCCAAAGAATCACACCAAAGAATTTCTACTGTGTTCTGCTCTATGTTTAAAAAAAAATTGCCCTTGGTCCAAAACTTGATTATATGATATTTTAAAAAACCCCAAAAAACTTTAGAACTTTTGTGATGCTTGGGAGACATTATAGAAATTTGCCATTGGTGACCGATTCTTACAGACTGTTAAAAAAAAAAAAAAAAGTCTCTTTCCAAGTCCACTGTGACCATGAGCCCCCGGGGGATGATTTCTCAGAGTGGCCTCGGCCTCCTCGTTGGGTGCTCCCCCGTGGGTCTGGAGCGGTGGGCCTTCCGGAGCAAGGTGACGGGCTGGCCCCCAGCTCTCCCAGCCACCTCTGCTGGCTCTTCATCCTGCCTCCTGACTGAAGTCGCCAGCTGTGCCTTCCCACTTCCTACCTTCAGAGAACCCCGCTCTCCCTTCTAGAGCTGCAGCAGCCCCACCCAGTCCTCTTCATATTCTGTTGCTCAGAGTAGATTCCTGGAATCCAGGTTTTCAGCATGTTTCCACCGTTTCTTGCCTTAGAAAATATCGTCAATGTTTTATAGGTCATTTTGCACTTAGCTTTGTATCGCGCTGTTATGGCGTGAGACAGGCCTTGGTGATGTCTTCTCACACGTGCAGCTCATGGAGTGAGATCGGAGCGTCAGAGTCGGGCTGCTGGGCCCAAGTCCAGCTCTGCCCTTAACTACCTCTGGCGGGTTACGCTCTGCTTGCTTTGCGGGGTTCGGACGTGGTGATGCTGTCTGGCTCCATGACGAACCTCACCCTTTTGTACTCTTCACCCAGTAAGTTTTGTGCCACCTTCCTGTTGTCTGCGGTCTCGGCCACCTAAGAACCATTACTTTGGGCCGAGAGCTAACAACTTCGGCTCGTGGACACGTTGATGAGACAGCCCTCTGCTCACTGGTCTCCGTGCATTGGGGGAGGGGACAGGAGGGACTGAACATTGATCAGACGTATTCTTAGGTTCAGGCTGAATGAGCGTTCTGTCCTGGGCAGCGCCACTGTAGGCAGGCCAGGTGCCCTGGGAGGACCTGTTCTCGACAGGGACACAGGTGTCCTCGGAGGAGTCACGACTGAGGTGTGTATGCAGGGTGTAAGTTACTTTATGCTTTAAAAGGAAACGAAACGGTCACACAGACATCTGTGTTTTTTCCCTTTTGATACTATTACGGGAGTGTCGTCTCATCCCTTGCCTGCTTAAACACGGCTCACTCTCGGTAGTGAGTAACGGCTGACCACAGAGCTTACGCTAAAGCACGCCTCCCTTCTCTGAAAGGATGATGCCCTTTCTTTTTACCAGGCTGTCTTCGTCCCCCGCGGCCCATCACCCTCCACGTGCCCACACGTAGCGGCAGCTCTGCCGGGCCACATGTTCTGTGCTGCTTTTGAGGGTTGGCATTGGGCTTACTGTCATCGACTCCTAGTTAAACCGGAGTCCAAATACAACAGGAATCAAAGGTTTTGAGTAGGGACAAAGGGCCGTCCTGTTCCTTCCTATTCTGAGCTAAGATTTTGGTTTAAAAACAGAAATCCATCAGACACACTTGTTCCCGTGGCTTGTGTCGGTGCAGCGTTCTGTAGGTCTAGGCACCTGTGGTTTCAGGTGAGGCGCTTGAAGTTACCAAATGTTCCGGCACAGCCAGGCCCACCTGCCTGTGCCTCCTCCTAGGGTTACCTCACATTCTGGGGCGTCAGGACAGGGACCTGTGAAGTCTATTTTCAAACCAAGTTATTTTGTGAAATACTGTAGTGAACTTACCAAAACTGGTGAAGCTGATGAAGTGAAATAAAAACACTGCGGTGCAGATTATCTTAGTGCAGCGTGATGAGTTCTGTTTCTCATATCTGGCGGATATTACCCACGAAATCTAATCTGCAACGCTGAAAATTAGGCCATTTTTTATGATTTGTTTAATTTTGCCCGAAAAAAATTGACTATTCATCGATTCTTGACCTGCGAGTATTGAGGGGAAAATTTAGTTAATAAGAATTTTCATGAGGTGTAAATTTAAACGTATGAGGACTCTGCCTGTCCTAGAATGCCATAGACATTAATTTAAAAATTCTGTAAGAGCCTCAGGGCCTGGGATGTCTGAAGAACAGGAAGTGGAGGCAGACACGTAACTGTAGACAAGGTCTGTTCGTGGACTACAGGAGGACGTGTACGTTTTCTCTCCATCCTTGGTTACACGTGGCTGAGTGTGATGAGAACGTTGTTTCTGTCATAATCTCTTTGCCTGTGAAATGGTATCTACGCGTAAGAGTAACAAGTCGTGTGGAAATCGGGTCATGCTATTGGTGTGCGCAGTACACTCTGCGGAAAGTTTTCTCTTGGTTCCCCATGTCTACAGTTCAGAGGGGCTTTAGAGAAGCCATTAAAAATGAAGGATCCTACTACTGAAGTTGGAAAATGTGAGCGAATGACATTCTTTACACACCTCAACTGTCAACATTTCTAATCAAATCACCCAGCCGTCTTCCTTCTTAAATGATACGGGCACTCTTTCCTGTAATAAACATCCCTACGTCTAATGAGAGGCCCTAAGGCAGCTTCAAATGTATGAATTCATTATAATTGAACAACATAATCTCAGGGCAAAGATGCCTGCTGCCCAGTCTCTTCACTTCACACAGCTTGGGTGTTTCATGACAAACGTTGCACATTTTGTTTACACCGCAGTGCTGCTGTTTGAAGTATTGTATGTTTCTGTAGTACATACGATGGGGCCGCGTAATGGAGGGAAAACCAAGGGGGCAATCTTTCATTTCGTTCTTGTATGAAAAATTCAAGACTGAAAACTCACCCAGAGAAATTTTGCAAGCATATTATTTTCCAATGTTTCGATCAATTTGTCTGTCAACCATGCTGAGAGGTGGAAGGGGCCAGCAAAAGCAATTTAGCGTGTGAGGTCCAAAATAGAAATGTTTTAGGGAATCTTGTCACAGGTTATTTCTTTATATTAGAACCACTGTGTGTTTTATTTGCTGGTCATATTATGAAGAGAAATTGATATCAATCATCTAGGTAAGCTATGAATCTCTGATATAAATATTACTGTTACACGCATGCATCAGAACAAAATATAAATTAACCTCTTAATGCATGTGAAAACCTTGTGTGACAACAGACTCTTGTTTTGGATTTTTCCGTTTAACAGTTCACGGTGCATTTTAATTGATTGTACCCAAGTGACACTCTGTGGAAACATCTTGCATATGGACATTACTGACCCTGCCAGAGCTTTAATTAAGCTACAATCTTCCTACAGTAAGTACATCTGGGATTGATAAATGTATCCAAACCATGCTTCCAATCTTAGTGCTGTTTTCTTTAAAACTGGTGCAGATAAGGGAGTTTTAAATAAAAGACATTCATTTAACTTCCCATTTCATTTTTAGTTAGGGTTTGTTTGTTTAGATCAAGTTATGTTAAGAGTGGTGTTAAATCTAAGGTGAATGTACAATTTCACTAAAACTTTGTCATGGGGAACTTAACGTAATATGTGTACTCCTAACACTTCTTCAAATCTTCGATGAACACACTAAGATTATTTTTCAAAAAATGTATAATTCAAGGAAATTAATTTAAATCAGTTGGCTTACAAGAGACCCCGGTTTAAATTTAATTGGTCGCGTCAGTCAAAATCTTCCTCCTGTAATAGGCTTAACTTAGAAGTGCTAGAGGTGTCTTCTGGGCAGTTGACTCTAATTCTCTGAAAGCTTGGTATTTCTTCCCAGTCCCTCAGAAGTTAAAATTAAATGTAATAGTTGAGTATGCTGGATGCAGTGGATGCTGATGAACAGAAATAAACTGTGACAAGTAGACCTTCCCACTTGGTGTGGGTATTAATGTTCTGTTGAAATGCAATATTTTTCATATGGAAAAACGTTTTGAAACACAGTTGTCAATTATGACAGTTTGGAATAGAGACTGTGCCATCAGATAGTCGTTACACAGCATGACTGAGATAGCTGTTTTTTCCGATGACTGCTTATTCGTATTTTATTGTGTATGTATGTGTCTAACTGATGCGCCGACATTTCTCTCATCTTAATCCCCCCGTTAATGTACGTTTAGAGTCTCTTTAGGTTTTATTTGGTCCTTGTTTGGTTTGGAGCTGTTTGAAGCAACATTTTGGGGGGAATATCTTTATATAGACATCTTGGTGTACTCGTGCAAGTCTGTGGAGAATAAGTTCTGAGAAGTAGTGTTAAAATCTCTTCAGATTGCCTCAGTAGTTTATTTTTTTTATATTGTAATTGAGTGAGGTTGAACATCTTCCCTTATGTTTATTGGTCATTTATGTTTCCTTAGTGAAATGCTTGCTTATTTTTCTACTGGGTTGTTTTTGTCTGTATCTTACTGGTTTTGCATATTGAAGATTGTCATTTGTATTTTGGTATTGTCCATGGATTTTTTTAAAGAAACTTATTAATTTTTTATATAGTCAGATTTTAATTTAACTTCTTATTTTGGAAAAATCTTCAGTTTACAGAAAAGCTGCAGTGACAGTGCATAGAGTTCTGATATACTGTTCGCCCAGTTTCTCCTAATAACAGCTTACATAACCATGGCACATTTGTTAAAACTATTAACTAGAAATTAACATTGGATTAACATTGGTACAATTGTAGGCAGATTTTTAAATCTTTCCCTGTGGCATCTGAGTATCATGGAATTCTTACAAAGGACTTTATTTACACACACACACACACACACACACACACATATAAAACACTATATATATATATATTTTTGGTAGCCATCCATGCTTATTTTCTACCACTTTCTAGGTTTCATTTTCACATTTGCTTCTTTGGTTGGAACCCAACTTTATTTTCATCCAGATTCTTACACAAATTTTTTGAATTACTCTACTTCTTTGGCTACACACATTTTATTAAGATAAGAAGAAAAAACTGCATGCTGACTTTTTTTGTGGTTTATTATCTAATCCTTGACCGTATTTTTTTTTTTTTGCAGTATCTGATAAGTGCATTTTTAAGAGTATAAAATCTAGTTTATTTAACATTTGTTTTAAGAATTCTTCTAAGACCACTGGATTGAGACTGTTTTCTTTGGATCCCTAAATAAGTGATTTTGTAATTTTGATAGTTAGATTTTTATATCATTAAGCAATTCTAAGTAATTTTGAAGAAGCCAAAAAATCCTAACCCAATACTGTCCTTAGTTTTGCAGTGGCATACCAAGAGCAAAATGTCACATGACCCCAAATCGGTAAAGCACTCCCTGAAGTCTGGGGATTGATTGAATTTCTAGTTGTTACTCTGTCCCTTCAGGATAGTTACTTACTTGTGACTATTATCTTCACTTAGAGAATTATGTACTAAACTTTTAGCAAATATTTTGAAAGCCACCTAGAGCTTCTGGACCTTTTTGGGACGATATCACTTTAAAAGACCTTTTAGAGTAAGTAAGTACAAACTTTTGTGGGGTTTTTTGCCATATAAAATCACAGTAACTTTCTGAGAGAACCGCTACTGAGACTTGGCCTATGCTGGCAGCCTTTTCCACTTTTAGGAGGTTGTTTATTCATAACTTTATTTTTTCCAGCTTACTGAAGTATAATTGACAAAGGCAAATTATAAAATAGGATTTTTTTGTTTTTTTGTCTTTTGCTGTTGTATGAGTGCCTTCTATATTTTGGGTATTAACCCTGTGTTGCATATGTGGTTTGCAGATATTTTCTCCCACTCAGTAGGTTGCACATATTTTCTCCCATTTCTCATTTTATTGTTTCCTTTGCTGTGCAGCTTTTTAGGTTGATGTAGTCCCGCTTGTTGATTATTTGCTTTTGGTGTCAAATCGAAAACATCATTGCGAAGACTGACATCAGGGTGCTTACCACCTGTGTTTTCTTCTTGGAATTTTATGGTTTCAGGTCTGATGTTCAAGTGTTTAATCCATTTGGAGTTGATTTGTTTTGTATGATGTAAGGTAGGGGTCCAGTTTCTCTCTTTTGCATGTGGCTGTCCGGTGATTTTCCCAACATCATTCACTGAAGGGACTGTCTTATCTCTAGTGTATATTCTTGGCTCCTTTGTTGAAAATGAATTGACCACGTATGCATGTGCCTCTCTATTCTGTTTTTATGCTGATACCACACTGTTGTGATTACTGTTGCTTTGTAATATAGTTGGAAATCCAGACATGCGATGCCTCTAGCTTTGTTCTTAAGATTGTGTTGGCATTTTGGAATCTTTTGTGATTCTATGAAAATTTTAGAATGTCTATTTCTGTGAAAAATGCCACTGGAATTTTGATAGAAATTGCATTGAATCTGTAGATTGCTTTGGGGAGGATGGACATTTTAACAGTATTAAGCATTTCTCTCTCTCACAGTTCATCGTTGGTGTTTAGAAATGCAACTGATTTTTGCATACTGATTTTGTATCCTGCAACTTTACTGAGATCAGGTATTCTAACAGTTACTTGGTGGAATCTTTAGAGTTTTCTACATATAATATGATGTCATCTTCAAACAGAGACAGTTTTACATCTTCCTTTCCAATTTCGATGCCCTTTATTTCTTGCTAATTGCTCCTCCTAGGACTTCCAGTACTATGTTGCATAAAAGTGGTGAGCGTGGGCATCCTTGTCTTGTTTCTGATATTAAAAGGAAAGCTTTCAGCTTTTCATCCTTGAGTCTGACATTAGTTACAGGCTTGTCATGTGTGGACTTTATTATATTGAGGTACGTTGTCCCTGTAACCAGTTTGCTGAGAGTTTTTATATCATAAAAGGAGGCTGAATTTTGTCAAATGCTTTTTCCGCATCTGTTGAATTGATCATAACATTGTCCTTCATCTTGTTAATTTGTCTATGTTGAAACATGCTTTGCATCCCTGGAATAACCCCCACCTGATCATGGTGAATGATTCTTTTCGGTGTGTTGTTGGATTCAGTTTGCTAGTATTTTGTTGAGATTTTTCCATCAGTGTTCATCCAGGGATGTTGGCCTGTAATTTTCTTTCCTTGTGGAGTCCTTGTCTGGCTTTGGTATCAAGGTAATGCTTGCCTCATAAAATGAGGACATGTGCCCTCCTCTTCAGTTTTTTTGGAAGAATTTGAGAAGGACTGGTATTAGTTCTTCTTTAAAATTCACTAGTGAAGCCATCTTGTCCTGGACTTTTCTATGTTGGTAGGTTTTTGATGACTGATTCAATCCCTTTACTAGTAATTGGTTTGCTCAGATTTTCTATTTCTTCATGATTCAATCCTGGTAGCGTGTATGTTTCCAGGAATTGGAATCTGTTCAATTTTTGACATACAGTTGTTCATGGTAGTCTCTTATCCCTTGTATTTCTGTGGTATCAGTTGTAATGTCTCCTCATTAATTTATATTTTTATTTTAGTCCATGTCTTTTTGGTAAGCCTAGCTAAAGGTCTGTCTATAATGTTTATCTCTCTAAAAAAAAATCTGTTCTTAGTTTCACCTTTTTTACTGTCTTTGTAGTCCCTAGTTAACTTATTTCTGTTCTGATCTTTATCTTTTCTTCCTTCTAACTTTGGGCTTAGTTCGTTCTTTTTCTGCTTCCTTGAGGTGTAAAGGTAGGTTGTTTGAGATCTTTTTTCTTAATGTAGGTGTTGGTAGCTATAAACTTCCCTCTTAGGATTGCTTTCGCTGCAGCCTGTAAGTTTTGCTGTGTTGTTTCCATTTTCATTTATCTCAAGATATTTTATTTCTTTTTTGATTTCTTCTTTGACCCATTTGTTCGGGAGTATGTTGTTTAATTTCCACATATTTGTGAACTTTGCAATTATCCTCTTGTAACTGACTCCTAGTTTCATACCATTGTGAAAGCATGGGTTTTTTTGGCTATTCCAAAGCCAGTTTTTTCTATCATTTCTCTCAAATCTCTTATAATTAAGATTCTTATTTCCAGCAGATAATCAATCTGTTAAATGGGCAGGCTATGGACCTGTCTGATATATGGGAGAGAGGAAAGCACCAGGCTGTGAATTTTCAGCATCAGAAAGATGCTTGATATGATTTCAGTGTTTTTAAGTTTATTAAGACTTTTTTTTGGCCTAACATATGATCTATCCTGGAGAATGTGTCATGTGCACTTGAGAATAATGTGTATTCTGCTTCTGTTGAGTGGCATGTTCTGTAAATGTCTGTTAGTTCCATCTGGTCTAATGTGTAGTTGAAGTCCAGTATTTCTTTACTGATTTTCTGTCTAGATGATCTATCCATTGTTGGAAGTGGGGTATTGAAGTCCCTATTGTTACTGTGTTGCTGTCTATTTCTTCCTTTGGATCTGCTGGTATTTGCTTTCTAAATTTAGGTGCTCCTATGCTGGATGCATAAATATTTACAAATACCACATCCTCTTGATGAACTGACCCCTTAATGACCTTCTTTGTCTCTTGTTAGAGTCTTTGGCTTAAAGTCTACTTTGTGTAATGTAAGTACAGCTAATCCTGCTTTCTTCTGGTCTTCAGTTGCCTGGAATATCTTTTTCCATCCCTTTCAATATACTTTCAATCTGTATGTCCTTACAGCTGAAGTGAATGGCTTAAAGGCTGCATGTAATTTGGTCTTTAAAAAAAAAAATCTATTTAGCTTTCCTCTGTGTTTTGATTGGAGAATTTAGTCCATTTATACTTAAAGTAATTATTGATAGGCATGGACTTACTATTGTCATTTTGTTAATTGTTTTCTGGTTGTTTTTTAATTCTTTTTGTCCTTTCTTCCTCTTTTGCTCTCTTCCTTTGTGATTTGATGTTTTTCTGTAGTCGTATGCTTAGATTCCTTTATCTTTTGTGTATGTACTATAGGTTTTTGCTTTGTGGTTACCATGAGGCTCACATAAAACATCTTACAGCTATCACAGTCTGTTTTAGCCTGATAGCAAATTAGCTTCATTTAACAAGTTGCCTTCTAGATTATTACAAATTCTCATACTTCATTGAATGTTTTTCTGAGAAACGTGAGAACTTTTTCTAAAGATACTAATGAATAATTATATAGCATTTTGATGCATACATGACTGTCATATTCTAACAAGTTATTATTCTCAAATATATGTACATAAAGCATAGTTGGGGATAAAAGAAGCATTAGAATTTTTCTCTGTGATAACTGTTTCTCTGTAATAACTGTTTGCAGGCTGACCTGGATTCTAATCCTGGCTCTGCCACTTTTTAGTTGTGTAACCTGTGAAGCAGGTTATCCAGCATCTCTCTGCCTTGATTCTCTGTCTGTAGAAGGTGGATCACAGTAGTGAGTTGTGAGGGTTTGTGGAGGTCTTACTGGGTGCTGCTCTAACTATTGTTTGTACACAGTGGTGCTGAGCCATTATTGTAAACCTCCTCCACAGAGCTAGTTTTTCCTACTAGGTTTCCCACGTTAGAGCTTTAAAAAAAATTTTGGCTGCCTTCGTAGCTATTCCAAAGCCAGTTTTTTCTTTCATTTCTCTCAAGTCTCTTATAATTAAGATTCTGATTTCCAGCAGATAATTGATCTATTAAATGGGCAGGCTATGGACCTGTCTGATATATGGGAGAGAGGAAAGCACCAGGCTGTGAATTTTAATCCTGGCAGCCACCTGGCATGATCTCAGGTGCTTCTTTGAGTCTCTGCTCTGTACTTTCTCCATTTGCAACCGGAAATAACAGACAATCTTGCAAAGTTGTCATGCACCGAAATGACTTTGTAGATCTCTTTCATGTAATAGGAGCTTACATAAAGTTAGCAAGCATTGTTATGCAATTTAAAAACATTTCTCAGTCTTTTCTCCTTACCACGACCTCTCCCAAGTTGTATCAGTTTTACCATGAATAATGTTAAAGCCCTGTTTAGTCGTCACTCTGGAATGAGTACCTCTTAATGAGATAATGTTTAAGACATTTTATAACCTTTAAAGTGCTGTTCACATTGGCCATTTGTGAGTTTGTAAACATTAGTTCATTTAAGCATGTTGTAACCTTAAACTGTGTATATTAGAAAATACCTCAATTCTTTTTTATCTGAGGAATGCTGAAACTTAGTGGGATAAGTAAGTTAGGATAATTTAAGTCATCCAAATCTGTTAGAATGATTAGTATGATTTAAATATCTTTAATAGGTTACAGAGTAGAATGATGTAGTCTTAATTTTCCACGTTCAGTTAAAACAAGAGATTAAGATTAGTTAAGCTGTTTCCAGAATGGAAGGGCAAAACAAAACAAAACAAAACAGCTGTTGTTTCTGATTCCTGTTTATGTATCCCCAATCTGAAAATTCAAAAGTGGGCGTACCCTGAGCATCGTTTTAAGCACAGTTCACCCTCATTGGCTGCCTCATACCCTGTGGGCACTTGGCACTACAAGCAGAGTCACGTTGTGCTGACCTGCACTGAGGCCAAGTCCCCGTGGGGCCCTTCCAGCTCATGTCCACACTCCTTTCTATCGGATGATGAAAGCATCAGGTGAAACTGTGAGCTTGGGCTCTGTTGCTACACAGGCTTCCTGACACATGGATGTTTTCCTCTGCTGTATAGTGAAATGCAACTTCTTCATCATTTTGGAAGAACTTTTAAGGCATTAGGGAGTTGTAGGAGGACACGGTCATTAAGACGTCTTTGCTGGTTACCCTTAGGTGAGGCATAATCATCTTAGGTGGGTGTCTGTGTTTTTAAAGGGGTGGCACAGAAGAAGCTTTGGCTGGTAATTTTGAGTATCTTCTTTTAGGGGCTGAATATTATGTGTTAAGAAACCATCTTCCTCTGAGGAGGATTTCACCTTTGCCAATATTGTGGATCTTAGTTGAGGATACAGCTCAGCTTGTGGTTCGGGAAGTTAGCCTATCCATTTCAGTGTTCTTTCCCATAAAGCAGGAATAATAGTCCTTCCTTCATAGGGGGGCTGCTGGAGGTAAAAAGGCAGCAGACGGCTCTTGGCACTGGGCCAGGTCCTGGGGGCACCTCTGCGCCCCAGGCTGTCCCCCTGGGCTCAGCAGTGCTGGGAGGAAACCTTCCCTAGGAGCCCTGCCTGGTGGCTATGCTGGGGCCTGACTTCTCTTTTTCCTCTAAAGTACACAAACCTCCCATTTACTAGGCTTCCAGGCTTCAAGCACTGTCATCTGTCCAGAAGGTAGCTGTGACCTTTTGAAAGTAGGTGAAAAAGACCTACTTGTCAAAGAACCTTAGAACTTTAAAGCCAGAGGGGAAACAGCTCTGAAAGAGCCCCAGTACGATCCGCTGAGGACTGTGGCTTGGTGGTCTCCCCTAAACGCAGAATTCCAGAGTGTGTGAGAAACTGGGGTTCCTCGTTTATTCCTTCTTCTAGGCCCGAAGGTACTTGCGGGCAGGAACCCTGGAAAGGCGGGTAGAGAAGATGCCCACAGCCTGCGCATCCCCACGAGAGCTGAGGCCGTCACTTGGCCGCCAGACTTGAGTGCATAGCGCCCTGGTCACTGGAGTGGCCCCCTCCACCGCCGGCCCCATTCTTGGCAGTACGGGCTACACCCTGTCAGGGTATGCGCAGAGGTGTAGGGTGGAGCGTAGACGTGTCGGTTCCTACTTCACTCAGTTGCTTCTCTCACACACACAGTTAGGGCTATGCAGCATCCAGGTCCTTCTTCCCCGACAGTCCACCACTGCCGGTGGCGGCCCTCTCTGTGACCCCCTGGTTGTTACCCGGAGCACCATGTCCCACAGACACTGCGGTAAACAGGTGCTGACTGGTGCTGGATCCAGACTGTGGCTAACAGGTTCTGCTGACGCAGCTTGGGGACCTCGCTTTCTTTTCCAAAACGTGTTGAGCTCCAGAAGCATCCTTACGTGGAGCGTGGGCACTAGAATCTGGTGGGGCTCAGTGGCCAGCCCTCTGAGCGGTCACGGGGGCCCAGTAGGGATTGGGGACCCCGTTTCCCTGCCGGTGGTAGTCCTTGGGGAATAGGACCTCGTTCCCCAGTTCCTTATGACCCCAGATCGTTGGTATTGTCTTCCACAAAACAGCTTATGTTTTATGTCAGTCACCTTTGTGTTACTCCCGTCTGCTTCTAGTTTGAGTGAAGCCATGATTTCTGATGAAACAATGGAGAAGACGCCGCCACTCAGAATGTAAATGTCAAAATGAGTGTGTTTGCAGCTTGCCAACATGCGGCCTCTTCTCAGAATAAAAACCTCTGAGACTGTTAAGAAAATTATTTTCTTTCCGTTTCTTTAAACACTGAGAGCAGTCTCCAGGTATCATAAAATCTTTGTAGTAACGCTCATCATCACTTTGTGGTGATGTGAACACACACGATGGTTGTGTCCCCATCCTCCTGGAAATAAAACCGTTTCAGTGAGATTCTTTGGCTGAATATTTTAAACACCAGTTTATCTTCCAACAGTCTCAATCCTTAAAAAAGTATGAAAATGTAGTCAGTCAGTTTTCTCTTTAATGCATGCCTGGCATTTTGTGGGAAGCACTGTGCCTGTGTATAAAATAAGGCTCTACAAAGGGTGGGAGCAGAGACGGCTTAGCATGTGCTTATGTCCGCTGAGGTGAGGCGCAGACCTGCTCAGGACAGGGGAGGGAGAACGTTTATTTTTATTTTATTTTATTTTATTTTTTGCGGTACGTGGGGCTCTCACTGTTGTGGCCTCTCCCATTGCGGAGCGCAGGCTCAGCGGCCATGGCTCACGGGCCATGGCTCCGCGGCATGTGGGATCTTCCCGGACCGGGGCACGAACGCGTGTCCCCTGCATCGGCAGGCGGACTCTCAACCACTGCGCCACCAGGGAAGCCCAAGAGAACGTTTCTTTTTAACGTTCATTTTAAATGGTTCCTTTTTTATAATGAGTGTTGGAAGTCACTCTGTTTACAGAAGACATAGGGGATCCTTAAGATGGTGCCTAGCAGTGGCCCCATTTCCAGTGATGACCACCGTCCTACAGTCCTCTTGCTGACCGTGTGCTCAGGGCCGCCCCCTACCGGTGGTCTCGCAGCAGCCCTGTGCTCGGGTTTTGTGACTGAGCTGATGAGAGAGGGGCATGTTGTTGGTGAAGAGTACTGATTGCAGCATTCCACTTCCGATAGGTAGTTGGCAGGCGTTTAAAAGATTACATTGTAAGTGATGTAATACTGGATGTTTTGGTAAAGTTAACTTCTTAAAACATTTAATTGTGTGCTTTTTAAAAGTTCCTTTTCCATGCAACCTCTGCTCGATATTTAGATTTTAATTTATAAAAGGATGTTACACATTATTTTCAAATGATAGTCAATCTTTCATTTTTTGGTGGAGCTGAGAGGGAAAAAGGAGGATGTGAGATCAGTTGTTAATGCAGATGATGTTACGCTTCAGAATAAAAAACTTTTCCCCATCATTGCTGTTTTTTTGTATTTATATTCTCTTTGCAGTTTTCCTTCTCTGAGTAAAGCGTTTAGATTTTAATGCACTGGCATGTCCTTGGCCCTCCTCCACTGAAAGCATGGTTCCTCCGCGCGCCCGACCAGGCCGGTGTGGCTGCTGCCGACTTCATAGTGACTGCAGGGACTGTTGACCAAAAGGAGAATTATTTCTTTTTTCAGAGGAAGGATATTTATGACTGAAAACAGTCCTAAAAACATGAGAATATTGATCATGATTTTGAGAGGTGCTTGCACTGAATCACTTGATGTACCTCAATATCGGTTTTATTCTATCTTTCCTCAAAGACAGATTGCCAACACAAAAGATGAACAGTCTTAAGGGGAAAAAAAGAAATCTTATATCTTTCTGCTAGGTTGTCTTCCCTCCATAACAACAGGGAGAAAAGAGGTCTGTGTGGCTTCCTCAAATAAGGACAAACATAGTGAACAATGTATTGGAAGCTACTGTAAAAATGCCTTGGGTGCACTTGGTTTAATGTGTCGTAATAAGTTAAATTAACATCAGATGGAGATTCAAATAGCTAAACATTTAACTAATCTAACAACAAACATTTATTATAAAATCAACATAAAAATAAAGACAGCAAAAGTCCCATTATCATCTGAGGACCTAATTCATTGTTTTTAGAGGTAGTCTGGTTGGGGTTCCTTGGAAATTTATAAATGAAGTTAATTATTCACCAGTCAGATGTTTCTGTAAGGCAGATACTTTCCTGTTTCTTCTTTTTCCTTAAGTTGTAGACATATTTTAGGTCAAGTTTGGTCTGTTGGCTTTTGTAGTTCCAGGTTGAAGGGGGAGGAGCAGACTCCTTACCGTGGTAAAGAGCACAACTTGCTCCTGGTAGGTTGCAACCCAGGGTCGCGGTTTTGGTCCTGTCCCTGAAAATGTTGTCAGAATTTCTTCTTACTTGTGTCTGGCAACATCCCTCTCTCCATGGGGGAGGACCCCTGTGTCTGCGCGCCGGTAGCAGGGCTGTTTGCAGGGCCTTCACGCAGGGATGTATCCATCTGTCTGTGCTTACCCTTCTGTGCTGCCAGCACTTTCCTTCCCATTCCCAGTGAGGGAAGAGTATTCCGTCCAGCAGATGAGTCCCACGTTACGTGGGATTGCCACGTGTTTGAAACCCACCAAACCAGCAACCTTGACTTTTCTTTGGAGGAGCTGGGAGGAGAAAGAAAGGATATGTGACGTACTCGTGTGTTGGTGTGGCACAGAGGACATGTACGACACCCCGTGGTGGGAGCTGGCTGGGTGAGGCCAAAACTTGGCATAGGATGGAGTCAGGGAACCTCTGATGCAGAGCAGAAGGCAACGTGTGCACGGGAGGGATGGCCAAGTGCCGACCACGGTGGAGAAGAGACGGGGGAGGGAATGGATTGAGGTTGAGGTGTGCGTAGTCATTTTAAGATAGGCAAGGAAGATACTCTTAGTAGGATTAGAGAACACAGTTGCTAGGGGGGGTTTATAGAGAAACAACCAGAGAACTGTGCCCTCTGGTCCATGAAAAGATAGTGTAGCCCTGAAAACTGGCGAGCGCTTGCTCCACTAGGCCTGATGGAGCCTGTAGGTCATATTTGGCCTGCCCACTGGGGCCTGGCAGACATCTTAAATTTTAATTGCCAACACATAAAAATCAGGAGATTTCACATTTAATTAAGCATGTATGGCTGCTTCTTCATCTTTACCTTCTTTTTTGTATGAGATGTAATTTTTATAGTTTTTACACTATACTGAGATATTTTACATATCCTAAAACGCACCCATTTAAAGTGTACAGTTCAGTGGTTTTTAATATATTGATAGAGCTGTCCGTCATTAGCACAGTCTAATTTTAGCACATTCCAACACCCCCCAAATAGGACCCTCTTGCCTTTTAGCAGCCCCTGTTTCCTCTCTTCTTGGTCCCAGGCGGCAGCCACTGGTCTATTTCTGTCTCTGTGAATTTGGCTGCTCTGGGTATTTCACATAAATGGAATCATACAGTATTTGGCCTTCTTTCATCTGAATGTTTTCAAGGTTCATACATGTGGTGGCGTGTATCAACACTTTATCCCTTTTTATGAGCAGTATCCCACTGCATGGCTGTTCCACATTTTATCTGTCCGTCAGTTGATGGGCCTTTTGGCTCTTGTGAATCACTGCTGCTGTGAACATTCCTGGGCAATATTTCGTGTGTCTGTATGTTTTCATTTCCTTTGGGTAAATGCCTAGGAGTGGAATTGCTGGGTCCTATGGCGAGTCTGCATTTAGCATTCTGAGGAGCTTCCAAACAGTTTTCCAGAACAGCTGCACCATGTAACATTCCTGTCAGCAGCCTGTGAGGGTTCCAGATTTTTTGCATACTCACCAGCACTTGTTATTGTCTCTTTGGTTCTAACCATCATAGTGAGTGTGAAATGGTGTCTCATTGTGTGAAATAGAGGCAAATAATGGAGCTGGGAATGATGAGCAGGGTTTTTCTTGAAAACCGGGCTACTTGCTGGGCATCACAGTTATAGAAGGCCACAGGGGGCACACTTGGTAAGCTATTTACATTTTCAGAAACAGTATTTCAGAGATCTAAAATGACATTGAGAAGTACCTGTATATAAAGCGTACGGTACATGTATACCACAAGCAAAATAACGTTTCCATCACCTCGTCTAGCACCTTTGTAATCCCCTTCTTTGCCCCTCCCTGCTACTGCATCCCTGTATCCCTGTGCAGTCACTGATCTGCCTTCAGTACGTGTTAGTTTGCATTTTCTGGAAGTCTGTAATGGACTGTATATATGCATTATGTATGTTTTACATATGTAAAGTCTTGGAACTTTATAAGTGGAACCATGGAGTTCGCCTGAACTTCTTCCAGCATGCTTACTTTGAGATTTATCTGCGTTGTGTGTATCAGTAAGTAGTTAATTCCTTTTCTGCTGGGTAGTGTTCCATCATAGGGGTATGAATGTGTTTATCACGCATCTGTCGTTGTACAGCGGGGGTTTTCGCCCAGTTTTGGCTGTTACAAATAAAGCTGCTGTGGGCGTTTGTATGTGTCTTTGTATGGACATCCTTTTGTATCACTTAGGAGTGGATCGTATGATCAGGGGCTGTTTAACATTTTCACAAATTGCCAAAATGTTTTCTACAGTAGCTGTATCATTTCGCTTCCCTCCCAGTAGTGTGTGAGAATTCCAGTTCCTCCACATCCTTTCTTTTTAGAGTCCTTTTCTTTCTGCCTAGAGGACTTTAACATTGCTTCTAGTTGGGGGGGGGAGGGTCTCCTGGGGATGGATGGCCATGTTGATACACACAAACACACACACACACACACACAAAAGATCTTACAGAAAAACCCGAAAGAACTTTTTTGGCCAACCCAATATATTATGTATAATTATATACATAGTTTTTTAGTTTTTGTTGTCTGTATTTTACTCTTAATAGTTTGAAAGTTTTGGGCTGAGCATAAAATCTTAAGTTGAGTTTTTTCTTAAAGGTCTTTTTCCACTGTCTCCTGGCTTGCATTGTTTTTGATCAGAAATCTGATGTCATCCTTATTTTTGTTTCAGATATTGCAAACCCCGCCCCACCCCTAACACCCAGCTTTTTAAAAGATTTTCTTTATCAGTGGTTTTGAACAACTTGACTGTTTTATGCTTTTGTGTAGTTTCATTCGTGTTTCTCAGGTTTCATTGAGTTTGGTTTAGTGGGTTTATAGATTCATCAAATTTGAAAAATATTTGACTATCATTTTAAAAATATTTTTTGTTTCTTCCACTGTCCTGTGCTTCAGAGCCTCCAGTTAACGTATGTGTTGGGCTATTTTAAGTTATCCCAAAGTTCCCTAATATTTTGGGTTACATTTTTTTTTCCTGTGTTTCAGATAGTTTGTTTTCAGGTTCACTGATTTTTTCATCTGCACTGTCTAATCTGTTATTAATTCCAACCAGTACATTTTTCTTCTCAGACATTATAATTTTCATCTCTAACAGCCCCATTTGTCATTATTATCTCTCACCTTTTTCTACTTAGCTTTTTGACATGGAATACTGTTATAAGGACTGTTTAGTATCCCTGTCTGCTTCTTCTCCCCTCTGTGTCAGCTTTGGGCTGGTTTTGGTTGACTTTCCTTCTCACTGTGCTGCATGTTTTCTTCCTTTTATGCCTCTCTGGCAGTTTTTAATTGGCTGCTTTGTATGTGAATTTTACTCGGCTGAGTGCTGGGTGTGTATATATATATATATATATTTTTTCATATTCTTTAGCTTTGTTCTGAAGTGCACGTAGGTTACATGAAAGCCCTTTGACCCTTTGGGGTCTTGCCTTAAGAGTTGTCAGTCGGAACCAGAGTAGTGTTTAGTCCAGGGCTCGTTATTCCCCACCATCGAGGCGAGACTCTTGAGTACCGTACCCAGGGTCCTGTGACTCCTGTGGTGTCCCGCCCACCTAGTGGGAGCAGGTGCCTTTCCTCTTGAGTCTGATTACTGGTAGTGCTCCTGCTAATTAACCCTCGTGTGGCTCTGTCCTTACCGGCATCTGCTTGTCCGCCCTCCGGTGGATACTTGAAGGGCCTCTGCCCACCTCTGGAGTGCATACTCTCTCCTGCCGGCTCTCACCACTCTGTGCTCCCTGGACTGGGGCTCCGTCTCTTCCACTCAGGAGCCCTCTGGGCTCTGCCCGGCTTCCTTCTACCTTTGCCACAGCCTGGAAGCTCTCGAGGTAGTCAGCCAGAACCATCTCAGGGCTCTCCTTGTCTGCTGCCTGTCTCTCACGGGTTACTGACCCTCACTGCCTGATGTCCAGTGTCTGGAAAACCATTGTTCATGTATTTTGCCTTTTTTTTTTTTTTTTTTTTTTTAGTTTTTTAAAGCCAGAGTAAAAGCCCTGCCCCTGTCCCTCATCTTGGCTAGAAGGAGCAGTTGTTATGGTGCTGCGCTGGTTCTGACAGTAAGAGCATCCACATACTGTGAATAAACCCCAAGGAAATCTTCAAGAAGCCACAGTGTACTTTTAACAGAAAATCCCTGCCCCCATGAGTTACTAACATTAATATATATCTATGGCCCAAATTTACAAAACTCTGAGAAAATAATTTTACAGTTCCATCTCAGAAATGCTCAGGTAACATTTTCTCTTAGCTTCTTTTAATCTATATATCTAACTGGTGTCTTTTTAGCTCTTCAGTTTTTATCTTGATTCTCATTCTCTAGATGGTTTCATGTGTGGTTGATAGAATTCTGAGACGACCCTCACTGATCCGTGCCTTTGTATGACGCCTTCTCTGAGTGTGAGTAGGAGCTGTGGACACAGTGGGTAGGGCTCCCATGATTATGGTGAAAGATTGCTGCAGATATAATTAAGGTCTTTAATCAGTTGAGCTGATCAAAATGGAGATTATCCTGGGCGGGCCTGTCCTAATTGGGTGTGATCTTCAAAGGGTTCTGGGATCAGAGACCGAGGAAGTCAGAAGCTTCCTGTGCCTTCCTGTGTGCTTCTGCCCGCCTCTGTGCCTCAGCGTACTTATGTCGTTGAGGGGAGGCTCTGCCAGCAAGGAGCCTCAGGTGGCCTTCCTGAGCTCACAGTGGTTCCTGGGTAACGGCAAAGAGGAAGATGGGCCCTCAGTCCTCCAGCTGCAAGGCAGTGGGTTCTGCCAGCAGCCTGTGAGTTGAGAAGACTTCTCTGGGGCTCAGCAGGCTGAGAGCCACCCTTGTAGCCCAGCTTTGATCTTAGCCTGGTGAAGCCCTGCCCTGGACTCGTGAGCCGTGGAAATTGAGGTGACGAATTTGTATCGTCGGAGGCCACTAAGTGTGTGGTAACTTGTTTTGCAGAAGTAGAAAGGTAATAGAATGTGCATGTTCTCCCATCATTTAAAAACTTGCTGTAAATGAGAGTATGTTTTGCTTTCATCTGTTTATGTGGGCCTGTTTCAGCTCACTGTTCCTTTCTTTGTCATACTCTTACCGTGCTGCCACACCCATGTGATCACGCCCACACACCCAGGAGTAGGAGGCGCATGGTTCAGCGTGGCTGAGAGGCAGTGCACAGTTTCCATTGAAGGTGCTTGTAAGAACGTGGGCCCTGAGACCCTGAGGTCCAGCCCTGTGATCATGGACAACCTCCTCAGCCCTCCACCCTCACTTACCTGCGAAGTGGTGGATAGTAGCTCACCTGCTTCACGGGGTTGTTGCAGTATTTGGGAAACCCTCAGCATCACGCATCCTCCCTAGCAAGTGCCCAGTAATTAGTGCTGCTTTTATACTCGCTGTGTTAAGTGTTGCATGCACACGTACGTATGTGCTGAGCTTAACGGATGGAGAGAATTTTAGAGCATCTGGGAGACACTAGCCTAGACTGTTAGGAGAGGGGAGGCTCCATTGGCAGTGTTCGTAGCCGTAGCCTGGTGCCGCTGCTTTTTTTTTTTTTTTTTTGCGGTACGCGGGCCTCTCACTGTTGTGGCCTCTCCCGTTGTGGAGCGCAGGCTCAGCGGCCATGGCTCACGGGCTTAGCCGCTCTGCGGCATGTGGGATCCTCCCGGACCGGGGCACGAACCCGTGTCCCCTGCATCGGCAGGCGGACTCTCAACCACTGCGCCACCAGGGAAGCCCTGGTGCCACTGCTTTTAAACTCCCGTGCTCTGGATGCTGCCTCGCTCTTCGTTTTAACTGTTGCTCTGGGTCTGTTGAAGGCTGGGAAAAGCCTATCTTTTTATATGTTTTTGCCTGCTGACATTTTTTCAGCCCCTCCTCCCCCTTAGTTGACAGGTCCCTATGGTGCCGAGTGTGTTTTGGGTGCGGAAGCGGTGCCTACAGAAGGGATTGGGGGTCAGGCCTCGCAGTGATCAGGCTCGGCACCCATGCCCTTGGTCCATTGCTGCCCCCCGACATTGACTTTGTGAGTGGACCTGCAGCAGGCGTTCTGAGCAGCCTGGCGCCTCCCACAGTCTTGCGGTCTTGCAGTGTCGTAGGGCACTGGTGGAACTCAGATGGGGCCTGCTTGGCGGGCACGTTGTTTTCCCACAGATGACCACAGAGCACACGTGCTGCCCACCTGTGACCTCTGGAATTTCATAAGCCAGATCAGGTGGGGTTCGGTTCCTTACCTGCATTATGGCTTTTGCATGACGTGAAATAAAATGGTCACATTCGCAAGCTACTTGTGGCCTCTACCACGTGTATAAAACGGGCAAAACTGAACCTTCTCTTTAATCTTGGCAGGATTGAAAAATCTTGTTCTTGGAAATTTTTCACAGCGATGTAACCTAAGTCGGAGAAGAAGTGACAGGCCAGGCCCTGTGACAAGGCCACAGCCTGCAATCCGTCCCTGGGCCTGCAGCCCTGCCTGACATTCAGCAGCCTGACCTCCTCCACCCTTGCCCTCAACCAGGGCTTCCAATCCTGCCCCCCTCACTGTCGTCTTTTCCTCACTTCTCCCAGCGGATGGGTTGCCAGGCCCTGTCGGTCAGTGTTCCGTTTGGCGCCCAGTCTGAGGCCTCACTCGTGTGTCCCCTGGAAGGTGGAAGGTAGCCCCTTAAGTGATCTCTCCCACCCGAACCTTAAACAGCCCAGCCCCCCGTCTAGGTGAGGACCACCCTAGTGCCTGACGGCCCGTTATGCCTCACATCCCAGTTCTCTGTTACTCACTCCTCACCTGAAGGTTTCTCATCAGCCTGTTGTCATCTTACTTGGAAACACATTTTTATATATAATTTAAAATTTAATGTAAAAATATAGTTCACTTTACAGTTTAATTGCTTTGAGTACAGTCAGTAAACTGAGATGTGTCTATATGAACTTTTCCCTGCAAATTACCTAGAATCTGTAGTTCTATATGGATTGAAAACTTGTGTTTGGAAGTTTGATTCCTCAGATGACTAACTCAGCATTATTTAAATTTTAATGAACAAAGCGACTGGATACAGGGTGAGCATGTTTTTCTCTGTAGTTTGTGAATCTATATCAGAGCAAAATAAGAATCTGTTTCTATTTTGTAAAGAATCGTTTCTAGCCATGGAATTGCTGGTGGAGGCAAGAAAGTAGGAATCTTATTTTTGTGGATCTAGCCCAGAAAAGGAACGTAAACTTTGAAAAGTGTGTCATTTACCATTCACAGCCTAATGAAAAACTCAGAGAGGCTAGAAACTCTCCATAAAAATTCTGATATCGGCCTTTAAGATACAGCAAGGTAGGGTATACGAGCATTTAAGGGATTCACAGTCCACAGTTTACTGGCACTCTAAACGCTATGAATCTTGTACCAGCAATCACAGTCTTGATTTTATTACCAAAAGGGCCCTTATGAGGGTACGTTGGTGCCGTGTGCAGTTTAACAAACTTGGCGAGGTGTTCCTGCGTCCCTTCTGCAGCTGATGGAAGAAAGCTGGGAAAATTACCGTTGCGAATCTGAGGGGTGCTTGGTCCAGACAGAATGGTCATTTAGACAGAAAGTGTCTGAAAACGACACAGTTGGAAGTGTTGGAAGTGTTGTTTGGGCCTAAGCGACGAGTGGGCCAGGCTCGGTGCTTCCGTAGGAAGGCGTTTGTGGTTCCGCATCGGGTGGATTTGGTCAGGGTTTCGCGTAGCAGCTGCCCTCGCGGCAGAAGGCAGGTGTGGGCAGGACCTTTCCTGTGTGTGGTGGGCAGCCACTTTCTGAACTGTGACCGTTTTCGGTTAGTTTTTGAAAATGCCAAACACAGTATGCTTATTATGGAAGGTGTATAAGCAGTTCTTGGGAAGCACATCTTGAATGTCTTGAAAGGAGTGAAACAGACTTTGGGCTGGAGCCCTCCAGTTGTGAGGGACCCGCGTCACTGGGCACGTGTGGGTCCATGGCTGCTCTCCGCCCTCTGTCCCCAGGAGAACGCGCCCTGGACCAGAGTTCTCGGGGTGCGTTCTGCGACCCCGGCCAGGTGTCCTTGAGACCAAACTGCTTGCACCGTGATTACTCCCAAGACCTGTTTGCCTTTCTCACTGCTGGCGTTTATACAGACGGTATGAAGGTGACGGGGCTGAAACTGCTACCCTGGGCACCAGGCAGTGCTGGCTGTTTCTGTGTTCCTCATCCCCGTGCATTTGCAGGGGAAAACAGGTTCATCTAGGAATGTCCCTGTCGGAGCAGTAAACACTGTTAATTTGATCAAAATCTTGACCCTTCAGTGCCTCTCCTTTGCAAAAGTGTGCGCAGGGCACTCTGCCACTGCCGAAACTGGATTGTTTTCTCGAGGGAGCACACGTTGTGTGATTGACTTGCCAGCTGAAGTAGCCGCTTTCTCCATGAAACACCATTTCACCACTGAAAGGATAACTGACGGGCCAACTGGCTACCCAGACTTGGATTTTGGCTGAAGGTTTCTCCGGTGGACAGAGTGAGCCGCTCACTTCTAGGACAGTAGCTGATACGTGCTTCCAGTGATAAAATCTGAGTTTTCAAATGAAAATTAGAATTCCGAGAAGCTGGTACATACCACCATGAGCCTGATAGCTTCTCGATATTTAAAACATTTTCTCCCCATATCAGTCATGATTGTATTAGCTGATGTGAATTTCGATAATATACTTCTGAAATGTATAAATATTTAGAAGATTTGCATAGCTCAGTGAACTGATATTTTCCAGATGATCAGCATATAAAGTTACAAAGTTATGTTTGGGTCAAAATTCAAAATGCAAGATAGACTGGCAGCTTTTAATGTAACAGTGCCCATAGTTCTTTGGTGAGGCTTTCGGGATCCACATCACAGCCGCCCCGTAGAAGCTACCTCTTGTCGAGTTCTGACGTCAGTACCAAAGAAGAATGTCCACAGTCGCTGGAGAAGGATTTTCTTCACGTGCTTCTTCTAGAACCATGTATGGAAACAGAATGAGGAGTAGCAGCTGTGAGAATCCCGCTGTCTTCTGTTGCGCCAGCCATTCAGGAGATCCTCGAGAAAGGAAAACCAGGCCACTGTTAACTGTTATCCAAAACAAACAAAAAAATAGTTACTTTTCATAAAAATGTTGTTTGTGATAACATGAAATATAGTTATTTTAAGGGAATTACAAAATATTTTAAAGTTCTCAGCTTTCATTTCTGACATAGTAAATATCAATCGGTATAACCCAGATGGAAAAATGGCTCTGTAGGGTCCTCATTGTTTAAGGGTGAGACCAACAAGTTTGGAAGCCACTGCTCTAGACAGACGTTGGCAGCCAAGCTTCCTGTTGGGTCTGTCGTGATGTGTTGGGCCCATGTTACAGAAGAAAGATCAGACGCTTCCTGCTTCTCTGAGCTCCCATGTCCCCTCATCATTCTGCGGGGAACGTCTCCAAACACACTCTCTGCTCATTCATTTGTAGATGATGGTCTATCAGAAAAGGTGATGTCCTTCCTTGTGTGCAGTGAGCTTTGCTAGAATTTCCAAGGGCCTTGGAAGTCATAATTGTGGGTGAAATAGACCTGCTATTTGAAAAGGCTCAGCATTGCTACCTTCGAAAGGTGGGTCTTGATCGACTGTTTCAGATGCATTTGTGCTTCTTCCTTTTGGAATCATTGGTCCTGCCTCCCCAGTGATTTCTTTAACCCTCCTTTTGGAATCATTGGTCCTCCCTCCCCAGTGATTTCTTTAACACTAGCTTTCCCGCGAAGACTTCAGAAGTGCAGTCCCTGTGTTCTTGGTGGGTCTGAGAGAGAAATGGATCACTTCTCATTTTTCTTTAAACCTTAATAACTGGAATGCTTTGATTCCTTAGCTATTTTTAGAAACAAAGTCATGCCGTGTCCCGTTCTGGCACTCTTTTAGCTTCAGGAAATACCAGAAATGCTGATACTGTGCTCAGTCCCACTCTGCTGCCTTCTTTAAGGGTGAGGTGTCAACACCAAGGAAACGATCATGATTCCAAGCAAGGAGTTACACTATACTGAAGGTGAAAAGAGTGCAAGTAAGAAGTTTCTTGTAAATAGGTTTAAGGATTAAAAAAACCCCATTATTGAGACATAATTAGATATATTGAATCTTCGAGAGCTTGAACTGCTGTTCTGAAAGGCTCAGAGGGCACTGCCTTGGAAGCTAGGTCTTGAACGGCTCTTTGAAATGCATCAGTATTTTTAAATTGCCTTTGGATGCAGCGAGCTGATACCAGTGGAGCTGCTACCTTTCTCCTCCCTGACCCACCACTGTGTGTGTGTCATTGTTCCCGTCACCTGTGTTGAGGAACACCAGTGATAACACCCCCCAGGGATAGTGGGCGCGGCAGACACTAGAACCCTGGGAGGGTTTTCTACTTGCAGCAACCCCTCTCCTGCCCACCAGATTCTGTGTCCAAAGGTGGTGCATGTCTCTGCCACCAGTACTCCCATCCCCCTCCATGGAAAAGAACTGTGAGTGTTCAGTGAGGGCTGTGACACGGCAGAATTCCTCTGAGATCATACACGTCTAGGGACATGTGACTGAGTATTGACAAGACACCCCTCTCCTCACCACAGCCCTGCGGAGCCAGGGAAGGCCACTGGACCTTCTGTATGGGTAAGAGTAAGAGAGAGGGGAGCAGTGTGTCCTCAAGGCCTTCCTTCATGCCTTTCCCCCCAGGATCTTGAGTCTTTGTCAGAGCTCCATGATTTAGTGTTCATTCATTTCACACATTATGTGGGAGCGAAATCACTTGCACCATTTCAAGTCCTTTTGTTGAAGAACTAAGGCCTAAAGGCCAAAAACACAAAGAAGCATCCAGAGGTTTCCTTGGAACAGGCCTAGGGTGCCCAGTCGTGGTTCAAGGGAACCTTTCTACCAAGTGTCTTAACTAAATCTTAGCTATTTCATGTCTCAGCCAGAACTTAAAATTATATTCTTGGAAAGTATACATTCTTCCATGTTTCTGGAATTTCCCGAAGAAAGCCTGCTTTTTCAAGCGCTGTGGTAACATCATGTGTAGTTAGACCTGGCCTTCTGTGGTGGCAGAACCATGAAAGCAAGTGTCCACGCAGAAGGGCCACAGACCAACTCTAAACCAGGCTTGGTTCACTTGGGGTCTGTGGGTGGTCTTCGGGGAGCTCGATAGATTCCCTGGAGTCGGGTAAGAAGTGTTGACTTCCTGTGGATGTGTGCATTTGGATATCCTTCTTAGGACAGAGCCCAGAGCATCCTCTAAATTTTCAAAGGTATCTGTGAACCTGTCTATAGAACTCCTGCTCTAAATGCTCAACTTTGCACTTAATTTTTTTAAGTCCCTAATGCGGATATACCAAGTGATTTAAAATTATCTAATTATTTTGTAGATAAAAACTGGAGCGATCCAGCTATTCATAGTGAGCTGTCTGGGAGTTCCGCCTGTCTTTACACTCAAGTGAAGGAATAGGAGACCATTTTGGAACTTAACGCTAGTTTTTGAAGAGCATCAAACAGATTTTGGCCACGGAGGAGATGTGCAGGGACTGGTAGGGACAATTAAAACAAATACCTGTATTTACAGAAAGTGACCTGGACACAGAATTATAGCTGGATCCAGCTGTATAGGCAACAATCAGATTATGGAGTCTTGATGGACTTCTGATTGTACTGGGCATCTATCGTCCTCAGGGACTTTTCCTCCGCCCAGAGTGAAGGTGGCATGCACACTGACTAAATTCTGACACTTGGTTGAATTTCAACGTGGTTCTTTGCATTGGGACGCCTGTGGTGGCGTGGAGTAAAAGTGTAATTAATGCCATGACTTTGCTAGTTGACCTACCATCCCTGCCCCCACTAACTAAATACTTAAATTTCATGCTTCGTCTCTATGTTAATAAATTAAATGTTTGTAAATATAGTAGAATCTAAGCTAGCCAGAGCGATGTCTTCTATGTGGTGGCCCTTCGTCTTTGTTGAGGCCAAGCACACGCTCTTCCGTCAGGACATCTCACCGGGGAGAACTGGTGGTCCTCACAGAGGAGAGGGAGCGCGTGTGAGCCGAAGAGGCCTTTCCTGTGGTTCTGCTGAGTGTCTGGAGGTGGGCGCCCCCCGAGCATCCTGGGGCTCCCGTCGGGGGTGGGGGCCGGCGGGCTGTGCTTATTTGTCAGAATACCTTCCTGTCTTAGTAACTAGCGTGTAACAAAAGTAATACTGAATCTGCTTTTGATGTGACTCAAGGAATGGAGAAGCGTTGTTCCCCCAGATGGCCAAATCTCTGGATCGTGTCCTAGAACTCCCAGTCAGCTCTTGTGTTTCAGGCTGTGACACTGATCAGGATCCCTACCCAGGTCTTGTCCGCCACAGTCCTGTTCAATAGTGGATTACGGCCAGGACACAGAGGAAGGACTGCCCTGGGGTGAGTGCAGCGAGGCACAGGCAGGTGTTGCTCCAGGGCGTGCCTGGGGCCCCCGTGGGGTTGGGGAAGGGAATCCAAGGGTCTCTGCCGTGGACCTAGGAGTTTCCCCTAAGCCTCCATCTGACTTTGCTCTCCCGTAGATGATTAGGGTGAATGAGCTCCAAGGTTCCGCACAGCTGACCGGTACCTTTCTTTATTTCGTCTGCAGTTGAGCTGCTGTGGGGAGAGAGGGGACGTCCAGTGCTGGATGTCAGAAGGTTCACGTCCCAGGGTGTCCTGCTGCATCTGAGCTCTAAGGCTGCAGAGGAACCTTCTTTACAAATTGCTCCATTGTCATGGCTGGCATTCTGGTTAAAAGTTCATCTGGATTTCAACCTCGCGTGAAATTGCAGAGCTGCGACTGGAAAGCTCGGCATCACTTGAGAATCTTTAGGGAGCTCTCAGACATTACAGTGAGGATTGAGTAAAACATGCTGGGTTCCATTCACTTAAGTTTGGGGCCGTGGAGAAAAAATCTAAGTTCTCTCATTTTTATTGCCTACTTTTCAGTTACACCCAGAAGGAGAAAACAAAAGAGAAGCATCACCCTTACATTGTAAACATCTTTGAAACCCTTTTAAATACGAGTTCTGTGAGATTTGCCACACTGCTTAGCCAGCGCCTCGGTCCCTTTCTTTTGGATTATCCCACCTGAAGATGACGTGGACTTTTCATTGTTCGGAAGCCTCAGTCTTTCCCTCCGAGGCAGAGGTCAGCAGACGACAGCCTGTGGTCTGCCACCTCTGGCCCACCAGCCCGTTTCTGTACGGCCAAAGCACTAAGTGTGGTTTTTACCTTTTTAAAGGCTTGTAGGAAATAAAGGTTAGGAAACAGACCTTATGCGGCCTGGAAAGCCTGAAACACTTCTTTCTGGCCCTCTTCTGAGAAACACTTGTAACCTCTGCTCTCCGGGGTTGACACACAAAGACTGAGTGGCCGTGCGGCATTTTTATACCCACAGGGCAGTGCAGGGCCCTGTCTGGGGGGAAGAGGCTTCACAGGAGCTGTGAGTGGTCGGGGCCCCGTCCCACTGCCCGGGCAGGCCTGGTGGCGGCTGCAGGATGGGGTGGTACTGTCCTGGCATGTGTTCAGGATCCCTTCAGCTCTGTCCTTAAGCCCGCGTGTGTCCTGAGCACAGACGTAGGAGCCAGGCTTCCCAGGACTGCGCCCTGGCTTGAAGGCTGCTTAGCTGTGGAACCTTGGGCAAGTTACTTGTCCTTTCTGCCCGTTTCCATCTGGAAAACGGGGATGACGGGGTTGGCCTCGTGCAGTGGGCGAGAGGAACCCTGAGTGAAGGGCTGCGCAGGCCTGGCACGTGCGAGCCCGTCTGTTGTCATTGCCGTGGTGGCCCACGCTCACCTGTGGAGTGGTGCTGGCTCCGTAGTTAAAGTGGAAAACTGCTGTCTGGAGTAAACAGAATTGGGAAGAATCTGAACTCCATGTGGGCGCCGAACTGCAATACTAAGCAGTGGAGTGAGGCCGCGCTTGCTCTTCCCGTTGTGGGTTGTTAGGGAGGGACTTGGCCTGCTCGGGCTGCCATGACACACGCAGACTGGGTGGCGTAGACAGCAGACACTTAGTTCTCATTGGTCTGGAGGCTGAAAGTCCAAAGTCAGGGTGCAGGCAGATTCCAGTCTTGTGAGGACCCTCTTTCCGGTTTGCAGACAGCTGCCCTCTGGCACCCTCCCAGGGTGGAGAGCAGGGGGCAGCAGCGCGCTCTCTGTGCGTCTCTATCCCCTGGGACGGCAGTGTCTGTGTGACACACGCTCGTGACTGGAGCGTTCACATATGGCATGTCTGTTTTTGCTGTAATAGGTCATTTCTCTAGTTTTCCCGAAAGCTGCAACAGTTTACGTGTCCTCAAAGAGATAGGTGACAGGTGACCTCATTGTTGCCGTCTGATGGGAATGATACGCACGTCCCTGTAAAGGTGGAGCGTCCTGTTTGCTGGCCACTCCAGGTCTCCTTTCCGTCACCACTGTGCTCAGCTCCGTTAACACAGGGCACAGCCTGGGCCCGTCCACCCTGCAGGCACGCTGGCCTCTGCCTAGCTCAGCACAGGCTCAGGGACACTCCCTCTTGCCCACTGCTGGCCGCAGGTCCTTTGAGGGACGCGTCTGTGCCCACCACTCCTTGGCTACCCCCTGCATGGCACGGCAGTCCGGGATGGTCCCGGAGGCTCCTCGTGGCTGGGACTGGCTCTCATGTCAGTCCTTGCATGCTGACCTGAACTCCCTTTGGCTCCTGGCCCCTCTTGAGGGACACGTGGGAAAGAAACGAGAAGGTCCTCTGATAGGCAGAACTAGAGGCAACAAGCTGAAATCACTTCCTGGCCCAGGTGTTTGGGGAGTGCGTTCAACAGTCACCCATTCTCATCACTTAGAAGTGCGGCAGGCAGTTAAATACAGACCCTGAGCCATTGCGCCGTGCGGGATGCGCTTGACTGGGGAGCCGTTTCTTGACAGAGGGAGGTTGGCAGGTAGTTTGGGAGCCTTTTTTTTTTTTTTTTTTTTTTTTTTGCGGTAGGCGGGCCTCTCACCGCTGTGGCCTCTCCCGTTGCGGAGCGCAGGCTCAGCGGCCATGGCTCACGGGCCCAGCCGCTCCGCGGCATGTGGGATCTTCCCGGACCGGGGCACGAACCCGCGCCCCCTGCATCGGCAGGCGGACTCCCAACCACTGCGCCACCAGGGAAGCCCGGGGGCCTATTGTTTTGCTCAGTGAACTAGCAAGAGCAGCACCCATTACTGTCGTCATTGGATCACTTGCTCCAAAATTAAATTAATCAAATTAGGTAAACATCTGTATTTCCTCTTACTGCCCCAGCAGGCTGCCCTCAAAATGGCACACTTGGATGTCAGCTGGTCCTGGGGTGTCCTGAAGTGCAGGTGGTGGCCGTGACCTGCCGAGGTGGCCTGCTTTCCAAAGTATGAAATTCCCGAATTAATAGGAAACCTCGCTGCTTTGTCTGATGACTTACCAGAAAGCAGTAATTAGAAAACATTTTTCGTAGTGGAACCTGAGGTTTAGCTACACAGAGAAATTGGATATTTCAAAATACTCGTAGTTGGTTAGTGAAACATTAGTATTAATGACAAATTAATATGAATATCAATATCAGAGTTGAGCATGTAGCCTTGGGAAGAGAAGGGAAGGGCTTTCAGGACGAGGTTTAAGTAGCCCCCATATACCTTGCCATGTTGGCAGCATTTTTCTCCTGAAAGCTTTTTTTTTTCCTTCAGAAACTTAGATGTGAAAAATGGTACACATTGGGAAGAGGCATCAACATTTGAACTGCAAATGATTAAACCTTTATGACTGAAGTAACAGGTTTGGCTTCGGTCTTCCCAGTGGAGTAGCAAGCAGAGGTCCTTTTCGGTTTGCCAACAGAAATGAGCAGTTTGGCCCATACCCAGCCCTGCTTCTCTTCCGGGCTGTGTGCACCGTCTTAGCAGCACCACGCAGTGGACAGCAACGTGGTAGCTTCAGGTTGGGTTTCTTGATGTTTTCTGTTTAACTGAGGGTTCCTGGCACTGTATTTTCCTTCGTCTAGGTGTTTCTGAGCCATGGGCAGACTTTGGTGGCTCAGAGCTGTTCTTGAGAGATTCCAGCCTTCCTAGCTGACTGATGAGGGGACCACCCCGAGGGGCCGTTTGGTTCCCACTCTGTGAGTTGGAACTTTGTGTAAAGTCCTCATCCTGACTTGACCTTGAAGTCTTCTGTTCAGGCCTCCCCACCAATGACCAAAAAATCCGGTGATACTGGCGAATGTGTTAGGTTACTTTGGGGGAGCAAAGAGGGAGTGCATCTCTTCTAATTCACTTCCATTTGGTCTAAAATAAATAACAAAAGTCCTTGGGGAAAGTGTGAAGGAAATGTCCTCCCACATCGCAGTCCGTCTTGAGGGAAGCATTGGTTGGCGTCCGAGGTTTCTGGACATTTCAGGGCAACAAAGATGTGGTATTAGAGTACTTGCTGTTGAAGTGGCCGCCATAATAAAAACAGAGTTGAGCGTTGTCACAGCAGCACATTACAGCCATGGAAATTCCCCGTAGTTCATTGGTCCATGACCAACAGAATCCCCAGGGACTAACAATTAATCAGGCTCAGCGGAGCCTCTGCCTGGCCACAGTTGCAGATGTCACATCATACAAAGAGTCACGTCTCAGCCTTCCCCAAGACGAAGGAAAGTTTATTTTTGGTGTGTAGGACTACTTTACCCTTTGATCAAATGACCCATTTTTCTCTCTGTTTGGGAGAAGTATTTTAATTTCCATGTTAGCAAGTATAACAGTAAATCATGTACATTTTGAGTCTTGGTTTTTATTGCTTTTTAAAACATAACAAGTTAATATGGTAGCGTTGATTTGAAGAAAAATGTTGTGAATGTCACTTTACCCAGTCAATCACGCTTAAAAGGAATATACTTCTTACAATCTCCAAGTTAGATTAAAACTTAAGACCTGTGGGTACACAATATCTTAAAACTGATGAAGTTTAGAAAGATTCCGAGATCAGTTTGAAGCCCAGCGTGCATATTCATCGTGTCATGGTACATTCGCCGGGTGGAAGTTAAGATGTGTGTAGAAAGTTTGTTGTGCCATGCTGTGGGAATTTATGGGTTATAATCTCAGTTTTTGGGTGTACGCCTGCTGCTGTGGCCTGTAGGAGTGGAGTAGACCTACCCTGCTTGTTTTCGTATTTGCTCCTTGTCGTTCAAGCTTTCAGGTAATTGAGACCTGCAATGCAAAGGTGAGATTGCCGTGAGGCTCACACTGAAAGGAGTGGGGAGGCCCCCAGCCAGGGCTGAGAACACCTGTGTCCTCGCCGGCATCACCGGAGGTCTTTCCTGGAGGCCCCTCGCCCCTCCCCCTCCCAGCCTCCACACTGAGGTGAACTTTCTGCCATGATGTATGTAGCGTTCTGATGTCTACACAGATTTCTGGATGGTCTTAGAAATGTCACATACTGCTTCAGGAATGTGTGCAAGTATATTTCATACGTTTTACTTCGCAATTAAAAAAGTCGCCTTTAATGTTTTAGTGTACCGACACTGAGGTTTAGCACAGAGAAAACAGGCTTTCCTCGGAACCAAATTTCAAGTCTTCAGACTTATGCGTGTATTTCATAATCTCCCCCAAAACCCATTTATTAAAATGTCCTTGTCATAAATATAGACTCTTTTTTGCAAACTCATATAAACAGGTAATTGACACAGCTGAAATTCCTGTCACACATTTATTGCACTATCAGCTAAAATTTTTAAGTGACAAGAACCAAAATAATCATTAATTTTTATAGGGCAAGAATCTGGCTTTTTGTCTGACACAAAGCTGTATAAAAAACGGCTTCTGATTTTATGCACATTGTTTTTAGTTAATGATTTTCAGCTGTTTGTTGTTCCTCTGATAGCATGAAAATGTACCATATGCTCAGCCACAAGACAAATGATTAGCAAATGAAATTCCGGACAGCTGTCTGACTGAGCGCGTTGGGTTGATAGCATTCTGCTATCATAATTAGCTTAAGCTTTGGGTTAATTAACTTTCTACCTGGATATGCATAATAATAGCAAACTGCAAAAAGCAAGAAGCTTTCAGTACATCAACAACATTGCTGTCTTTTTTATTTGGTATTTCAAGAGCATATTAGAATTTCAAGAGTGATTAATCCTGGGAATATTGTCATCTACTGTAGATTTTATTTGCAAGCCAGATAATACTGAAACAATTGGAATCTATTATAGAGCAGAAATAGCATTTTAAAATTGTAATTAAAGTTTCTAAAAGCAATTGCTAATTTCAGATGCCTTTGTTGGCAAGAATATTAGACTTCTTGTATGGGCAGCTTGTCGGCTACAAAAAAATACCAGCACCTACACTGTGAAGAATAAAACTTTCTTTTATTTAAGTGCTGTATTGAAATCATCAGTTACTTTTATGTAATTTGAAACTAAGATTATTCTGTAGTTTGGAAGGTGCTCCTTAAACTGCGAGGCTGAAGATACTAACTCCGGGCCCGGCCCGGATTCCTTCCCCACCTTTGGCTCCGGGGAGGTTGGTGGGCTGGGTGGGCGCTGCCCACTGACCTCTAGTCATGATCTGATATGTACTATGTACGCGTGTGTGTCTACAAGCACTGGAGGTCTGACTTTTTAAAAGTCAGTGCTGTATATTTGTAGCTTGGTGTTTATTTTCTACCAAAGCAGTTTATACATCAGTTTACTGATTAGATAAAACGGGGAGAGGAATGGCTTTTCTCCTCCCTCCTCTTGTTTGCATGATTTACCAGCCCTCTAAGTTGCTCATCATCTTATGGGGCTGCTCGGGGCCTTTGGAGAGCACAAGCTAGTGAAGTGGATTGCGGATTTGGAGTAAAAACTGTAGTTTACATTTCCCAAAGCACCAGAGAGCCTAGCACTTAATTCTGAAATAAGTCATGCCTGTTGTTACACTCAGAAAAATATTTTATGTTCTGAAAAAAATTCTTTACATATGCAGTGGACGGTGAAGATTTGGTGACAGTGAATTCGCCTCGGCTCCAGAGGACTTTCCTTACAGAACTTAGCGGTCCTTAATGTGCTTTCTCAGGTTTGTGACTTGGGGCCGTCTGTGGGCTTAGGAGCACCCATTTGGTCACTTCATGCAAGTTTTATCGGCCTGTCAGAAGCCATTTTTCAAAATTGGCTTCATTTGAGAACATGTGGAGGAGCCCACTCTCCCGGGGTGGTTAATGAAAGGGGAGGCTCCCGGGGGCTCTGTCGCTCTGGGGGAGGGTGGGGCTGTGCGGGTTCTCCGAGAGGACGGGGTGCCCCAGCAGGCCCCCCCCCTCCTGCACCCCGAAGTTGGCCCTCCCGGTTGGCAGGCTGTGACCCTGAGGCCTTTCCTCATTTTCGTAATGATGTCTCCAGCAGTCCTTACTCGGGTCTTTCAAAAGATGCTGCCAAAGACTTCTTTTTCTTTTTGTTTAGTCTGCCTCGGGCTGCATAAATATAGATGGCAAAGGGGTCAAGAGAAAAGGAGTAAGCGGGATCGCAGTTTCGGTATCGAGCCCTTAAACTTGGCTCACGGCTTCCCTGCTGTGTGTCAGGCACGTGATTATTTGTTTGCCTTTTGAGATTTATTTTTAACATTTCATTAAATTAAACATGAACAAGTTCAAGATGCAAAACTTCAGTACATCCTGTTCCTGCACAGGGAGAAGAACTTTTAAAAGGCGGGACACAGAAACCCTTTTGTGGGAGCGATAGTTTGAATAGGTTATTACTAGCTATTGAGAGAGAAAGAGGAAGGAAAGAAAGAAAGAGAATAACACATCCAGGCCCCGTTTTCGGCTTGGATATCTTGATGATTTTATTCTGAATGCCATTTCAAACATATTGTAAACTAATGATATTTAAAAGCAAAAAAAAAAAACACACACAACTTATTCTACTATTTGCGCCGCTTGATCTTTAATTTCTTTTAATGTCAAAATTATTTATTTGGCCTGTTCAATTCCAGATGTGACTGTTGGGGGCACATTAATTTATATTCTGTTTTCATGGCCCCCGTCCCCATCTGTACATCATTTCTAAATTTCCTTTTCTCCCTGGGGAGTTCACCTATTCATATTGTGAGTTTCATTTGCTGTGTAAACAGAATAAAGACAATGCAAAAATCCCTACAATACCAGAAAATAATTCTCTTCAACAACATAGTGGATCATATTTAAGAAAACATTGAAAATGCAATCCATGTGGGGCGCCATTTTTTTCTGCTTTATTGTACTCTGGAGGAAAGGCTCATGTTACCACGACATGTTTCCCCTGGATTTGATAAGTTCATTTTTATTAAAAATACATCCAAAACAGCATTTTATGGTAATCCTCAAACACATGTTGTGGACGTTTCTTTGTTTCGCGTCTTAGTGTGGGGTTGCAGCCTGAGTCAGAACGCCTCGCTCAGCTGGTGTGTGCTCACACGGCTACGAAGACAGCTTCTGTCTGCTGTGTTTGTATGAAAAGCAACATTCAAGAACAGCGATTTTTTTTTGACATTTACAAATAAAGAGGGACATGAGTTATTTATGCTGCAATGTTGCTGCAAAGTCCTTATCTCCATGTGGCACTAAACAAGGATTTGTTGTGGGATTTTCGAGGGCCGCGTAGTGCTTCAGTGTTAAGCACCCAGAACTCTAGGGGACTGGCACTAATTTCCTCTCTCTCGTAAAACAACATAGTATTCATAACAACTCGAGAGGCTTGACATAAGTAATGATGGCATGTGCAGGCGAAGATTACCGCCCAACAGTGTAATCAAGGTGCCAGGTACTAATGCAAGTTAAATGGAGACAATAATGCTGAAACTTGCATTGTGGGATTAGGAGAGCACTTGAAGTGCTGACGTCCGCACATCCCGCCTTCCTGCCTGTCTGGCTTTCCGCGCCTGTTTATACTTAATGACCCCAAAATTTGTATGTCGTTAACACCATGTACCGAAGTGGGAGAGAACATGGTTTGGGAGGGAGAAGACTCCCTGTCTTCGTTGACTTTTGTCTCTTTTGGTAATTGGTGGCTTTTCCTGCCGCATTAGGGAGCAAAGCGCGGAGCAAGGAGGCCCCTGAGGTCTCGGTAAACATGCTGTGGGCGCAGGAAGCCTCTGGCTCCCCAGTGCTAGGCATTCATTTACATACTTTGAATGAAAAGCCATTTGTGCCGGCAAAATTGTTATTGCTGGAACAAATTTAAATACTAGTCATATGGAAATTTGAAATAAAGTCATATTAAATTTTGATGCTCAGATCAATATTGTGGGGCCCAGGTAATTAAAGTGGGTTTGTTTATTTGGCTCCTTATAAATAAGAAGGGCTTAATACAGACTAATTACACAGAATCTTTCGTCTACGGTAGGATAATAATGGCAGCAATTTAAAGTGATATTAAATGAGAATTAATAAAGGAATATTGAGTCACTTTGACTGTGTTAAGCTGTGAAATGATTCCTCATCTCAATTTAGCTTTCTGTCCTGAGCGTTATGATTGATAAGCAATGAATTTTTGTAGAGATAATCTATAACGATACTTGATCGCAATATTTAATTAATAACAACCAGACACGTGGCTTTCTGTTATTTTGAAATAGGTTAGAGAAGCCCATTTTTACAGTGCAGCCTGCTCAGAGGACTCGTCACCCACTTGCTGAGCGAGGCTCCGGAGCAGGGGCATCGTGTGGGTAGCAGCCAGAAGGTTCCTGACTTTTGTTCAACTTACAAGGGAGTCATTTATTGGCAGTGCAGTCCAGGCAGATCTGTGGGCAGAAACAGTACGAGTGAGGCATCTTGAAGGAGCCCTGGAGCCACATCCACGTCCTGCGGAGGAAGCGGGCAGTGACTTCTCCTCCTGCGGGAGAACCCGAGGAAGCATCACCTGAGCGAAACCAGAACGGTTTGGGTCATACCTCAGATTAAAGTGGACTGTCTGGTGACGCTCAGCTTGAGGACTGAAGTTCCATTTTACATCAAATCACTTGCGAAGAGGTCTCATTTTATTCCTGATCTTAAACATTTTAGTAGCAATCTAGGTCACGGGTCGCGGTGACCATTAAGTAATGTTCAGGGGGATTGGCTGTTGCTGGACTGTTTGTATTTTGCTTTGTTTTGTTTGCGGAGTAACTTGTGTGTAATTTCCTTTCACTCTGCTACGCAGCGTGTCATACCCACGTTAGCATTTCTACCCTTTTGAAGGGTCTTGCTGAAGGTCAGAACCTCGCTCTGAGCAGCCTTTTTATATATATTACAAATTGCCGGAATTGTTCATTAATTTCCGTCTTTGAAATGCCACGTCAAACCTCTAAAGGAATTCGCAATGCCAGTGTCCCTTGGACAGCTTCTCACCATGGTCCAGTGCGAATTTCTGATGAAATTACAGGTGCAGGGAAATGCAGAATTAGAAATATATCTGATGTTGCAATACTTGCGAAGCGATAGCTTTGTTGATGACAGGACAATTCCATTTTTGACAGTTTAATTTACTGTTGCCAGTGGACAAGAGCAAGAGGAGAGCGTGGGGTTAGCCACCTGCCCCCTCGTACCGTGTTTCACATGCGAGGTTGCAAAATCATGACTCCCTCAACCTGTCGGGCTCAAATGAGAAGGTTTTCAGCTGGGAAAATGGAATATATCAGTGCATGTAATATTGCCTGACCTCATAAAACAAAAGGGAAAATTGCAGATTCTGACAGCCATTATGAATCTTGTATCAGCATCCAAAACGACTTGGAGCCGAGGTGCAGCACATGTTTATAATAGAAAAAAAACAGGGTTGCCACGTCGACGTGCAATACGGGGCAAAAAATGACTTGTCAGTAATTCGTTCTCAGATGTTAAAGAGGCTGGAATTCACTAGCACACGCAGAAGAATGTTTAGCCCGGAGCAGAGTGTGGAAATAGTCTCCACGCGCAGAGCCCTGCCGAAGTTAGTCACAGAGCTAGCTTGTGATGGGAGGGAGAGGGGAGGAGTTCCACATTCCCACTGCAGCTGTGTCGTGAGGCCGGGTTTCTCCCTAGGAGAGGTGCTGAACCTTTTTGCTCTCATCCATCGTAAAATGTATAAATAATAGGACTTCTGAAATAAAGCAAATAACATTGTTTTGAAATTAGGAGAATCGCTTGAATGGAGTGTATTCTATTGGAAAGCTGGTGTATTGAGGCATGGCTTTTTATCTTACGCTTAAAAAGTTTTATTTATATTAAAATAAGGCATAAGCTCTTTGCATGTAATTATATGCTCTCCGGTTTAGGTTTTCTCCTTAATAGTCTGTTCTGTCACCTTCTTGCCTCTCTCTTCTGTGTTATTCCGTGGAAAACGTTTACGGGGACAATAATTATCTCAGCTGTTTTCCGTATTTGTTTTTATTTTCGCGAGGGAGGGTTCAGCGTGAGAACATAGGAACTTTTTAAAGTGTGGGGATAAGACCCATTTTGTGTCCCTCTGCTGGTGTTTCATTCTCTGTCTCCTTTCACTTTTATCTCACGTGCTAGATGTGGGTCTTGGTTAATTTTTCCTTTGCCGCTTGTTTAGAATGAGATGTAGCACGGATGTAAGGGAAATAAAGCGTGTTTAACTAATGCACAATGTCCCTTTGAGGAGCGTGCTCCTGTGTCATCAGCCAGCGAGCGGCAGCAAGAAGACACAGTGTTTTCTGCACTCGGAGCCCCTTAGGTCTCTCCTAAGCAGGTCCAGTCTGAGTGGTGCTGAGTGAGTTTCTTGCAGGGCAGGGCTGTGTACGTGACAGCAGCGGTAATACAAGTGGGAAACGATTCTGAGAGGCAAATAGGGGTTTGGTTCAGAGGGGCAGATTATCCGTAACTCTCTTCACCCACCCCATTCCTGGCTTCAGCCAAGTCTTCTGCTGTCATAGAGATGCATCGTACAGACTGGGCGGCTGTGGTCTGTTTGGGTGACCAGACGGGCCACGTTACCACCAGGGGGAAGGGCAGTCAGGAGCAGTGCTGGGCTAGCTGCTCGGGGGTAGGGGGGACCCCGCTTCCTTTCAGACCCGTGTGCCAGAAGATGGTGAGGTGAGTACCGGCGTACGTGAAGTTCTGTGCTTTAAGCTGGTACCTTCATGCCACCAGCAAGGGCCGGGACAAGCAGCCCGCCCCTCCCCTCCCAGAACTTGTTCCTGAGGAGGCAGATGTCTGAGTGCTTTCACCGAGTGACGCGCAGAGTGTGACAGAGCGCGAAAAGGAGGCCTCGTTCAGGGCTTTCTTTGGGGAGGCGCCACGGGAGTGGCTGGCTGGACGGCTGCTGTCAGAGGCTGTGTCTGAGCGAGGCCTTTAGAAAGAGTCCCAGAAGCTTGGCAGCAAGAGGAAGGTTGAAAATCCGGGGGCAGCGAGACTCCAAGTGACTTCTGTGTTGAAAAGCAAAGGAGGTGAATCGGAAGCTACGGGCAGATACTGAGTGCCTTAGATTCGGAGGTATTTCCATATATGGTGAACTGTTGTTGGGATTATTTGGGAATATGTTCTCATGTGTTGAAATATCCCAGTTAGAGTTATCCTATGGTCTGTGTGAATTAGAATTTTCAAAGACTTAGAATGTATCAAGATATTTTTAATGTTAGAGTATATTGATTTTTCAAGACACTATCATCTTATAATAATTTCACCTTAATCTTTGTAAATTTCATCATGATTGTATTAAAGCCAGAGGCCTTAAAACACCTTGCAGGGCCCGTGTGATCGGCCAATCCGCCCCAACCCTTCTCTGAACTCATCTCCAGCTTCCCCCACCCTCTGCTCCAGCAGTGTTGCCCTCCTGGCTGTCCCTTGAACTTGCCAAGTATGCTCTACCCCAGGGCCTTTGCGTGTGCTGTTCCCCCTGCCTGGAACACTTGATCACTGCACCCGTTCACATAGCTGCCCATCGTTTCCTTGAGTCCTCTGCCAAGTGCAGTAATGATCCCCATCCCCACCACAGCACTCCTGATCTCTGTCTCCTGCTCTTTTTTATTTTTTTTAACCACCTAGAATAGGAGTTTGCCATCTAAGGCTGAAGGCTGGCTACCCGTTTTTGTAAATACAGTTTATATTGGAACACAACCACGAACATTGTTCATATATGGCTGCCTTTTGCTACGACGCCACAGTTGAGCAGTTGTAATAAAGACAGAATGACCCGCAAGCTTAAAATATGTAGTACAATCAACCCTCAGACCTTCACACTCACGGGTCTGCACCTACCGAGGTTCCACCAGCCGAGGACCAGAGGATACAGAGACCAGCTGTGCTGCACCACTTTATACAAGGGGCTTGAGCGTCGTCAGGTTTTGGTATCTGTGAGCAGTCCTGGAACCCATCTCCTGTGGATACCGAGGAATGACTTTCCTGTAGGAAAGTTTGCAAAGCCCCAGTCTCGCATATAATTCATGATCTACTTGTTTGCCTGTCTTCTCCCACTGAAGTGCAGCCTCCATGAAGACAGCCCCTCTGCCTGGTTGACTCACTGATGTGTCCTGTGAGCCTAGGATAGTGTCTGGCACACAGTAGGTACAGAGTCCCTGTTGAATTAATGAAAGGTGAAGGTTCCAGGTAACGGGGTGTTGGGCAGTAGTTCCCTGTGCCTCTAATTCTTAGGCTGCGGTATTTCAGCCTTTAGTTACTTTTTATTTTGCAGTCTTTATAGTGCCTAGAATGAATGAATGCACTGAATCACAGACGTAAAAGGGGCTTGTCTCGGAGCTCCCTGGAAACGAGCTCAGGCGCAAGTTGCGTGCAGATGATATAGTGGGGAGGACTCCTGCGATACACCCTCGAAGCGAGTGTGAAAGGCAAGACTGGGCAGCGGGAAGCCAGGGACTCTGCACAGTCACCCGGTTGCACGTGAGGTCACAGGGAGCTGTAGGGAGCTCTGGCGCTGCAGTGGCCTCAGAGTCATTCCAAATTGAGGCCGGGACTCGGGCCTGGGGCTCCCCATGTCAGTCGGGTGTTGGCCCCTGACTGCCCTCTGGGAGGACCGCAGCTGTGGATGAGATGCTTCTCGCACAGGGGCAGCAGCAAGGGATGCAGCTCTAAACCCTCCTGAGCTCTGGGGTGCGGTGGGCAGACCCTGAAAAAGGAGTCTGGGCAGTCACCGCAGTTTAAATGTTGAGTTGAAACGTGTGTCTCCGTCTCATTTTCTGCCTGCTCGCACCAGTACATTCTGCACACATGAGTTGTCATGCGCAGGGTCACCTGGCAAGCGAGCTGCTTTCCCCACATCCCCGCTGGCTGGTGGCCCCCGTGTGCATGTAAACGGTTTCCAGGGAAGCTGTGCTGGCCACAAAGCCTAGTGACTCTTAACCTTTAATGATATGCAGGGTAAGGTACTTACCATCCCAGTGTTTTGGAATAATTTCATTGGGCATTTTGTTGAGGGAGCCCTTCATTTTGGCCTCCGGCTGCCTGAGACCCTCACACCAGCTCCAAGCATCTCTGGGCCCGTACCTCGCTGCCAGCCCCGTGCATCGGGAGCAGTGCGCCTACTCTGTCCTCGCGTGGTTCCGGTCAAAGCCTTGATAACATCCTTTAACACTGTTTGGGCCATACTTAAAATGGTTACACACCCTGTCATAACTTGAGTCCAGACACATAGCTGCAGACCTCCTGCAGGGGGGCCAGTCTGTCTGAAACATTATTTTATTTTTTATATTATTTTATTTTTTAATCCCTTTTTGCACTGGGATAGGGAAACCATGCTACAAGCTGTTTTGGAACATCGTGGCACAGGGAGACTGGAACCGGCCAGGGCCTTCAGGGTCTGTCCTGGAAGATTCACGTGAAAATTGAACCTTGTTTAATATCTTGGGTCCAACAGGGAAGAGAGCTCCCTGAGGACTGGTATGCAGAATGAAACCAAGAGGAAGTCATTTTGAAGGAATCAGATAGGTAACAAATGCTCTTTGCTTCCTGACGATTAAAATAGAAAACAGAGGCGGCGTACTTGGGCCATGTTTCGCCTGGAGATTCTAGCGTTGTCCATGTGGCCTGGGCGCTTGGGTGGACCTGGACTCAGTTGGGCCCTGCCCCCAGCCACGGGGCCCCTTTCCTTGCCTGTCTGGATTGCTGGGACAGGTATGTGTCTGCACCTGACTTGCCCTCTGAGGTTCCCCGTGTCTGGGGGAAGGTTGCTGCCCCCTCCCTGGCTCTGGGGGTACGGTGGGCTAACCCCCAAACGTGCCGTGTCGCGACATGCCATCTTCTATTTTGAAATGGTGAAATATCAGTGTTTCTTCTAATATGAAAAGGTCTAAACTATTTACCGTCTAAATTATCGAGCACCCCCTCCGCATTACACACACACACGACTGTTCAAGTGATGCTGGTGCCACAGACCCACGCGCCGTGTCTCTCGGCCACAGGCATCAGGAGACTCCGGGGCGGATGCGCAGAGGCCACGCCGGAGCGCCCGGTCCTCCCTGTTTCACCTCCCAGCAGAGCCTGGATTCTTTTTGTGCAAAAGGGAGCACATACCTGAAAGACATGGTTGACGTCCACGACTTTGCTTTTAATTCATAGTGAACAAGTGTTTGTTTTTTTTTACTGTGGTAAAAACACAAATAACCTAATATTTACTGTCTTTGCCATTTTTAAGCGTATAGCTCAGTGCATGAAGTACATTCATGGTGTGCAGCCGTCACCACCATTGTCTCCACAACTTCTTTATCATCCCCAGCTGAAACACTCTACCCGTCAACAGCAGCTCCCCAGCCCCTTCCCCGGCCCCCATCCTGCTTCTGTCCCTGGGAATCTGACTGCTCTCCGTGCCACATAGAAGATGGCCTTTTGTGACTGGCTCATTTCACTCAGTGTCATGTCCTCAGGGTTCATCCGTGCTGTAGCCTGTGTCAGAATTGCTGCTTTTTTTCAGCCTGAACTGCGGTGGGGTTTTGGGATGGGTGCTTCCACGAGGAAGGTGTGGGGCTCGCCGTGCTCGTGTGGACCAGGTGCCGTCAGGCCGGCGCCGCCTCCGGGGCTGGTCCTCCCCTGCAGCCCTCTGGGCGTGCGAGCTTCTTTGGCTGCCAGGTGCAGAGCCCTCCGAGCTCCGCGTGCTGGCTGTGGCTTCTTTGTGTGAGACTGTCAGAGGGGTCCTCACCCTGACGTGCGCACACCGACTGCGTTTTCTGCTTGAGACCAGCGGCCTTGGGCAGCTTCTGTTTCTTTGGCAGCCGCTTCAAGCTGCTCTGTCTTGTCATTTTAGAGTTCGGCATCTGCTGCTCTGAAGGAAAAAAATGGGGATGGGTTGGACCATTGTACTTGGTCTTTTGACCTCGATGTTGCCCATGAGCAGTGAAGGATAACTTTTGACGAGCCGTGTCAGATGTGACAGGCAATCTAGTTGGGTTGAGTGGAAATGTGCTGTACAACTTTGAAGCCCTGGTTGGGGGCATTTTTCTGGTGTTCAGTGCATTTAAATTGACACCAGACTTCAGTATGTGGTGCGTTCCAGGCCCGGTGCTGAAGGCTCACGCTTCTCAAATGTGGGCTGGGAAGGCCCCTCTGCAGCGTCTCCGCAGTGCTCCTGCGTGTTCCCCGGCCCTGTTTACGCTCCCGGCTCCCATTGTGCTTGTCTTCCCCCTCCCTGTTTTAAGCCTTACTCGTGAAGTGAATGTTTTTGCTTTCAATTGAGTAGAGATTTGCAGGATTTTGTGTGCGTGTGGAACGAAGGAAAGGAGGGAAAAGGTTATGTATTTCTTGCCTTTGACACAAACAGCATTTTCTTTCATGCGCAGAGTGAAAGGCCTGTATCGGCAGCTGTGATTTTAAGCAAAACTCATTTCCCACTTGTTTCTCTTTCCTAGAAATCAGGTTTGCTTCCTAACTTTGGTTGCAAGGGAAAGCCCGCCCTCAGTCCAGAGGAGCGTGCGCCACCCCTCCTGCAGCCCTGCAGCACGGAGGTTCATGCTCCTTGACGTGTACAGACTTAGGGCTTATTCTTCCTCTTTGTGCCGTAGTCTAGGGTGAGGCTGGGGATGGAGATTTTATTCAGACGTCTAAGCTCTGCAAGTTGATCTTCTGTAAATGTCCTGAGTCATCTGATGGTGGGGGGCAAAAACATCCCCATTGTTGGTGACTGCACTGCATAGTTTCTTCACGGAGACAGTTGTCTTTGGCTTCAGCCTGCCTGTCTCCAGGAGCACGTCTTACCCTCAGGACGCTTTCCTTAACCCCCAGCGTGAGCAGTGCCCACCTTCTGCGCACGCAGCTTTGTTGCATGTTGAACTTGGGTTGGCGTTATTTTGCAGGAGAGCAGTTCCACTGAGGCTGACGGGAGGGTAGGGCCCGGGTCTGTCCCCCCAGCACCCGCGCAGCACAGTGTCACGTCCGTTCTGGCGAGGAAGGTGGCCTGGGCTTCGGCGCGTAGGATCGTTTGTGTGTGGAGGCCTCAACAGTAAAGCTGCTGAGGAGGGGAGGGGAGGGGAGGGGCGGGGGGGCCTAGACATTAAAGGCTGCCGCCGGCAGGGCATCTGGCAGTGGGAGGTGGGCGTGGGTGGGCTCCAGGAGTTTGCTCCGGACTGGGGAGGAGGGACACGGGCTTCTGCTGGCGGCCGCTGCAGAGTCTTTGGTTTGCAGGTGGGTGATAGGCTGCTTCTACAGTTAGCAAAATGGGCTTAGCCCCATCTTCTAGTTAACTGTGTGATTAACGGTGTGGTGATAGGATCTGGGAGCAGGGGTGTCCCACGTGGAAGGCGGAAGCGTGGACTGGAGCTGCGATGCCCACCATGAAGACAGACGCCAGGCTGGCGAGGCAGCCGTGCCCGGAGGGGCAGCTGCTGCTACGCAGGGGCCCTCCCGTGTCCCGGAGGACAAGTCAGGTGGGGTGGGAGGGGGAAGGACGAGAAGCGGAGGTGGGCACGGACGGAGGCCCTGCCGTGGGCTGGAACGGTACGGGGCTTCCTTCCTGCACAGGCTGCGATATGCCAGCAAGGCTGCTCGGGGGACGGAGTCTGTCCCGCCTGAACCAGCTTAGGAGGGGAAGGTCCTTGGCCTCCTTTTCTCATCGTCCACTGCGAGTCCGTCCTTGCCCCTCTCCTCTCTGCACTAGCAGAGACTCCTGGAAGCACTGCTTCTTCCCGAAGTGCCCCTCTTTCTGCTGGGCAGAGGTGGTGTTTATTTGTGCCTCCTGGCCCTGGCCGCTCGGGTCCTCTAGTCGAGAGCCCCAGCAGCTTTTTAACCTGGTCGTCTCTCCAGCCGGCCTCCAGGGAGGGTCACTGGGGGCCCGTCCTCCCTCCCAGTAGCGACTGTGCAGTCCCGTGCATGCCCTGCCCTCCTGGGTGTGAGGGGCGCCCTTGGAGGCCGGCTGCTCGGTTTTGTCAGTGATTCCTGGTCTGCGGCATTGCTGGAGTTTCTCAGAATGCCCAGTTTGTACGGAGATGGGGTTAGGACTCGGGTTTTCAAAGAGCCCTGACTGGGAAAAGAAATTAGAGTTGCATTAATAGAACTTACTTGGTATCCCTAAAGACTTTTTTTTTTTTTTAAGGCTCTTCTTTAAGGAGATTTTTTGTCGTCATTATTTTTATTCGCTTTCTCTCTCACATTCCACTAAGTTTTCATTTTAGTTGATCAAGTGCTGGCAAGTCCCACACCTTATGGCAGGTATCACATACACAGCAGTGGACCAGACAGATGCGTTCGTCTTTGCATGGGACTTACAGCCACGTTGGAGGAATTACACCATTCATTCATTAAAACTGTATTAAGTTGAGCCAGTGACAACTAGGGTGCTGTGGAAACATAACCGTGTCTGAGAAGGAGTTGGAGAGGGGCCCCTAGAAAGGGATGCTTAAGGTAGCCCCAGGAGAAAATCAGCCGCACAAGCTGGGGACACCACATCCTCAAGTGGAGGGTCCACCTGGGCACCTGACCGTGTCAGTGCTACGCAGAGTCAGCCAGCGGTCAGCTTAGTGAGCCCGTGCTCCCGTCCTCGGGCACTGCCGGTTTTCACCTCTTCTTTGGGCTCATTCTGCAGGGAAGGAGTTTTTTCAAATAGATCTTTGTTGCTGAACTTACCAGTTTCCTCAAGATCTACTCTGACCTTCTCCAATACTCCGGTGTATAATTCCTGAGAACAGCATTCTCCTACGTAACCAGAATACAGTGACGAAAATCTGGACGTTACCGTAGATACAGTAGTATCTCATCCACAGCCCTCGTCCCGCCTCGTCACCTGTCCCAGCAGCCTCTCGGTTTCCCCAGAGCGGGATCCCCTCCATCAGTGCAGTCCATGTAGTTGTCATGTCCCTTTAATTGCCTTAAATCTGCCACTGTTTCCCAATTTTCTTTATGACCTTGAAACCTTTGGAGACTATAAGGCAGTGACAGTGTGAGATCTCCCTCAGCTGGAGTTGCTGTTGTGTGGTCACGACCAGTCACAAGTTTTGAGCAGGAAGACCCTGGAGGTGATGTCGTGGCCTCCTCAGTACACCTGCCACTTTATCCTGATGTCGGTGAGGTAAAGTCTGCTCTCTCGGTGAGGTTGGCGTCCCCTGCAAAAGTGCCAGTCGTTAGGGAGATGCTTGGAATCTCGTAACCTCCACCCGTGAACGTTTCACTCCCTGGATTTGCCGCGCACCCATGGCTAAGCTCATCCTTCCTTCTATGAGGGCCGGCTTGCCCTTCTCCCCCATCATTGATGGATTCACGTCACTGTGGACTCGTGGATCTTTTATTTACTGGGTTTTAATTCACTGTTATAATTAATTATTCTGATGGTCAGGTTGTCCAGGATCAGCCAGTGGGAACATGTTAGGATGGCTCTCGTGTCATACTAAGGAGCACATCCTTAGTTTTGGGTGTTGTAAGATGATCCAGGTTTTTGTCATGTTTTCCCCACCTCAGTTAGGAAATCAGCCTTTTCTCTGTGGAATCCTGGTTTTCTTCAGTGGATAATTGCATTTAGCCCCCCCAAAGCAGCCAGTGTCTGTGGGCTGGGCCTGCTCACGGCGCCGAGTGTGCCGTGGCCACCAGACCAGATTCTTTCATTATCACCCCCGAGGAGTCTAGACATTTTCGCCTAAGCACACCGCCCCCACGTGCGGTGTTCACACCACAGGTCATATTGTGTGTTTGTTCCTGTGCTGGGGGCTTGCTGTCAGGCCACACGCCGTTGTTGTAGCTTAGATTTTTCATCCTTCCACAAAGAAGCCATTTTTGCTCTTTGTGGATATAGCATTGCCACATTTGAGAACTCGCGTTCAAGATATTTTTAGCCAAAAGAGCTGAGAAATTTGTGTGTATGTATAAACACATATGCGTATATGTGTACTTATTTATATATTTGTTTCTACCATTATCTAGCTTTTAAAAACCATGAGTTAACAATGTGCCTCCTATTCCAGTTCAGTCCCTCACAGTAAATTCTAGATGTCTTTCTCTCCATATCGGTAACTCTTTTCTGCAATAGTGAGAATACGGTTTCCACTATCCTCAATACTGTCCTCAGTCACTAGCTCAAGATTCGAATACAAAGAAAGTAGTTTCAGAATTTATAACCACACCACTGTTTGAAAACGCAACTAGATTTCGGTATTTGTTTATATTTTAAAATATCACCTTTACTGAGGTATCCTTTACACAGAATGTCCACATTAAGGCTGCAGTTTAATGAACTTTGCCAAGTGAATACACTCCTTTAATCACTAATCCGAAAGGTTCCCTTGTGTCCTGCCCTGGCCAAGACCCACATCCCTGGCTCCAGGTAATCATTAGTTAGTTCATGAGACTTGTCTTTCCTGAAATTGTATACAAGTGGAATCATAAGCGTATCTTAGTGTCCCCGTTCTTTCACTCAGCTTAATGATTTTTGAGATCCATCCACGCTGCCGCATCAGTAGTATAGTCTTCATTGCTGAGCAGTGTTGTATGGGGAATCGCAATGCGGTTACCTGTTCTCCTGTTGGTGGACCCTCCTGCTGTTTCCAGTTTTCTGCCTGTTTATGAGTAAAGCTGCTGTGAACATGCATGTAGACATCTTTATGTGGACATGTGCTTTCCTTTACCTTGGGCAAATGCCCAGTAATGAAGTTGCTGGATCATAGTGTAAGTATACTTAACTTTATAAGAAATGACTCAACTTTTCCAAAGCAGTTATACAATGTTGCGTTACCGCTAGCAATGAGTTAAGAGCTAATAGTTGTTCCACATCCTTGTTAGCACTTGGTATTATCAGGTTGTTACATTTTAGCAGTTTGACCAGGAGTAGAGTGGAATTTCATTGTAGTTTTAATTTGCATTTGCCTGATGACTGATGAGGTTGAGCATCTTTTTGTGGCTTATGGGGCATTCTTTATGAAGTGTTTCATCAGATCCCCCCCCCTTCTGTTTTCATCGGGCTGTTTCTTACTGTTGAATTCCAAGAACTTTTTTAAAATTTTGCATACAAGTCTGTCAGATAAGTGTATTGAGAGTATCACCTCTCAGTCTGTGCCTTATTTTTTCATTTTCTTAACAGCATCATTTTAAGAGCAGAAATTTTTCACTTTTATAAAGTCTGTTCTGTCAACTTCTTAGATGGCTTGGACTTGGAGTCTCCTATCTAAGAACTATTTTCTTAGGCTAAGCTTGCAGTAGTCTCTCTCCTCTTATATTGTGTTTTATATATTTCATAACTTTACATTTAGGTCTGTGATCCATTTTGCTTCATTTTTGTGTGTGTTGTGAGGCTCATTTTCTTCCATAAGTGTGTACAGTGCCATCTGCATGTACAGTTATTCCAGCACCATTGTACTTTCACCATTAAATTGCCTTGGTCCCGTTATCACAGTGACCATATATGCACGGGTCTGTTTCTCAGCTCTGGATTATATTGTTTTCCATTTGTCCTCATGCCGGCACCTCATTGCCTTGATTGTTATTTTTATTTATTTATTTATTTTTTTGCAGTACGCTGGCCTCTCACTGTTGTGGCCTCTCCTGTTGCGGAGCACAGGCTCCGGACGCGCAGGCTCAGCGACCATGGCTCACGGGTCCAGCCCCTCCGCGGCATGTGGGATCTTCCCGGACCGGGGCACGAACCCATGTCCCCTGCATCGGCAGGCGGACTCTCAACCACTGCGCCACCAGGGAAGCCCTGATTGTTATATTTTATAGGAAGTCTTGGTGTCCTAGTACAAGTCATCCAAATTTGGTCATCTTTTTCAAAATTGTTTTGGCTGCTCTTGGTTCTTTGTGCATATTTCCATTTTGGAATAAGCTTAACTAATTCGTACCCCAGAAAGCCTGATGTGATTTTGATTGAGATTGTATTCAATCTATAGGTCAGTTTGGAGAGAGATTTCACACTTTTTTGAATCTTGATCTGTGATCATAGTATGTCTATTTGTCTTTCTCTCTATTTTTTTTTTGTTTTAAAATCTTTTATTTATTTACTTAGGGCACGCTGCGGGGCATGCAGCATCTCAGTCTCCCCACCCCACCCCCGGGGATCGAACCTGTGCCCCCTGCAGTGGAAGCACGGAGTCTTAACCACTGGACCACGGGGAAGTCCCTATTTGTCTTCTTATTTAGTGATTTGGGGTGTATGTATTCTTAAATTTATCTGTAAGTTTTTCACGTGTTTTTTGATTCTTTTTAAATGTTGTATTTTTATTTCAATTTCCAGTTTTTCTTTGCTAGTGACTAAAATACAGGAGCTTTTTGTAAATTTGTCATGCATTCTGTGAATATACGAAATACATCTGTTAGTTCTAGTCGCTTTTTTTTTTTTAGAATTCTTTGGAGTCTTCCACGTACACGATCACCTTGTCTGAGAATTGTTTTACTTCTTCCCTTACAATCTGTGTGCCTTCTTTTCCTTGGTTTATCGTACCGCCTGGGATGCGCGTATCACACTGAGCAGGAGTGGTGAGAGAGGACGCCCTTCCCTGGTCCTGGTCTAGGGGTCAAGCCCCAGTATTTTACCAGTAAATATAATGATGGGTTCTTTGTACATTCCTTTCATCAGGTTGAAGAGGTTCTGCTCTATTCTTGTAGGCTAAGAGTTTATCATGGAAAGGTGTATGATTTTTGTCAGATGCCTTTTTTTTTGCATCTGTTGAAATGTTTGTGTGGTTTTTTTCTTTTATTGTTAATATGGGAAATACACTGATTTTTTGCTGATTTTTTAAGGTTTAGCAAACCTTTCCTGCTTGTAATAAATGTCGTTTGCCTTGAGAAATAAACACACACAATAGACCTCCCCACCATCTCTCTCTGTGTATATGTATGTGTGAGTGTGTATAATTCCAGCATGATTTCTATATACGTAGAAACAAATATACAAATAATGCTGCTATGTATTTGCTCATATTTTAAGAATTAAATAAGAACGAAGAATTATTGTACTGTTCAGTAGGGATATTTGTAGTTTTTTAAATTAATTTTTATTGGAGTATAGCTGCTTTACAATGTTGTGTTAGTTTCTGCTGTACAGCAAAGTGAATCAGTTATACATATACATATATCCACTCTTTTTTAGATTTCCTTCCCATTTAGGTCACCACAGAGCACTGAGTAGAGTGCCCTGTGCTATACGGCAGGTTCTCATTAGTTATCTTCTATACGTAGTAGTGTATATGTGTCAATCCCGATCTCCCAGTTCATCGCACCGCACCCCCCTTGGTAACCATAAGTTTGTTCTCTACATCTGTGACTCTATTTCTGCATAGCCAATAAGTTTATCTGTACCATTTTTTTTTAGAGTCCACATATAAGCGATATTACATGGTATTTGTTTTTCTCTTTCTGACTTACTTCCCTCTGTATGACGATCCCTAGGTCCGTCCACGTCTCTGCAAATGGCACCATTTCGGTCCTTTTTATGGCTGATACTCTGTCGTATGTACCACATCTTTATCCATTCCTCTGTCGATGGACGTTTAGGTTGCTTCCATCTCCTGGCTATTGTAAATAGTGCTGCAGTGAACATTGGGGTTCATGCATCCTTTCAAATTATGGTTTTCTCCGGATATAGGCCTAGGAGGAGGGATTGCTGGGTGATATGGTAGCTCTATTTTTAGTTTTGTAAGGAATCTCCATCTGTTCTCCATAGTGGCTGTACCAATTTACATTCCCACCCACAGTGCAGGAGGGTTCCGTTTTCTCCACACCCTCTCCAGCATTTATTGTTTGTAGATTTTTTGTCGATGGCCTTTCTGACAGGTGTGAGGTGATACCTCATTGTAATTTTGATTTGCATTTCTCTGATAATTAGTGATGTTGAGCATCTTTTTTTCGTATGTTTGTTGGCCCTCTGTGTGTTCTTTGGAGGAATGTCTATTTAGATCTCCCCCCCATTTTTTGATTGGATTATTTGGTTGTTTTGGGGTTTTTTTTGATATTGAGCTGTATAAGCTGTTTGTATATTTTGGAGATTAATCCCTTGTCATTTGCTTCATTTGCAGATATTTTCTCCCATTCTGAGGGTTGTCTTTTTGTTTTTGTTTATGGTTTCCTTTGCTGTGCAAAAGCTTTTAAGTTTCATTAGATCCCATTTGTTTATTTTTGTTTTTACTTTCATTACTCTAGGAGGTGGATCAAAAAAGATCTTGCTGTGATTTATGTCAAAGAGCGTTCTGCCTGTGTTTTCCTCCAGGAGTTTGATAGTGTCCGGCCTTACATTTAGGTCTTTAATCCACTTTGACTTTATTTCTGTGTGGTGTTAGGGAGTGTTCTAATTTCATTCTTTTACACGTAGCTGTCCAGTTTTCCCAGCACCACTTATTGAAGACACTGTCTTTTCTCCATTTTATATTCTTGCCTCCTTTGTCGTAGATTAGGTGACCAGAGGTGTGTGGGTTTATCCCTGGGTGTAGTTTTCTTACAACAGCTTTCTCAGGCTTTATTTATCAGGGTAATTACTGGCCTCATAAAATGAACTGGGAAGTATTTCTTCTTTCTCTGCTGTTTCAAAGTGCTTATTTAGGATTGGTATTTTTTCCTTAAGTGTTTGATAGCATCTGGGCCTAGAATTTTCTTTATGGGAAGGTTATTAACTACTTGTTTAATATCTAAGTTGTTGAACTTATTGGCATTAATTGTTCGTAACACTCCCTCAGCATCGTCTTAGTTACTACTTTGAGGTCATGATGCCCTCGTTCTACAATCCTTTTCTTCATTCCTTAGTACTTCTCTCTCTTTCACCTTCCAGATTGGTCTTGTTAAAGGTTTACCAATTTTATCTTTTCAGAGACCAGTTTTTGCCTATGAATTTCTTCTGTTGCCTTTTTCAGTTTCATATTTTATGGATTTCTATTTCTTATTATCTCCTTCTTTCTTCTTTAGATTTAATTTTAACTCTTCTTTTTCTAAATTAGAAGCTTAGGTCGTTGGTAGTAGACTTTTCTTCTTTTGTAATAATGTGTTTGAAGCTGTAAATTATCCTCTGAGCAATATTTTAGCAGCATTCCACAGATTTTCGTATGGTTTGCTTTTATTACTCAACTTGAGCTATATTATAATTTCCATTCCGTTTCCTTCTCAGACTCGTGGGCTGTTTAGAAATGTGTTAATTTCCATACGTGGTCCATATTGACAGGTGTTCCCTGTGCATTGGAAAAGACCGTTCGGTTGTGTGCAGTCTGCTCTAGATGTATGTTGGGTCAGGCTGTTTTAATAGTGTTGTTCAGGTCTTCCTTATCTTCCCTGTTCTTCTGTCTCCTTATTCTGTCAGTAACAGAAAGGAGTGTTGGAATCTCTTAATTGTGGGTTTGTCTGTTTCTCCTTTTAGTTCTGTCAGTTTTTGCTCCATGTGTTTTGAAGATTTGTTACTAGTACCCAATCATTTAGGATGTTATGATGTCCTTTTATCAACTGACCCCTTAACAGCATGAACGTCCCTCTTTATCGCTGGTGATTTTTCTTATTCTGAAGTTAGCTTTCACTTGATATTGCCAGCTGTCCTATAATCAGTCTCTGTGTGCTGTACAGGCATACATACCTCATTTTTTTGTGTCTTTATTGTGCTTCACAGATATTGCGTGTTTTTACAAATTGGTTTGCAGCCACCCTACATTGTCAGGTGATGGTTAGCATTTCTTGGCAATAGAGTATTTTTTAATTAAGGTATGTCCATTGTTTTTCTAGACACGGTGCTGTTGCACAGTTACTTGACTACGTAGTGTAAACATAACTTTTCTATGCACTGGGAAGCCAGAACGTTTCTGTGACTGGCTTCATTGTGACAGTCACTTCATTGTGGTGGTCTGGAACTGAACTTGCAGTATCTCTGAGGTATGCCCTGTACCCTTTTCCATCCTTTTGTTTTTAACCTATTTCTTTAAAGTGTGTTTCTTGAAGACAGGGTGTGGTTATCCAGTGTGCCAGTCTCTCCCATTTATTTGGCACGTTGCAGTTAATGTACCCATCAGTGTGGCTGACTTTCTTCTACGATTTTGCTGATTGCTTTCCTTCTCTACATTTGTTCTTTGTCTCCCTTTTCCCAGTTTCCTACCCTAATGGAGTATTTCGTTTGTCCAGCACAGCACCAGCCAGTAGAACTTCCAGCAGTGACGAAACGTGCTGTGTCTACACTGTCCGGGATGCTAGCTGCTGGCCACAAGTGGCTGTGGAGCGCTTGACATATGGCTGGTATAACTGAGGGAAAGGAATATTTAATTATATTTAACTTGAAATAACTTAAATACAAATAACCACTTGGGTTAGTTGCTGCAACATTGAAGAGTGTGACTGTAAGGTTTACAGCATGCATCTTTAACTTCCCGTGATCTACGTGGAAATGGTATTCTGTGACGTTACGTATAATGCAGGAATTTCACAACAGTTGCCCCTTACTGTGCTTTGCACATTTATTGTCAGGGATTTTACTTCTATATGTAACTCTAAACCGTTGTTGTTTTTGCTTTAAGCAGTCCTTTAGAAATAATTGTTTAAAATAGAAATGAAAATGAGAAAATACTCTATTTACCTATTTTGAGATTCTAAATATATTGGAAAGCCACTGGAGGGGTTTTAGCAACTTCATCAGGTAGATAGATGGCTGCTTTGTGTGGGCAGTGATTTGCCGGAGGGGAGACAGAGAAGCTTGAGAGCAGAAGCAAGGTCATCCAGGAGCCTGTTGAAATGGCACAGGCAAAAGTGAAGGTGCTAAGAAGTGGCTAGATTTGGGGTCTTTCTGGGAGTTCTATATACTCTAGTTATTATGTAAAATGTGTCTTGGTTGTTTGAATAGCGTTATCCCACATTGTTGCCCTGTTTCCTATCCTGTTTGCTTTTCAAAAATATTGGGTTGGCCAGAAAGTTCCTTTGGTTTTTAAGTAAAAATAATAGACGTTTTTCATTTTCACCAAGAACTTTATTGAACAACGTATTCACCATTTTGTTCTACTGCCTTCTGCCATTTTTCAGGCAACTTGATAATTCCGTCTTCCCAAAACGTTTTGTCTTCTTGAGCAGAGAACTGTTCCAGGTGTCTTTTACAGTATTCCAGGGAACTGAAATTTTTTCCATGAAGAGAATTTTGCCAAGACCGAAATAAGTGCAAAATCCGAAGGTGCAATGTCTGGTGAATACGGCGGATGAATCAGAACTTCCCAGCCAGGCTGTGACACTTTTCGCCTGGTCATCAGAGAAACATGAGGTATCGCGTCATCCTGATGGAAGACGATGCATTTTCTGTTGACTAATTCCGGACGCTTTTCATCGAGAGCAGCTTTCAGTTGGTCTCATTGGTAGCAGTACTTGTTGAAATTAATCGTTTGGTCTTCCAAAAGGAGCTCATAATAGAGGATTCTCTTCCAATCCCACCGTATACATAACATCACCTTCTTTGGGTGAAGACCGGCCTTTGATGTGGCTGGTGGTGGTTCATTCCGCTTGCCCCACAGTCTCTTCCATTCCACATTATTGTACAGTATCCACTTCTCATCGCCTGTCACAATTTGTTTTAAAAACAGAACATTCTCATTACGTTTCAGTAGAGAATTGCATGCGGAAATACGGTCAAGAAGGTATTTTCCACTTAACTTACGTGGAACCCAAACATCAGAGTCATCAAAGCAGTGCACATAACCAGGCCAGTACACATGATTCTCACAGCTTGATTTGGAGAGTTAGAGCATGTCGGCTATCTCCCACGTGGCATAACGTTGACTCTTCTCGGTTCATGTCTTGATTTGATCGCGATCAACTTTAACTGGTCTTCCCGACCATGGAGCATCGTCCAGCGGGAAATCTCCAGCACAAAACTTTGAAAACCACTTTTGTTTTGACACGTTCGATCAGTCACAGCACCTTCTCCATACACTGCACAAATCTTCTTGTGGGTTTCAGTTGCGTTTTTACCTTTCTTGAAATAATAAAGCATAATATGCCCAAAATGTTGCTTGATTTTTTCTCGCATTTTCAGTATTAAAATGGCTACACAAAATACACCAGTTTTGATGAGTTTTTTTTTTTTTTAAATGCACTCCGAAATAACAGCTGTCGCAGTACAACCTAACAAAATTGTTTTGAATGAAGTTAAAGACCACTAAGCGCTACTAGAGCGACATCTCACGGAAAAAAATGAACGAACCTTTTGGCCAACCCTGTAGTTGTGAACTTTAAAACAGCCATATCCATGCCTAATTTTAATTGGAAAATGTATATTCACTGGGTTTTGTGAATCATCTTGCTGTAAATAGGGTTGTCCACCTAACTCCTAGAATTTGTCATGTGTTAGTAGGACAATACAGAATACAGCACAGAGACTTTTTTATGTGTTGTATTTATTCCTTTTCCATTTAAAGAGGAGTGATGGATTATAACATACGGAACAGGTGGTTTGTACAGTTTGATTAGGAGCAATGGGTTATGGCATAGACTTGCTTAATTTCCTCCTGTTTCATCCTCTTGAGTGGATATCTGTGGGTTTCACAACTTAAAGTGATAAGTTTTCTAGTGTGCTCATTAGTTTTGTTTGTTTTTTTTTTTTTAAAAAAAGATAATTTAAGCAGATTAAGAAAGGAGGAATTCTGGATGCAGAGCCTTCTGTAGTTTGATGGGGAATGCCTGCTTCCCAGGCTGAGATGCTGACTGGTGTCGTCTAACTTGAGTGATTCCTGTTACCTTGCCCCAGACTCTGAGTTCCCTGTGGCGTTAGGAATTTTCTCATCTTTACATCAGATTTTACCATGTTTTGGCTTTTAAGCAGAGATATGGTTCCACTTTGAAAGCTCTGGAAATAATTCTCAGGTTGCACATGTTTATCTCAGTTCTGACATCCAGATTGTTTGCCTGGAAATTAAATGATGGTGTTGTAAACTGTCGGTGGAATAATCAGTGGTGGAATCTTATGCTATCTAGTTCATGTAGTCTTGAATAATATAAATATCTAATATAATGTTACCTCACTTGAATTCCGTATGTTTTCACATAGATGAGGTTAGTATTGAAGTATACACAGAGCTATGGTAACTGCTATCAGGAGATCTCAATTACTAATCGCTGATTTCAGACAGTTAATTTATTTTCAGTGTCCACTAACATTACACAGCCTGCTTTCTTTCCCTCCCTCCCTCCCTCCCTCCTTCCCTTTCTTCCCTTTCTTCCTTCCATCCATCCATCCATCCATCCATCCATCCATCCATCCATCTTTCTTTCTTTCTTCTTACGCTTAACTGTTTAAGTAGGTACTGGATTGCATCCAAACGAGGCTTGGTACAGTCTCATCTAGAATATGGCTAGAATGAATACGTGATATTGTGCTTAAAAGCTATGCTGACTTTTCAGTAAATGGCTCCTTTAAGTATTTGGGACTAGCAAAGTTGAGGGACTTGGCCATATGGCTTCAGTGAGATTTAAGTAGCCTTTGTGGTGGTGACTGACCTCCTGCTTGTGGAGGTGAGTGGAGCCCCATTTTGCTGACTGGTGGAATCGATGTGGGCCCAGCTTAGAGCCTGTGAAATGATGGGCTCCTCTGCGACCTGTCCTGATTTTTAGTCTGACCACCAGCAGAGGCACAGCCAGCCAGCGTGTGCTCCCTTCTTTATCTGGCTAACTGCAGATCAGTTACTCCATCACTTTCTAGGGGGCAGGTGACTTTACGCAGCGTAGTTCACGTAACTGAATGCTTTGCAGAAATAAGCATAGGTAGGATGAGGCCTGTCCCCTTCAGGAGTGTAAAATCAGACCGTGAAGAGAAGGCACAGATAATTATAACCGTAGCTGGTAGTGCTCAGACGAGGGAGGGGCCTCCTTGGCTCCTGGGCCTGTTTGGAGCCTGTTTGGAGGCCCTGTGGGTGGGAATGGAAGCCGGGCTTCTGGTCCACATGTCTCAGCTGTTGGAATATTGAAGGAGGGCACCTGGAACTGGGAGGAAGATCATGCTTGTGCCTGCTTATTAGTATGTCCTGCTTTCTCTGCAGTTCCGAACGGAGCACCTTTTAAGCAGGTACTTGCATCTGTGTAATCAAAGAGAAGAAGGTAATTGCAGTACCCTCTTCCCAAGAAACAACTTACAAACAGACTGCTCCGAACACACGGCAGAGGCGGAATTAGGCCATGCCTCGCGTCCAGAGTCACCTGAATGTACCCCACACACTCCCAGCCGCGTCCCTGTGCTTTGAGTGGCCTTCCCCGAACGGCCCCTTCCTCATCCCCGCACCTTTCCAGTCTTGATTACAATCTTCCCAGAAAAGAGGATTTTTTCCTTCCGATTCCCACGTGTCCTTTTGGCTCACACTGGTACAGATCAACTCTTCCTAGCCAAACAGGGCAGCCTGACACGCGGCCTTCTTGGGCAGCGTGGAGATTTTTTGTGCAATGGACAGAGCACAGCAGCTGCGGATTCTGCGAGGTGGGCCCTGTCTCCCCAGATGAGTGTCCGGGCTTTAGGAAGAGCCAGCTGGGGTTTTCAGCCCTGGTCGAAACATGGGCTGATCTGGAAGGAGGAGCCGGTGGGGTGGGGGAGGGCTACAGGGGCGTTCAGTGGCTGCCCTGCGGCCCAGGCCACCTGTCCCTGCCCACCTGCCGACCCCTCCGCACACCGCCGTTGGGGTGATGGAGGGACTTGCTTGTTTCCGTCACGTGAGGGCGAGGAGGCAGCCTGTGTGTGAGCAGTGTCGGCACTGCTGAGCGCTGGGAAAGCCCGTTTCTTCTCTGAGGCAAGCCTGAAGTCCCGGAGCTGACTCCAGCCTGCCCGTCGGCAGAGGGCCGGGCGCCCAGGGCTGGGGAGAGCTTTGCCTCTCCCTCGTGGGGCAGCCTGTCTGCACCACTTTATTGATCTGGGCCTCCTAGAGTTATTGGGCACGAGAGACAGTGGGTTTGTTATCCTCATGGCAGTCTTACTGTTTTACAGGTCGTCAGTCCTCAACTTACTTCAGGACCCACGAAGTCAGATGGCCCCAGGGTGCCCAGTGGTGACCCGAGTCAGCTTGAGTTTCACCTCCTCAGGGAACCCTGAGTCCCCGTCGCACAGATGCCCCTCTGATCAGCTAGGTTCTAGCTGAAGGATTTCACGAGGCACACAGACCCAGCTTTGACCGGGGAACCACTCTTTGCATAAAGTAACAGATATTTTTCAAGATGCTCACAGTTACCATTTTCATAACTACTAACCCCTCAATACCAAAATGGAATTGTTTTGCAAACTTGGCTTTAGAACTTGTGGACGCAAATTGTAGAGGGTGCTTTCTGTCTGGGCAGACAGTAGAGTCCATAAGCTGGGAAATGCCGTTAGGTTCAGGAAGCAGCGGAGACCACGGGAGGGGGTGTGTTGATGCTGTCTGCTTCCCTGGGGACACCCCCAGGGTCCCTAGCACTGAATGGTGCTCCACGGTGGCCAGGCTCAGCAGGCCTGTCTCAAGAATTCGCAGGAAGACCAGTGGCGCTGGGATCTGTCCGGAAAGCTCGGAGGAGAGCGGTGCCCAGTAGGACCCGTGTCTCTCACGGTTATCACTCAGGTTGAGTGTAATTAGACACTTAACTCTAGAAATCAAAGGAAGACTGGACTTGCCTAGGAAGTGCGTACGTTGGGGCATGAGGAGTGGGTTGAAAAGTTATCCAGTAACTTACTTTTCTCACATGGATCCGTCTAACATTTGTGACTTCGTTAATTGAAGGTGGTGACAGGCTAAACTAAGCTGGGATTCCCCAGGGACAGACTAGAATTTCTGTAACCAGTCTAATGGAAACAAACCTGAAGAAAACAGAATATACCTCTCTTGTCCCTGCGCACTCCCGCCCACCAAAATCAAATAAAGCCGCTTTCGTAGTGAAGAATTGAGTTTTCACCCCAATTTTATGATGCAGTGACTTTCTGTGTTCCTGACGTGGGACTGTTTTTTTAAAAAATGTCTTAATCTAGTGCTTGGCCCCGGACCTCACGGCACAGGAGAGAAACCTGTGCTCCTGGGTCCCCACCAGAAGCTCCCTTCCTCACGGCCACGGGATTTCATCGGAAGAGGCCTCTCATTTACAGTGCTTCATATCTTGCTCTCGTATAAATAGCTACCACGTTCCCACTGGGAATTATTGCTGTTACATATTTTAGACACTTGACTGTCGTCTAAGTGGTTTATTTTATTCCCATGGCTACAAGGAAAGTACAGAAGGAGTTTCGTAATATGGCTGTGACCGGGGGCCAGGAGTTACGTTTTGAAAAGGGCTGAACAGTAAATTATACTCCTGCTTACTTGTGTTTGCGTCGACTTTCCCGTTTTGTTCAGAGTGAGCATTTGCTGTTCGAAGTTACTCACTGGAGATGGCATTAGAAGGACTGCTTCGGAGGCATCTGACCTTTTTGTTTTAATTCTGGCTGGTAATAAAAATATTTTGGTTCTGTTAATGAAGAGTTTTGGCACGCATGCAAGATAAATACCATCTATAAAGCAAAGTTTCGGATGCTTTGGGGTGTTTTCCGTGTAAGATACCTTTGTAGAAATAGGGCTTTCCTCTTCGTTTTACCTACTGGTCTGTTCATCAGAAACCATAACTTTATGGGATTTGCTTCTGAGAAATGAACTGAATGTACATTATTTTTCAGAAAGCTTTGTGAATTTACCACGTACGTTTTGGAACACAAACATAAGATTGAGCTTAGCTTCCAGTGAGCAGACTTCCAGTTTTCCCTAAATACGTGTTTCACGTGTAGCTCTGAGTTGTCGAAGCTGCTGCTGGTGTGTCCCAGTCACTGTGGAGCTGTCTCTGGTTGGGCCTCCTGGCCCTGGTGTCCCCTTCTGCGCCTGTGGCCTGGCCGCGGCCCACCTTCCTGGGGCAGCGGGCTCCAGTGGAGCCAGGCTCCAGCTCTGCGCTGAGTCGTTTCCCAAAGCATCCCAGAGCCAAACCGGTGGGCTTGGTGTGGAAAACAGCTCATGACATCCACGTACGTGCTGTGAGCCAGGAGGGCACCGGGCGCTGTGCTCAAGTCCACTTTGAAGTGTAGGTTCTGAGGGGAAAACACAGCTCTCAGCCTGTTAGGAACCCCAACTGGAGTAAGGATGAAACTTGCTGGGGAGTTAAGATAGTTGAAGAAACTTGATTCAAAGTAAAATGTAACTGGCTTCACGCATCTTCCTTGTCTTCTGGTTTTCCATAAGACTGAAAGGATGATGGAACAGGAGTTTGTCCTCTCCAGGAGGTGGAAGCTAGTCTTTCCTTGGAAGAAACCTGAGCAGCCCCTTATAAGGCCCAAACCCAAATTTGGCTGCCGATCCAAAGGGATCCCTTCCCGCCCTTAGAAGCCACCGACCCACAGCGGCTCCCCCAGAGGAGCCGTTGGGGCGAGGGTGTCCCCATCCTGGGCCGTTCTCCCAGCTACTCCTGTGGCCGCACGTCCTGGGCCCCACCAGGCAGAATGGGTCCACACCCCCACCTCACCTTCCTGGTCCTGGGTCATCAGGCATCTAGGGTTTCCCTTTTAAGTGGCTCAGATTGCTTTGAAAGTACTCTGAATAATTGGGGGTTACAATGGACCAGTTGCTTTCTTCTCTATTTAGCATGCCAAGTGGACGTTTAGAGCTCCATGTTCTCGGGGTATGAAAATACCTTTATGAGTATTGATTTGGGTTGAACACAGGTTAAGTGTCACCATGCTAGAAAAGTTAATGCCATCTCTACCCGCGTGCGCACACACACTCAGGATGCACTGTGTACATCGTGTGAGTATGGAGTAGAATATTTTATTTTCCTTGATGGAATATTTCACACTGTAGCCTCTCTATGTCTAGTTACAGACCTTTAGGATATTAGAATTTTCTTTCAAGTCCTTTTATGATGATTTAACTCCTTTTGCAGGGACAGGGTGGTTAAGCAGTGTGAATGCAGTAACGTAGGCACCGGCACTGTTTGTGTGAGCGATGTCACCTTCTAGTGCTTCATAAAGGCTGTACCTTCACATGGTTGGTCTTTAGGGAGAAGTCAAGTCAGTCTGCATTTCTGCTGTGGCTCACAAATAAAGAGCCTTCGTGATCTCGGACGAATCCCAAATGGACGTTTTCCCATACCTCAGAACCACAGTGCAGGCTTTCACAGGTGAGAGGCCTGGCGGCAGGACTTGAAAGGGAAAAGGTGTGACAACCTGGTTGGAGGTGTATTTCTGGACTTGCCGGGAGAGTGCTTCCACCATCTCTCCTCGTGAGCATGAAATTATCCAGCAGTCGAAAAGGAAGATGCAGTTTAGGCACGAGTTACGTCAAGTGATTATTTCTTTTCAGGGAGACGCTAAATAATGTGTCCGAGAGCTGCCCGTGCCCTTGGATGCGTATATCTGATCCCGGAGCAATGGACCTTTGCTAGAAACAATGGAGAGAAAGTGGGCAGTTGGTTTGCAGCTGGGTTCTTTGTCTGCTTAATCACGGTGCGTCTCCGCCTTTAGCCAGCTGGCCGTGTCCACCTTCTGCATGCACCAGGTCCTCGCCGCACTTAGTTAATATGCGATTCTCTCAACATCGCAGCACCCCCCGAGGAGCAACAGGTGCCGGCACGGGTGTTGTCTGTCCACATGAAAGGGCCTGGCCACTGTGATTGCTCTTCTCTTTGATCTCCCTGTAGAAGGTCGGCTTGTCTGCCTAGAGATTCCTCTGAAGGGCAGTTTAAAAGTTGGATTTGAGCAACATCAAGTGAAATGTCTTCACATCTCATGCCGTGAGAGGCTCTTTGGTGTAGCTCATGGCTGGATGCAAGGAAAGATATTAACCCTTCCTTTGACATCAACTGGCTTGCAAGCTGAGATTTCCATCTGCCTCTCTCCTTTGCATTTAGGAAAAATAACCGGAACATGTTTGTGCACATAAAGCTCCCGAGCCCTAGAAGGTGAACTCGTTGCACCGTTAAAGATTCATTTGAGACTCAGTTACCTTCACGTTGTTCGTGCATGTAAGGTTGAATGCAGTTGGATGGGCGAGACACTTAGAACTGACGGAAAAAGAGGACAGAAGGAAGATTTTCACGGGCAGAGCCGAGACGCTTTTCTCAAGGTGTTGTGGTCAATAAAAGAATCCATGTTTAATGGTGGCTGGTAAGGGCTACTTAGATACCAATTACTGGGTGAAGTGCTATCAGCAGGTGAAGTCATTTTGTGAATTATTTCACGGCACCAACATGCTCACGCTGGGGGTGGGGGCAGAAAAAAACCAGATTGCTTCTGATGCTGTTTGTTTAAACAAAATGACTCACTTTAAATATCGTTGCTTTATTTTGTAAATACTTCAGGCAAGTGCATTGCTGTCCAGAAATACACATTTATACTTGTGTTTGATGAGGTTTGAAATCTCAAACCTCATCAGTATCAGTATGATCAGTTTGTGGCTGCTATTTCCCATCCATGTTTCCAGGTTCTATATTTTGTTTCTTAACTTTTTCGGTTAGGACCAGTCTGACTTTTTATAACCAATAAATATCCCCACTTTTTAGGAATTTGTAGCTGAGCTGTAACGACACGGCCCAAGATTTATGGGGTCCCATTTAAGGGGTAGGCAGTGATTTTTTTTTTTTTTTTTTGAACAACAGGGACGAGAGTTTAGCTCTCTGTTCTCATAAACTGTGCTGAAGAGCCAAATGATAGTTTGTTGACTGAATATGTCAGGCATCCTGCCACATGTGGTTCAGATGATGAGACAGAGGAATGAAAGATTCAGGGCAGGGACAGTTCTGACAGATGTCAGCTTCTACAAGTTTTACAGTTTCAGGGTTATTTACATTTATAACCATGATGGCTTACATGTGCATATGGTTTTATAATTTTTTGAGATTATGAAAGGTATACATGATCAGTGCCGAAAATAAAAAGGGAAAAAGAAAGCCATTGATATCCGCCTCGCAGATATAACTGATGTTTATATTTTATCAGTCCCGCTGGTTTCTTTTTCAGGCATACAGTATACAAGCTGTAATACAATGTGGATCACGTTGCACATAATGTAGTGTGATGTGCCTCTTCAAACAACATATGTATTATTCCACATCATTAGGTATTACTTTTACTGGGTACGTAGTAGCCTGTCCTACAGATGTTATCATAATTTATTTAACACCATTTAATACCCTGTGATCAGTTGTTCAGGTTACCGTCACTTCTAACTGTGCCAGATTTTGCTGCTGTGGCGTCTTCGGAGTCAGTTGCATGTGGGCTGCTTTAGGGTTAAAGCACTTTCCAATGGCGCCTCGCATTTGATTGGCGCGGTGGCCCCCAGAGGCAGGGAGGCCACCGTGTCACAAACGAAGAGACTGAGGCTCAGAAGGATTAAAGTGAGTGTTTTAAGACGTCACCCTTCAGTATAAGACACAGACAAATGCCAGAGGATTCTGGAGGCAGCGTGACGGAAGACCGGGCTGTTTTTTCACCTCAGTGGCAGTGATTCCTTCATTTTTTCAACAGACGTCTTAAGCGCTGAGCGTCCGTCAGGCTTGGTGAATGAGACAGACCCTCGTGCACTGCTGCGTGAGGAAACCAGGTTGCTTCTTAGGTAATATGGGGAGTATCTGTGCTCATGTTGGGGGTCGGAGGAAAGGCTTGTTCGCCCAGCCACAGCAGAGAGCAAGCTCAGAGGATTGTCTTTGTTCTGGGAGTGACAGGGTGCTTTAACAGTCAAGTTAAGGGTCGTCTCCTTTCATGGTGGTTGGTCCCATGTCTCATGCTGCTGAGAGAACTGGACTTGTCGCCGAGAAGTGTTTAGGTACAGTGGAACAAGTGAAGGCAGAGGAAAGCGTCATTTAAATATAGCCCTTTGAAAAAATTGCTTAACTCTGACACCTAGAAGTATTTGCTGAACAAAATGTTATGTGAGGGCTTCCCTGGTGGCACAGTGGTTGAGAGTTCGCCTGCCAATGCAGGGGACACGGGTTCGTGCCCCGGTCCGGGAAGATCCCACATGCCGCAGAGCGGCTGGGCCCATGAGCCATGGCCGCTGAGCCTGCGCGCCCGGAGCCTGTGCTCTGCAACAGGAGAGGCCACAACAGTGAGAGGCCCGCGTACCGCAAAAAAAAAAAAAAAAAAAAAAAATGTTATGTGAATCAAGACAAGATGCCATTTTTCACAATTAAATTGGAAAAAACGTAAATAAAAATGTGCAGTGTGTTCAGGGATGGGCTGAAACTGGTATATTTTCATATGATGCTGCTATACTGTGAATTGCTGTCCATCCTGTGACCATATGCGTGCAGATGTAAAAAATGTTAAAATTCTTTGATTCAGGAATCTCACTCAGAAAATGTATTTTCTAGAGAAAACACAAAATAGAGAAGAAGCTATATACATTGCAGAGTCACTTATCATGGTGCAAAATAGAAACAAGCCTAAACATCCAACAGGAGTGAAATAGTTTAGGAAACAACGCTCCATCTGTGTCACCAAACACAGTCAGTGTCCAAATACCTGCGAAACTGTCGGCATGGTAATTAAATGAAGAAGCAAATTAAGACACTAAATGGCATGTACATTACAGCTACAATTATGTAATGCGGAAAAAATGCTTGACAAGAATACTCGAAAGTGGCAATAATGTTGCCTTAGTGGTGAAGATCAAAGTAGTTCCTGTTTTCCTTGTCTGTGTTTTAAATTTTTATATAATACAGTTATATTACTTTTTAAGACTAATGTCTTTGTTTTATAAAAATGGCATATACTTCTCTTTAAACACTAAGCGATACAAGAAAGCAAAATAAAAGATGACACATCACCTCCTATCCTCCATCTCCGAAAACAAGCAGTCTGACATTTGTTGAATGTCCTTCCAGAAATCACTTTTTGCATCTATTAAAAGAGAGAGTAGCGGGTACCCAGATATTAAAGGGCAAATAATTTTAAATCAAAATGGGTTTGTCTAATATAGCGTCAGTAAATACCATCTGTGAAGAGCTAGATAGTAACTATTTTGGGCTTTGCCGTCTGTAGTCTGTCTCAGCTCCTCTCCTCTGCCATTGTTGAAAGGCAGCTACAGACGATATATAAGTAACGAGTGTGGCTGTGTCCCAGTAAAGCTTTCTTGCTCTTCATTCTTTGTTTAGATCCATGTTTCCACCTGGCATCATTTCCTTCTGCCTGAGGATGTCTGTAAACCTTTCTCATAGTGGCAGTCTGCTGGAGGTGAATTCTTGGAGCGTTTATATGTCCAAAAATTCTTCATTGCTCATTGACATTGAAAGATATTTTCACTGGGTATAGAATTCTAGACTGACAGGTTTTTTTCCTGTCTACTTCATAGATTTTGCTCCACTGTCTTCTTGTCTGTATTGTTTCCAATAAGAATTCTGCTGTCATTCTTACTTTTTCATTCCTTTCTATGTAAATGTGTCTTTTTTCCTCTGGCTACGTATAAGACTCTTTCTCAAAGTTTTCGAGAAATTTGGTTATGATGAGTCTTGGTGTAGTTTCCTTCATGTTTCTTGAACTTGGTTTCATTGAACATCTTGGATCTGTGCGTTCATAGTTTGCGTTAAATTTGCAAATATTTTGGCCGTTATTTCTTCAAATATGTTTTCTCTTTTCCTCCCTTTCAGAAACTCCAGTTATACCTATATAAGGTTGCTTGGAATTGTCCCACAGCTCACTAATGCTCCTTCTTTTCTTCCTTCCTTTTTGGATCCATTTTGGACAGTTGCTGTAAGTATGTGTTCAGGTTCACTAATCTTTTCTTCTGGAGTGTCTAATCTGCTGTTATTCCCATCCAGTGTGTTTTTCATTTTAGATTTTGTAGTTTTCATCCCTGGACGTTCGATTTATGTCTTTATTTCCATATTCTACAGTTCTAACTAGCTTTCTGAACATCTGAAAAAGTTAGGATGACTGTTTTTGTGTTCTTGTCTAATTCTGACGTCTGAGTTCGTTCTGGGTTGTTTGCAAGTGGTTGTTTCTTATCGTAAAGGGTCATATTTTCCTGCCTTTTTCATGCCTGGTAATCGTCGGTGGGATGCCTGGCGTTGTGAGTTTTAACTTGTTGGGTGCACGGTGCTTTTGCCTTCTAATGAATATTCTTGAGCTGTGTTCTGAAATGCAGTTAACTTTCTTGAAATAACCTGATTCCTTTGGGTCTTGCTTTTACAATTTATTGGGTAGAATCAGAGCAGTGTTCATCCTGGGGCTGATTATTCTCCCCCGAGGCAAGACCTGAGTGCTGTCCCTGATGCTCCGTGAATTAGGAGGTTTTCCGTGTGCCTGTTGGGAAAAGGTGTATCTCCGGCCCTGTAGAAGCATCTTGACTGTTCCCACATCTTTCCTCAGTGTGGTGTAGTTTCCTCACGTGAATGTGCCGGCAGTACTCTGTGGATACTCGAGGAGGACCACCAGAGTCCTTTTTCTGTGCTGCGTCCTCTTCTATCCTGCAAACTTTGCCTGCCCTGGTCTCCTGGGTCCACAGCTGCATCTCTTCAGTGAGGGAAGCATTCTCTGCCTGCGTACCCTGCTGGGTGCCGTGACCTGGAAATGCTCAAGTAAGCTAGGGCCGTCGTGGCATTCACTACGTTTCACCACGTTTGTTTCCCATCTGTCATAGGTCACTCTGCTTGACTATCCAGTGTCTTAAACTGTTGTTTCATATACTTTGTCTACTTTTTCTTTTTTGTTTGCTTTAGGTGGGGAAATAAATCTTGTCCCTGTTACTCCTTCTGTCTTGCTTAGAAACAGAAGTGCTTAGGTGTTGGGGTTTTTTTAAATTATTTTTAAGTGAATAATTTAAATTTAAGATATTACAGTGTCAAGTAATTGGTTTCCCCTAAACTGCCTGATGATTATTGAACTTTTGCTTTATTTCCAAATGTTTCTCATCGTGTAAACTGGAGCATACATGAAAAGAAGGTACATGAAGACACGACCTGCATATCTCAGCGAAAAGAATAAAAAAGCTTCTTACAAATGGGTCGCAAGGAAACCCTGGTGTATACGGCAACAAGGTTGATATGGCGAGTAGACATGCATTCTCTGTGCCCAGCACTGTGAAGAAGTAAATTTGGTTTTCTGAGTTATCCTTTTATCTTCTTTGTTTTCTTTAAGTAGGCTAGGGTTTGTAAGGTTCATCTATGAAGTAAAAAGTTTATCATCACAGCATTTTGCCCCATGGTTCAGTTTCCTGCAGTAGGGAAACCCCAGAAGTGCACATTGTCTTTTCACTGGAGTCCAGGTTGGGGCGTTGGCTTCCTCACCTTGGATAGAAACCCTCTCGGGGTTGTTGACGACGGGGTGCGTCAACGCCTCACCAGCACAGATGCCAGCGCCCGGTAGGCACTTGATAAACGCTGGCTTTTAGGGGATTGTCCTTGCTCATGTCATTGAAAATGGGCCTCTGTGTCAGTTAGGCTCGTAGCCCACCTTGGAGTGGATCCCACCTTCGCAGTATCTCTAGGCAACCGTTGCTGGAAGCGGGCCTTAATGATTTCTCCGTTTGCGAGTCACACTTCCTGTTGATTTTCCTTTTCCTTGGCTTCTCTGACTACGGTCTCTCAATATAGTTTTGAGTAGAAGTTGTGATGATGGGCAGTCTTGTCTTGTTCCTAAATTTAAAGGAAAAGCTTTCAGCATTGTACTAATGGTTTACTGTGAGTTCTATAGATTGTTTTGTGGATGTCCATTTCCCTCCAGAATGAAAGTCGTTTTTGAGATTACAACGTTTTGTCTTCCGTGAGGCCATGTTCACATTTGTACTTGTAAGGACATATTTAGGAAATACCTGTGAGCAAGACAAATCAGATAATCTTCTGAGTAAATCAGATGTTACACAGCTGAACAGTGGTCTACAGTTAATCACATGCAAGTTGGCAGTTAGGTTTTCCGCTCGTTAGGTGAACGCTGAAAGTTGTGCTTTCTAATTAAGGCCGAGCTTGAATTGCCGGGAGCAGCCACACGTGACTTGTCTAAATCCGAGGGCGTATAAGCCTGTAGGGTTTTCTAAGAGTTGGTTCTCTAAATAAAAGTGTTTTTGTTTCTCACACATTTTACATTTTCAATGACCTGCACGCCTTGTCACTAATTAGCGTGTTGTGATAGGTAATGTAATGTATATCTGCAAACTCCACTGGGTATAAGTGGAGTTCTCACCTCTTAATTAGTTCCTTGAACACTGTTCTTGTCATTCCCAGGGAGGCCTAGTGTCCCTTGAACAGAAAACTGCTGAGAAATGGGCACGGAACGTGTCTTATGAGCCTGTGGTGTAGATGGGCCTGCAGTGTCCTGTGACTGCAGGGCCCTTGACAAAGTGGAGTGCCTTGTGCAGTGGGCTCTGCCTCTTTGCTGGAATTCTTACATCCATGGTAACTGAGGTATCTTGAGATCATGGTTCCTCACAGGTGGTCTTTCCGAATGTCCGTGTACGTGCTCAGTACAGACCGGTTTCTTTTTTCCTTTCCGGCTGAATGAATCAGCAGGGCTGGGACTAAGTGAGGCAGGAGACCCAGCCTGGGGGCAACGTTTAAGGAAGTGCTCACTCTCAGGTTTGTGCAAGTGTTATGTACTGGATTGTGTCCCCCACAGTTCATACGTTGGGGCTCAGCCCTTAGGTACTGTCTGTATTTGGAGGTACGGACTGTATTTGGAACTGTATTTTGAAGGTACGGACTGTATTTGGAATTGAGGCCTATAGAAAGGATGAAAGTAAAACAAGACTGATAGGGTGGGCTTTGATCCACTCTGACTGGTGTCTTCTTAGAACAGAAGATACGGACACAGAGATGCCAGAGGTGCTCGTGCATCCAGAGGGGTGCCTGTGAGAAGAGGCAGCGAGAAGGTGGCCATCTGCAAGCCAAGGAGAGGGGCCTCAGAACAAAGCAGACCCTGCTGACCCCTTGAACTTGCACATCCGACCTCCAGCTCTGTGAGGAGAAGAAGATAAGTTTTTGTTGTTAAGCTGCCCAGCGTGTGGTGTTTCCTTATGGCAATCCTAGCAAACCAATACGGCAGGTGCCAGCACTGCACCGCACAGCCCTGGAAGTGACTGCCTCCTCAGATTAGTCCTCAGCACGGCTCCTAGCTCACCCCAGGCTCTGGGCCTGTATTTTAGATGGACACACATTTTCTTAGTCGAGCAGAAGGTGATGGACGGGGTGGTTGTTGAAGAGCAGTGTGGGCCCAGCAGTCTCTCCTTCACGCACTCACGGAACGTTCTGCTAACTGCATCTAAGTCTCTGAGACGCAGCAGTGTCTGATGGGTTTAGACTAAGCCTGCAGCTCAGCCTCTTCCCTGAAGAGCCAAGAGGCTGCTTCTCTGTGAGAGTCCCCAGCGGACTAAAGAACCACCATTAACACCAGGTTCACGTCTCCCATGGCACATTCCTTCCAGGATGAAATGCTTAAAGATATATTGGATGTAAATTTCCTGTTAAGAGAAGATGAAAGACCTCAGAATAAAAGGTCCAAGAGAATACCCAAGAACCAAGAGAAGGGAAAACTGACATCTAGGTGTATCACAGTGCCATTTAAGCACATCAAAGGGAAAGTTCTAAAATACTACAGGAAGCGAAAAGGAGAACACGTGTAAAGGAGCAGTGATCATACTGACCTCAGATTTTTCAACAGCAACACCAACTATAAAAAGACAATGGAGGACTGTTTCAATGTGTTAAAGGAAAACAACTTAGAGAACACAGAATTTCATACCCAGCTCAAATTTTAAAATAAGAGGGCTTGATAAACATATTCTCTTTATACAGGCCTCAACATAATGACGACAGTAGATGTGAAGGAACTAAACTTACCAGTAAAAAAGACAAAGGTTGATAGATTGAATATAACTCTATATACCACTCATGAGGGGTATATAAAACGTTCAGACTTTAAGAGGAAGTGGGTGGAATGAGCATACTAGGAAAATACCAACCCAAAGAAAACTGGGTTAGCCATATTCATGTATAAAATAGACTCTAACAGAAACTATTGTTAGCGATAGAAGGGTCACTACATAATCAATAAAACACAGTGTATTAACGTAAACAAAATATAATGGCATATAAGTGAAAGTTAAAATATAACAGTAATTTTGGATCTTAAGAACACATAGTGGTGAAGTTTCTGTTTTAAGAAATTAGGGGAAAAAAACACCTTAAAGCAAAGAAAAGATAAAATCACAGTAGAAATTAGCAAAATACAAAACAAAAATACAATAAGGATAAAGCCGTAAGTTGGTTCTTTAAAATAAAAGAGTTGGTTAAAGAAAGGTGAGATACATGTGAATAATATTATTAAGGAAAATGAAAAGTACAAAAAAATTAGAGATTAAAAAGTTAATAAAACATGATGTCTGTAGGTATATAGTTTTGAAAACCTGGACAAGATGCACATAACTTCAAAAAAATCATAGCTTAAATAAGCGAAACGCTTGAATAATTCTGTAACTTCAAAAGCCATAAAAGCAGTGGTTGAAATCTTCCCATAAAGAAAACCCCCCCGACTCAGTTTTAATAGTTGATTTCTTCTGTTTCTGAAACACATCCCAATTTCACATTAACTTTTCCAGAAAATAGAGAAGATGAGGCATACTCTCTATCCCGCTCATTCTGTGAGGCCGCCATAGCCTTGATGCGGGATTCAGATAGACATACCCTGACCGTTGCAAGTCTGTTTCACTCGTTAAAATAGATGAAAAGTATTCTAAATACAGTAGCAAATTAAACCTGACACCGTAGAGGGAAGATAGGTTTACTTCAGGTGAGCAAGAAGCATCATGTTAGAGAGCTCCTGGATCTCTGGTAGCCGTTTAGAGAGACGTTGAGCAGCGCTAGTGATTTAGGGAAATGTCACATCAGGGACGTTCCATGATGGGCACCTTCAGTGGACCGAGACCAAGGAGTCTGACCGTGCCAGCTAGTGGGAAGAGGCGGAGGATCATCGCATATTGCCCACGGGAGCGCCAGTGTGAGGGCCTTGGGCGAGAATTTAGCACTGTGTACTGCAGCTGAATGTTCCCCTAGGTATATACCCACCAAGAGAAATTTTGCAGAAATACAAGACATACCAAAGAATGTTTTCTGCAGTGCTGTTCACAATATCAAAAAATGTGGAAGCAATTCACATGCCTATCAACAGCAGGGATACTGTGTGATACTGAGCAAACTGTGCTCTGGTAAACAACAGAATATTATACCATAGTTGCGGCACTTGATCTACAGTGATGTGCAACAGTACAGATGAGTGTCAGCAATGTAACTGTAAAACGTTACTCCGCAGGATCACATCTTGTCTAATTTTTTTCATAAAATGAAATACAGCTGAAATCTAAAATACATTTTGGAAAATCATATAGATGGAATAAGGCTGTTTTTAAAAGAAAGCCAAGTGAGTAATGAACGTAGTAATCAGGAGGAAGATGACCTCAGCAAATAGATTGGGGCCTGTGGGGCTTATGTGGATGGGTGTGAGTTCTAGCTTTTGTTTAGGTGATGGGTTCATAGTTATTTCATTCAGAGTATGACATGGTCCCATGATGAGTGTGTTAGGAACCAAGGATTATGATTATAGATACATTTCTGTGTGCCAGACTTCCAAAAGCACAACACATACACATATTGTGTTAGGGTTCTCCAGAGAGAGAGATACATATATATAGATATATAGATATAAAGTTATATATATGATGATATATATATAATTATGTATATATACAATTATATACGTGTATGAGATACATGTATGTATGAGATATGTGTGTATGTGTATACACACATCATACTCATCACCCCAAATCCGTGGTTTACATTATGGTTAACTCTTGGTGAACCTATATGTTTGGACAAATGTATAATGATCTATATCCACCATACAGAGTTGTTTGAGTGCCCTAAAAATCCTCCATGCTCCCCCATTTATCCATTCCTATCTCAAAACCCCTGGAGTCCACTGTCTTTTTACTGCCTCCATAGTTCTGCCTTTCCAATAAGTCGTATAGTTGAATCGTATAATACGTAGCCTTTTCAGATTGATTTCTTCACTTAGTAACATGCATTCAAGTTTACTCCGTGTCTTCTCGTGATATGATAGCTCATTTCTTTTTGGTGCTGAATAATATTCCGTTATCCAAGTGTACCAGTTTATATATCCTTTCTCCTACTAAAGAATCTTGGTTGCTTCCAGGTTTGGGCAGTTATGAATAGAGCTGCTGTAAACATCCGTGTGCAAGTTTTTGCATGGATATAAGCTTTCATCTCCTTTGGGCAATTACCAAAGAATGTGACTGCTGATTGTATGGTAAGAGTGTGTTCAGTTTTGTAAGGAAAACTGCCAGACTGTGTCCCAAGGTGGCTGTACTGTTTTGCATTCCCAACGGCAATGAGTGAGAGTTCCCGTTGCTCCACATTCTCACTGGTATCTGGTTTTTGTCAGTGTTCAGGATTTTGGCCATTTCTAGTAGGTGTGTAGTGGTGTCTCATTATTTTAATTTGCATTTCCTTGATGACATATGATAAGGAGCATCTTTTCATATGCTTATTTTGCTTATTTTCCGTCTGTTTGTCTTCTTTGGGAAGGTGTCTCTTCAGGTCTTTGGCCTGTTTTTTAATCAGGTTTCTTTGTTTTCTTACTATTGAGTTTTAAGAGTTCTTTATATATTTTAGATCAGTCCTTTAGCAAATGTCTATTGCAAATGTTTTCTTAGTCTGTGGATTGTCTTGTTTTGTTGACATTATCTTTCTCAGAGCAGAAATTTTTAATTTACGGAAGATCAGTTTATCAGTTATTTCTTTCACAAGATTGTGCCTTTGGTGTTTTATCTAAAAGGTCATCACCATACCCAAGGTTATCTAGGTTTTCTCCATTATATAGTTTTATGATTTACATTTAGGTCTAAGATCCATTTGGAGTTAATTTTTGAGAAGGGCATAAGGTCTGTGTCTGGATTTTTTTTTTTTTTTGCAAGTGGATGTTCAGCTGTTCCAGTACCATCTGTTGAAAAGACAGTCTTTTCTTCATTGTACTGCCTTTGTTCCTTTGTTAAAGATTGATTGACTATACTTATGTGAGACTATTTCTGGGTACTGTATCCTGTTCCGTTAATCTATTTGTCTACTTTTTCACCAATACCACACTTTTTTAAAAAATGAATTAATTAATTTATGTTTGGCTGCCTCGGGTCTTTGTTGCTGCGCACAGGCTTTCTCTAGTTGCGGCGAGCGGGGGCTACTCTGTGTTGTGGTGCGCGGGCTTCTCATTGCGGTGGCTTCTCTCATTGCGGAGCACAGGCTCTAGGCACGCGGGCTTCAGTAGTTATAGCACGCGGGCTCAGTAGTTGTGACACGCGGGCTCTAGAGCGCAGGCTCAGTAGTTGTGGTGCATGAGCTTAGTTCCTCCGCGGTATGTGGGATCTTCCCGGACCAGAGCTCAAACCCGTGTCCCCTGCACTGGCAGGTGGATTCTTAACCACTGTGCCACCAGGGAAGCCCCTTTTTCCATAGATAGATAGATAGATAGATAGATATGTGTGTGTGTGTATATATATATATATATATATATATATATATACACACACACACACACACACACACAGACACACACATATATATACACACACACACAGCAGGTTCTTATTAGTCATCCATTTTATACATATTAGTGTATACATGTCAATCCCAATCTCCCAATTCATCCCACCACCACACACACCCCCCACCTTTCCCCCCTTGGTGTCCATACGTTTGTTCTCTACATCTGTGTCTCTATTTCTGCCTTGCAAACCGGTTCATCTGTACCATTTTTCGAGATTCCACATATATGCATTAATATATGGTATTTGTTTTTCTCTTTCTGACTTACTTCACTCTGTATAACAGTCTCTAGGCAACCCAAATGCTCGTCGACAGACAAATGGGTAAAGAAGATGTAGTACATATATACAGTGGAATATTACTCAGCCATAAAAAGGAACGAAATTGGGTCATTTGTAGAGACGTGGTTGGACCTAGAGCATACCACACTATCTTGATTACCATGGCAGTATAGTTAAGTCTTGAAGTTGGACAGCGTTAAGTCCTCCAACTTGGTTTTTCTCCTTCAGTGTTGTGTTGGCTATTCTGGGTCTTTTGCCCCTCTGTATAAACCGTAGCATCAGTTTATTGATAACCACAAAATAGCTTGCTGGTATTTTGATTGGGACTGCACTGATTCTCTAGATCACTTTGGGAAGAACTAACATCTTGACAGTATTGAGTCTTCCTATCCATAAGCATAGAATATCTGTCCATTTATTTAGTTCATTGATTTTGTTTATCAGTTTTGTAGTTTCCCTTGTATAGATCTTGTACAGGTATTGTTAGATTTATACCTAAGTGTTTCATGTGGGGGCTGCTAATGTAAATGTATTGTGGTTTTAAGTTTAAATGTCACTTGTTTATAGCTGGCAGTTTGGAAAGCGGTTGCCTTGTGTATATTCACCTTGTATCCTGCAGTCTTGCAATAATTAGTTCCAGGGAGTTTCTTGGTCAGTTGGTTTGGATAGTCTACGTAGACGATCGTGTCATCTATGAAAAGACCAGTTTCATGTCTTGCTTATCAATCTGCATACCTTGTATTTCCTCCTCTTGTCTTCCTACGTTAGCTGGCACTTCCTGTTCAGGGCTGAGAAGGAATGGTCAGAGGGGGTTCTTGCCTTATTCCTAGTGCCTTTTTCTTAGTGGGAAAGTTTCAGGTTTCTCGCCATTATGTATGATATTAGCTGTAGACTTTTTTTGTAGATACTCTTTATCAAATTGAGGGAAGTTCTTCTCTATGCCTCGTTTACTGAGCATTTTTATCATGAATCGGTGTTGGATTTTTTCATGCTTTTTCTGCATCAGTTATGACCATGTGATTTTTGTTTTTCAGCATGTTGATTTAATGGATTACATTAGTTTTCAGATGTTGAAGCCAGCCTTGCATACCTGGTATAAATCCCACTTGGTTTTGGTGTATAAATATTTTTTAATACATTATTGGTTTTGATTTGCTAATATTTTCTTGTGGATTTTTACATCTGTGTTCATGGACAGTATCGGTCTGTAGTTTTCTTTTCTTGTAATGTCTTTGTCTGGTTTTGGTATTTAGGTAATACTGGACTCATAGAATGAATTAGGAAGTATTCCCTCTGCCTTTATCCTCTGAAAGAGATGATAGAGTTTTGGTATAATTTTTCCCTTAAATGTTCGGTAGAATTCACCAGTGAATCTATCTGGGCCTGGTGCTTTCTGTTTTGGAAAATTAATGATTTATTGATGAAATTTCTTTACAAGATACAGGCCTTTTCACATTGTCTGTTTCTTCTTGTGTGAGTTTTGGCAGATTGTGTCCTTCAAAGAATTGGTCCATTTCATCTAGGTTATCACATTGTGGACGTAGAGTTGTTCATAATATTCCTTTATCATTTTAATGTCCATGGGATCTATAGTGATGCCCCGTCTCTCACTTCTGAAATAAGTAATTTGTGCCCTCTATCTTTAATTCTTAGCTTGGCTGGAGGCTTATCAGTTTTATTGATCTTTGCCAAGAACCAGCTTTTGATGTTGTTCATTTCTCTCGATTTGTGCTATTATTCTTCTGTTTACTTTGGTTTTAATTTGCTGTTATTTTTCTAGTTTCCTAAGGTGTAAACTTACATTATTGGTTTTAGATCTCTCTTCTTTTCTAATGTATGCGTTCATTGGTATAAATTTCCCCCAAGCACTGCTTTCACTGCATCCAACAAATTTTGGTAAGTTGTGTTTCATTTTCATATAGTTCAAAATGTTTTAAAATTGGGCTTCCCTGGTGGCGCAGTGGTTGAGAGTCCATGCAGGGGACACAGGTTGGTGCCCTGGTCCAGGAAGATCCCACATGCCGCGGAGCGGCTGGGCCCGTGAGCCATGGCCGCTGAGCCTGCGCGTCCGGAGCCTGTGCTCCGCAACCGGAGAGGCCACAACGGTGAGAGGCCCACGTAACGCAAAAAAAAAAAAAAAATTAAAATTTATCTTGAAATCTCTTCTTTGACCCATGTATTAGTTAGAAGTGTGTTTACTCTTCAAATATTTGGGGGGTTTTCAGTTTTCCTTCTGTTATTGATTTCTAGTTTAATTCCATTATAGTCTGAGAACTGACATTGTATGATTTCTATTTTAAATTTGTTAAGGTGTGTTTTATGGCTCAGAATGTGATCTGTCTTGGTGAGTGTTCCATGGGAGTTTGTGAAGAATGTGTATTCTGCTGTTGTTGGATAAAGTAGTCTCTAAATGTCAATTATCACCAGCTGAGTGGTAGTGTTGTGTTAAACTATATCCTTACTGATATTCTCCAGGAGTGAAATTACCATTGGATATGTGTTCAGCTTTAGTAGGTACTGCCAATCATTTTCCCAAAAAATTGTAACATAAAGATAGGAGAATTCTTTTCTGTGCCAGTATTTGGTGTTGTCAGTATTTTTTAGTTTTAGCTATTTTATTGCTGTGCAAGAGTATCCTGTGGTTTTAATTTTTCTCATGAGTAATGATATTGAGCATCTTTTCATAAGCCTATTGATCATTCTTATATAATCTTTTTTACCTGTCTAAAAAACCCTTGCGTACTCTAAGATCCTGTGGTTTTTTTCAATATTTTGGTACTGTCTTTCATGCCTCGGCCTGTAACCCATGTAAAATTTACGTTTGAATATGATGTGATATAGGGAGTCAAATTTCCTTTTTTTCCCTATATGTTTATCCAGTGGTTCCACCAACTTTCTTTTTCCCATTAAATTGCCTATAGGTGCTTTTGTCAAAAATCAATTGATGCTGTATGTGTATGTTTATTTCTGGATTCTCTCTTCTGTTTCCTTGATCCTTGTAGTCCTACACGGGTAGTATACTATCATGATTGTTGAAGCGTCACCCTACAAGTTTGAAATGAGATATTGTGTTTCTTGAAGTTCTTTTTTATTATTATGACTATCCTAGGTCCTGTGAATTTCCATACAGATTTTATAATCGACTTGTCAGTAATTAAAACAAAACCCTCCCAAAAAGCCTCTTGGAAATTTGATTGGATTACATTGATTCCACAGATCATTAGAGGATAATCCAGCATCAGTAATATCTTACAGTTAAGTAATGTGATATGTGCCTCATTTATTTGTTTCTTTAATTTCTGCCAACAGAGTTTTGGGTTTTTTAGTGTAAAAGTCTTGTACGTTGTTTTTAGTTCATTCTAATATATTTTATATTGTTGCTGTCATAAATGGTATTATTTTCTTTACCAGTTTCCAGTTGTTGGCTGGTCTACTTTATAATGGGGTTTTATGTATTAACTTTTTATCATGTGATCTTCCTAAATTGATTTATTCTACTTTTGTACTTTCTTTTGGATTTTCTATGTACACAGTCATTTCATCTGTGCACAGTGTTGAGTAAGATTGGTAAGTGTAGACATCTTTGTCTTGTTCGTGACTTCAGGGGAAAAGCATTCAATATTTCACCATTCAGGTAAAATATTTAACTCTTGAGATTTTTAAAATAGGTATCCTTTATCAGAATAAGGAAGTTTCTTTTCATCTCTAGTTTGTTTTTTTGTTTGTTTTAAAAAGTTTTTTTTAATAAATTTATTTATTTATTTTTGGCGGCATTGGGTCTTCATTGCTGCGCACGGGCTTTCTCTAGTTGCGGCGAGTGGGGGCTACTCTTTGTTGCGTTGCGCGGGCTTTTCATTGTGGTGGCTTCTCTTGTTGCGTAGCACAGGCTGTAAGCATGCAGGCTTCAGTAGTTGTGGCACGTGGACTCAGTAGTTGTGGCTCACGGGCTCTAGAGCACAGACTCAGTAGTTGTGGCTCACAGACTTAGTTGCTCCATGGCATGTGGGATCTTCTCGGACCAGGGCTCAAACCTGTGTCCCCTGCATTGGCAGGAGGATTCTTAACCACTGCGCCACCAGGGAAGTCCCACATCTCTAGTTTGCTGAGAGCTTTTATTGTGAATATATATTGATGAATTTTATCAGATCTTTCTTCTGCATTGACGTTTTCTTTTTCCTTGGTTACTGTAGTGAATTACGGTTTTTAAGTGCTAAATTATTTTTTCACTTTTGTAATAAAAGCAACTTAGTTGTGATTTATTGTCTTTGTATGTTGTGGACGTTGATTTGTTAATAGTTTATTGGGGATTTTGTGTCTTTGTTATGAGAGTTATTGACTGGTAATTTTTCTTTTTTCAATGCATTTTCCAGAAATACAGCAGGATCACGATGGGAAGTGTTTCCTCTTTCTGTGTTCTTTGAGAGACTCTTCATCCAATTTCCATTTGTATTGTTTTAATATTTGAAAGAATTTGCCTTTGATCCCTCTGGGCTTGAAATTTCTTTTGGGGAAGGTTTTTAATTGCAGGTTCAAATTCTTCAATTAATATAGCTATTTATGTTTCCTGTTTCTTCTTGAATCAGTTCTTGTATTTTGTATTATTCACTGAATTGCCCTATTTCATCTAAGGTATTCAGTTTATTGGCGAAAGGTGTTCATAATATTCTTATTTTCTTTTTAGTGTCCTTAACATCTGTAGTGATAGAGCCTTTTTCATTCTTGAAAAAGGGTAGTGTTCCCTCTTCCTCCTTTCTTTCTGCCCCCTTCCTCCCTCCCTCCCCTGCCCCCACCCCAGATGGGGATGGGGATGGATCCAGGAAGAGACTTATCCATTTTATTAATGCTTTAAAACAAAGACAACTTTTCCTTTGAATTTTCTCTATTTTTATTTTCCTCTGCTTCTACTTTGTTGATTGTACTCTTTCAAAAATTATCTCCACCTTTTTACCTCACTTAGGCTTAATTTGTTATTTTTCCTAGCTACTTAGAAGAGAGATTACATCTTTGCAGCTCTCCTCCTTGTCACATACTTAAAGCTCGAAATTTCCTGCTAAATACTGCTTTAGCTGCATCCTGCAAGTTTTGATATATTGTACTATTATTTGCTTAAAATATTTTAAAGATTTCCTCATTTTCTTTTTGATCCATATGTAGTCTCTAAACATATGGATTTTTTCTGATTATCTTTGTATTATTTCTAGTCTAATTCACGTGATCAGACAACCTATTCTGTGTGATTTCTTTCATTTAAGAATTGTTTAGATTTATGTTCTAGCGTGTAATTCTGTTTTGGTAAATGCTCCCTGTGTACTTGGAGGTAGTATGTATTCTATAGTTCATGGATATGTGGTTCTGTATTTTTCATTTAAGTGAAGTCAATAAATTGAGTTCCAACCAAGGTAAACATTCTGTTCTGTTATCTCATCATACCTTCCTGCTGTCTTCTACTTCCTCCAGCTTTCTCTAGCACATTGACTCACTCAAGATAGGTAGCTTTATAATATATGTTTGGGGGCTTAAATTGGTTAGTCATGTACTAGGCCAGTCATCATTTTAAGGATAATGGGGGAAAAATGCTGTAAATTAAAAGGTATTCTTCATATATTCCAGCAGGTTAAGAGTTGGCTACAAAGACAAATATGCATTTGTTGATTGCCATAGTTGAAAAGAAAGCAGTTTACATGAACTCAGTGTCTCTCCAGACCTGTAGATTAAAGCAATCACAATGTAGGAGCTAACGCAAAGGCACGTTTGCATCCTTGATACCAGGGATCACTCTTTATTCATTTAACCTAGATATTTGTTTGTGTTTGGACATTATTGGATGAATGTAAAGGCCAAAGAAGCTCATGAAACAAATAATTCTCCCTTACCCTTCAAATGGATCAGTGTATGAATAGGAATTTTTTCTGTAGTAGTCTTTGAACAGCCAGTAATCATGGCTTGTCTGTGTGTTCCTTTAGCTGTCCTGTGAAGTACATTAAGACATGGCCTGGGTAGGTGCTCAGTCAACCTATACAGGCTTTATTGATGAAAGGAAGAAGGACTTAAGAATATTTCTTTTCATAAATGGGACCATTGACAGTGTTACTGACTGGAGTGCTTCCTAGGATGATAATGTTACTCAATAAAATCAACTAGTAGTTATAAATTTTCTTTTAAGAAATATTTGACTAAGGATTCATAACTTTAAGAGGAGACCTTGTGATTATACAGCACTTAACGGGATATGTTTTATAACCTTTCTGAGCCTCTGGTTTTTTATCCTAATTCCCCTGTTGGAGTAATACCTACCTCTCAGGTTCTTTGATGACACTGTTGCCTTGTTAAAGAGGTGATGTGAGTCATAGTCACCATCCTTGACTTGGTGGCTCTCCCAGAGATATTAGTGTTTTTAACTCTTTTGCTTACCTACAATCACGGTGTTAACGGGCTGGATAGAGCAGCCAGAGCCAGGCATTGAGAGATGTGCCTCCAAGTGTGTGATTTAACAGATGTACCTCCTGACTGCAAGTGAGGTTTCTGCTACAAACTCATCAGATCTCTTACATCTCAATAAGTATGATTATATACAGGCCCCAAATCAAGCTTTCTATGGGATAGAAATTGTCTGTGACCATACTGTGGCCGTCTGTCCAAAATCAGGCATAAAAGAGAAAAAAAAAAAAGGAATAAAATACAGAAGGAACAAGCACAGAAAAGCTAACAAGATGGCACATTTTGATCCCATCATGTCAATAATTACATTAAATTTAATGCTCTAAGTATACCAGTTATGAAACAGAAATTGTGAGGGGAAAAAATATCAAGACCCAAATGTGTGCTGTCTGAAAGAAACCCACTTTAAATAGGAAGACAGAGCTAAAGGTAGAGGAAAGATAAAAGACGTATACCACGAAAACACTGATAAAAAGAAACCTGAAGTGACTGTGGTAATATTAGATGACTATTAAAACAAAGAATATTACCAGGGGTAGAGAGATACATTATCTAATGATAAAATGGTTAATTCACCAAGAAGATGAACACTCTTAAAATGGCTGTGTGCCCAGCTACAGAATTTATGAAGCAAAAAGAGAAGGGAGAAATAGACAAGTTTACAGTTATAGGAGGACACTTTACCACTCCTTTCTCGGTAAGGGATAAGACAGATTAACCTAACACCAGTAAGGATGTGGATAGCTTGCACAGCATTATCCACCGCCTTGTTGTAATTGACATTTATAGACTACTCCACTTAACAAAAGCCAAATACATGCTCAATTCAAGTACACATGGATCATTTCTAAGGTAGGTCATATTCTGAGCCATAAAACAGTTCTGAATAAATTTTAAAGTATTTAAGTTGTGCAAAATCTTGTTATTGGTATCAAAGATAGATGAAAAGCCAAAATATTTTAAATTAACTCACTGTTCAGAGAAGTCAACATAGGGAAAGCCTACCAGAAGTTCTAGGAGGTAGCTAATGCTGTGCTTTGAGGGAAATTTATAGCATTAAGTATTTATATTAGGGGGAAAAGATCTCAAAACAATGATCTAAGCTTCTTTAAGAAGAAGAGCAAATTGAAGCCAAGGCAAACAGAGGGAAGGAGTGATAAAGGTGAGAACAGAGATGGATGAAATTGAAAACAGAAAAACAATAGAAACTATCCTTGAATTTAAAGCTAATTCTTCTAAAAATATCAGTAAAACCAATAAATCCCTAGTCGGAGTGAGAAATAAAAGACATAAATTAACAGTGTTAAGAATGAAAGAGGGGACATTGTTACCAGTCCTACCAACTTGTAATGGTAAGGAGTATGTGGCATGAACAGCTGAGCCTGGACATTTGACTACTGAGATGAATGGATGACTTTTTTGAAAGGCTCAAGTACCAAAGCTCACTCAAGAAGAAGTAGAGAGCCTAAATAGTCTTAACATCTATTACACTAATTGACAGAGTAGACGTTTTCCCATAAAGGAAAATTCACGCCCAGATGGCTTCACTGATAAATTCTACCAACAATTTATAGGAGAAATAATATCAGTTCTCCAGAAACTCTTCCAGGAAATACACAAGGAAAGAGCACTTTCCAACTCATTTTGTGGTGCCAACATTACCTGATACCACAGCCAGATAAAGTCATTAAAAGAAGATCCCTCATAGACACTGATGCAAAAACCCTCAAGAGTATTAGCAAATTGAAACTATAGTATATAAAAAGGATGATACAACGTGACCAAGCTGTTTATCCCCAGGAATGTAAACCTGTTCAATATTTAAAATCAATCGACTCATCATGTCAGCAGAAAAGAAAATGAAGATAAGCTGTGATCATCTCAACAGATGTATGTAGAGAAATTTCTTAACCTGATTTTTTTTGTAAATGGCACCTCTGAAATACATGCAGCGTACCTAACGGTGATGGACTGATTCCAAAAATCAGAACCCAGGCAAGGGGAGGACACTCCTACTGCACCTGTTCAGCTGGGGGTTCTGGCCGGTCCAGTACCTCAAGGAAAAAAGAAGAACCACACACACATTATGGAAAAGGAAGAAATGAAACTGTCTCTGTAGAAGGCATGGTTGTCTACATATAAAAACCAAAAAAAATCTTCAAGAAAACTACGCGACATACAAAACCAACTGTATTTCCGTATACTAACAATGAATATTAGAAATTTTAAAAATATAGTTTCATTTACAATAAAGCAAAAAAGACTTTGAAAGAGATTTCTGTTGATATTTGCAAGGTATGTATGTTGAAAATTACGAAACCCTAAATGAAAGAAATAAAATGACTTCTTAGTAACCGGAGAGACATTCTGCGTTCTTGGATTGGAAAACTCAAGTGTTGTTGGGAATTCACTTCTCCCTGTATTGGTCGGTGGGTTTAACTCAATCCCAGTCAAAGTCTCAGCAGGGCTTTTGGTAGAGATTGATTAACTATTCTCCCAATTGTACGGAAAAGTAATAGTTTTATAAGTTTTCCACAGCTATTCCGTCAGTCCGTCACTGGAAAATAGATAACTGCGTGAGAAGGTAGCTGATCATATAATTTCTTCAAGAGGAAGTGGTGAAGTCTGGATTTCAGGCTTTCTCTTAGGTCATATCTCGCAAGAAACAAACTTTAAATTTTTCAAACTAAGGTGGTTTCACCTTTGTGCCCGATAAATCTTTTGGGAAAAAAAATTAAGCAACAGAGCGACTCACTGGACTATTTCCTGTTTTTGATTTTTTTGGTATTTAGTTGACAATTATAATCTGTGTGATTGAGCATCATACAGTCTCAGAATTAAACTAACGTGTTCTTCCTCCAAAACTCCCTGCATAGTGGAACATTAGAATTCTTTTGGTTAGTTTTAGAAACATTCTAGAATTTTAAAACAGTTTGCATCTAATATAATGTAGAAAACATGAAATCTACATAATGTATGCAGTGTAACTAATATTAGAAGCATGTTCAAGGAGCAGCCTGTGGGGTTAATAGGGTTTAATTTGCAAGACAAATGAAGGCTTATTTCCTCCTAGGCACTCTGCTCTTAATTCTTGTAGGGCCACTTTTGAAGAATAGTCCATTAATAGATGAGGAGAACCCTTGCTGGGCAGGAGCAGAGCGTGCTAGCAGTGGGATCAGACGGCCTTTGCACTCAGACGGGTGTTTCCCAGAACACAGAGCTGTTTATTAAGATGCAGCGCTTAAGTAGTTCTGTGATGGTTTCCTCACAGGGCCACGAGCTGGGCGGAAGGGATGCACACATGCTTTACCTCTGTGATAGACCATGATTACAAAAATAAAAATAGACGATCCGAATGCCCACATACACAGAGGGGACGTTTTTAAGGAAGTCAAGATAGATCTACACATGGGAATATTCTGCATTTTAAAAAAAACGTTTTCAAGAATCTTTCTAACAAAGGAAGCTCCTCATTGTCGACATCCCACCTGAACTGAAGAACATTTAAATGATTAAAAATAAAAGACTGAAAGGAATACGTTTAGTCAGCAGTGGTTATCTCTGGTCGATGGGATTGCAGGTAACTTATAACTGCCGAAGTGGGAGCCCATAGGAGTTAACAGAGCTGGCTTTAGGGCTTTTCAGCTGGAGACACCCAGTGGCATTTGACACATCCCAGTCTGTGAGCTGACCATCGCCTTACTAAATGCCAGTAGCATCCCCTAGTCACTGTGGCAGCCAGCAATGCCTCCACGTTTTCTGAACATCCGTAGGCAAGCACTAGCCCTGACTGGGAACCTTAGGTCAGTCAGTAGCTCCCACGGTTGGCAAGAGAGCATCCGGAAGCAGGTTAACGTGTGACGATGGCCTGTAGAGGAAGTCGAGCTAGCAAAAGGCTGAGGGACGTCTCCAGCTCCATTTTTACTGATGACTTACGGACAGAAAAGGGGGTTTGTAGCCAAGTGGAAACCTGTTAGAAAACCAGGTGACCCTGTCGTGTTTTGTCCTGCCCCTTTCCCCCTGCCCCTGCTCCTGGGGCTGGGGCTGTCTTGGGACCACCCAGGGTTAGGCATCCCCCACTCCAGGGCAGACGTGTGCCGTGGAAGGGCCGGCCCTGGCTGGTCAGGGATCTCCTAGAGAATAGGAAGCTTCATTCAAGGAGGAAAACCAGAGTGAGCAGTTTGGAGAAGTCAGATGTTTAAAACATGAAAAGAAGCGGAACTTTGAGTTGCAGAGGTTTTCAGTTTCACGATCTTGATGTGCCAGCGTCTCTCCTGGGGCTGACAGATCTGGGGGAAGGGTTCAAAGGCAGAGAGCCCGTTTAAGTGGGGCCCTGGCGCACAGACTCGCTGAGAAGGGGGTGGGGCCGGTGTGGGAGCTGAGCCGCCGTCCTCCTCGGGCCTCTCTCCAAGCAGGGGCAGGGCCCGGCCGCCACACTCTACACAGTGGAAACCACCTGCAAGCTCGTGACTGTTCAGTTCCGCAGAAAAGGGCACCAGCACACTGATTTCTTTCACATTCACACGGGATCGTAATGATTTCTTCAGCTTTTAAAAGGACCCCTTTTTTTTTTTTTTTGCGCGGTACACGGGCCTCTCACTGTTGTGGCCTCTCCCGTTGCAGAGCACAGGCTCCGGACACGCAGGCTCAGCGGCCATGGCTCACGGGTCCAGCCACTCCGTGGCATGTGGGATCTTCCCGGACCGGGGCACGAACCCATGTCCCTTGCATCAGCAGGCGGACTCTCAACCACTGCGCCACCAGGGAAGCCCAGAAGGACTCTTGACTTCACCTCTTGGTGGTGCCTTTCTGAGCCTGTGTTCACAGCATCCTCTGTTTGGCCTTAACAACCAGCCCAGATCCTGTGGCGTGCTGCAAATCAAGGCACTGAATACTGGTTATGTCAACTTTTTAGAAATTTAACAGTTCTTAAACCAAAACTTTGACCTTTCATTTATGGATCAATGACCTGGATTGAGGGTTTTTCTCCATCTTTTTCCCAAACCACTCATTCTTTCAGTAGGCATTTGTGGAGCTCTTGGTTTGTCTCATTAATCCCTTCATAACAGAAACATCTATGGTCGGCCTGCAGCATCCCAGGCCTCACTCTACCTGCAGGAGCCCTTGCCTGGGCTCAGGTACTCCTTGTTCAGAAAGGCCTTCCCTGCCCACCCTCTGAAGAGGCTTGTCACACTCCAGACCATCACCATGCTGTGTTCTTCATTCATTTCTGTGGGTTTATGGTGTGTTCCATTGGTCCCCTCTCCCAGAACAAATGCTTTAGGGGGACCATGTCGTTCTCATTCCTCTGTGTCTCTAGCACCTCTAACACTGTCGAGCTCAGGGTGGACATTTGGTAAGTATTCACTGAATGAGCAAATGAATGGATGAGAACAGACAGGATGTAAGCCTTCAGAGAAGCCAGACAAAGTAATGACGATAAAGCGAATTTCGGTGTGTGGCGAGGACCGTAGCCCACAGTGCCGTGGGGCTCGTGGGCAGGGAGGTAGCCCAGGCCAGGATCCGGGAAGGTCAGTCTGGGGGTATGAAGTTCAAGTGGACACAGCAAGAGACTGGAAGGAAAGGGGGCCGGGGTGGGGACGCCGTGAGAAATGAGGCCCTGCTGCGTAAGGAGTCGCGTGCTTGGGCTCTGCCCGCAAGGCCAGTGGAGCCCCCCGGAAACGCTGAGCGTGGTACCTCCTGCTTCACGTTAGACAGGGTGTCCCTCTTTAACCCCTGGGCTGTCGTCTCCTGATCTATCCAAAGGAAGTAAAACCTTCTGAATAGAGCTGTTGTAAGGATTAAATTAGAAACAAATTAAATCCGCAGCTCTGTTAAGTGCCCCAAGCAGTGCGCTTGGAACGGGGTTAGTGAGCAGGGCCCACTCTCCCTCCTGCTCCCTGGGCTGCGTTCTTTTCAGCGGCTGACTGCAGTGTGTCGTCGTTCTGATTACTTTGTGTAGTTTCACGTCCTATGAAGGCAGAGCCCGGGTCTGTTTCGTCCCCTTGTTCCCAGGCCAGGCAGAAGGCCGGGCAGCGGGACACGCTCCCAGACAACGAACTTGGAGTGAATGGACGCCCTACGCTCAGGCCGGAGTATTTACTTAGAAAAGTCCTTGTCTGTGCGTTGGCCTTGAAGAGCAACACCCTGCAGCTGCTGAGCCAGGCCTTGGAACGCGCGTGTGGCCTCCTCTGGAGGGTTGGCTTCCGCCAGCACCCTGGGCATCTGGACAGTGGTGGTGAAGGGCCCGGCCCCTCTGAGGCCGCTGGCTGGGAGCAGACAGGGCTCTGTGATCAGGCCTGGTGAGGAGGTGTCTGCCCATCTGCACTACAGCCCTTTGTTTTTCAGGCGAGGTGGTCTTCGCAGAAGCAGAGAGGTGCCGGCCGTCGTACTCTGCGCTCTCCCTTCCCAAGCCCACTCCATGGCCCAAGTCGCCCTCTCTGCCCCTTCCCCTGGCGAGCCCTCCTCGTCAGGCCGATGCTCTGGGCCAGTGATGGCGCTCTTAACAGCCTGGTGATGGCGTTATGGGACGCCCTCTAGTGGGGAAATTTCCTCCGATGGGGGAATAGCAGCTGCACGTGGCCTCAGGAGCTGTACCCTGAGGTGTGTCCATCTTCTCTCCTCGTTGGGGAGCACCTCCTCCAGGGTGGCCACGGGCAGGGACGGAGCCCGGCCTCACGTACCCCTCTGGGTTTACCTGGGCTGTGGCAGCCAAGCCCTTTCCCTCCTTCCTTGGCCTTCGCCCCCGCCCGACACTTGTGAACAGTGCTGATCGGACATAACGGGTGTGGAATTTGTAAGTCAGACACGGTTTGGCACTTGTTGGCAAAATCGTGTGAAGAGCCTGGCAGACGGGGGCCTGGCAGCAGTGAGGACAGAGCGCCCTGGCGACTCGGAGAGGGAGTCACGGCGTTTCTCGTGGCCACAGGACTGAGGAGGACTTGGGTGGGCCGTGAAGGAAGAGCAAGTCGTTTCGACCTGGACTTGTGAGGAACTCAGACCTTTATGTTGGCCTCTTCGTTTTGAGCAGTCTGTGTGGTACATAGGCTTAAACTTATGTTTTTAAGAAATGAAATCCACATAAAGCAGTGGTCCCCGACCTTTTTGGCACCAGGTACGGGTTTCATGGAAGACA